>NC_057728.1:24651159-24806660 GCF_004010195.1 Chiloscyllium plagiosum
ACCTCTTTCTACCTATCACATTTCCGACGCCCCTCCCCCAGGTCCCTCCTCCCTACCTTTTATCTTAGCCTGCTGGACACACTTTCCTCATTCCTGAAGAAGGGCTTATGCCCGAAACGTCGATTCTCCTGTTCCCTGGATGCTGCCTGACCTGCGCTTTTCCAGCAACACATTTTCAGGACTTCTGACTTTGTCCACCCCAGTCCAACACTGCCACCTTCACATCATTGTTGCTAGTAGTTGAATGAATGGTTGGTTGTGTGCTTATAGTGGGCTGTCACTTTGAAGCTAGCTGCAGGAATTGCTCAGAATTGACTTTTGCCTCCATGAGTGAGGGAGAGAGGAGAGAGGGAATTTGATGTTTTATAGTATCAATAGGGTGACCCATGAACAAAGATGCATGGGTTTTTAATTTTTCTTTAGACTAGTTTTTCAGATCAGTATTGAATCACTTTTTTTTTATTAAACAGACCTTTATTAGAATCGTAGAATCCCTATAGTGTGGAAACAAGCCATTTGGCCCAACATATCCACACTGAACCTCTGAAGGGTAACCCACCCAAACCCATTCCCCTACATTTACCCTTGACACTAATGCACTAATCTACACATGCCTGAATACAATGGGCAATTTAGCATGGCCAATTCACTTAATCTGCACATCTTTAGATTGTGTGGGAGCAAACTGGAGTATCTAGAGGAAACTCACACAGACACAGGGACAATGTGCAAATTCCACACAGTTAGTTGCCAGAGGCTGGAATTGAACCCGGGTCCCTGATGCTAATAGTTATCTATATTTTTGATCATGGGCTGAAATGGAAAAATTATTGTTTTAAAACTGAGGAATGTTTTAAAGAAGTACTGAAACTCAGTACCATATTTATCATCCTTCACCACAACAAGTGAACAGACTGAAGAATGTAAGCAAAATTCAGGGCAGACAAAGCTTCTGTAATCTCCTAGGTTTTAAGGTTACAATTTAAACTTTATTCCCAATATCCATTTTTGTTTGAGACTTGATATCCTATTGCCTAAATAGTTCATCTGGTGTCTTAACTCAAATGTAAACTATAAAATTAATATTCATCAAAGTAGGGCTACAACATCACAGGCATATCTTGGTTTTTGTTTCTTATTTTAGACACTCAGTCTCTGGTCTCTTCTGATATCTGTGGTCTTCTGCTTCCAGCTGATCAGAAAGCTCTGCAAACTTCAGTTTCAAACTTGGTGCACATTTCTTGGTTACTGAAAGATGCTGCTTCTTAACCTTTTCCAAGCCACATCTTGATCAATGGCATTATTACATTTTTATTGGGCAAGGGGAGGCCATGAGACGAGCAGAAGCAGGTCATTTCAGCCCATTGAGTCTGCTCCACCATTCAATTAGATCATAATTGATCTGATAATCTTCAACTCCACTTTCCTGCCTTTTCCCCATAACTCTTAATTTTCTGATTTATTAATCTCAGCCTTGAATATGTTTAATAATTCAATGTCAACAGTCCTGTGCTGTAAAAACAAAATTCCAGTTTCACTCGCACTAAGAAATTCCTGCTCATCTGTCTTCAATGTGGAGTCGCTTGTTCTGAGATTCCCACCACCCTGTGCTCTGAAACTCTCAGAAACCACCTTTCCACATCTATCCTGTCAAGTGCTTTAAGAGTCTTTATGTTTCAATAAAATCATTTGTTTTCTTCCAAACTCCAATGACTACAAGCCCAACCTGCTCAACCTCTTCTCATAAGATAGTCCTTCCATACACCAGATCAATATTCTCTGGACTTCCACCAATGCCTCAATATCTTTCCTTCAAGAAGGGGACCAGGGCTAGTCACAATTGTCATCTGACCAGTGCCTTCTAAAGTTCTGGCAAAATCTCCCTACTTTTATACTCCACTGCCTTTGAAATAAGGGCTAACATTCTACTTCCTTTTCCTATTAACTCCTGAACTTTGCTGGCATTTGTGATTTATGGATGAGATCTGAGGCAATGCACATTTCTAACTGACTCTCAAACTGTATGATCATTTGTCATAGATTAGATTACTTAGTGTGGAAACAGGCCCTTCGGCCCAACAAGTCCACACCGACCTGCCGAAGCGCAACCTACCCATACCCCTACATTTACCCCTCACCTAACACTGCGGAGAATTTAGAATGGCCAGTTCACCTGACCTGCACGTCTTTGGACTGTGGGAGGAACCCGGAGCACCCGGAGGAAACCCACGCAGACACGGGCAGAATGTGCAAACTCCACACAGTCAGTAGCCTGAGGTGGGAATTGAACCCGAGTCTCTGGCGCTGTGAGGCAGCAGTGCTAACCACTGTGCCACCGTGCCGCCCACAATTGGTTCCTAAGGCTGATGTAATTCCCTCTGATCAATGCTCTAAGTTTGTACCTTAAATAAAACAATTACTCTCAGGAACGTTCTTCTCATTATAGTTAGTTTGTTGCTTTATGATTCCTTGCTATGGTATAAAAATATTTCATGATATCTTCCTTGTCCAATTGTTTAGGGAAGGGGTATATGCGTTACCTCCTCAGTCATAAATGTATGGCATGGTAATAGACCCTTCGGTCCAACTCATCCATGCTGACCAGATATCCTAACCTAATCTAGTCCCATTTGCCAGCACTTGGCCCATATCCCTCTCAACACTTCCTATTTGTATGCCCATCTAGATGCCTTTTAAATGCTGCAATTGTACCAGCATCCGCCACTTCCTCTGGGAGCTCCTTTTGTACACTCAATACTCTCTGTATGAAAAAGTTGCCCCTTGGGTCCCTTTTTATATCTTTCTTCCCCCCCCTCCCCCCTCTAAACCTATGCCCTCTAGTTCTGGACTCCCCCACCCCAGGGAAAAGACTTTGTCTGTCTATCCTATCGCATGCCCCTCATGATTTTATAAACTTCTATAAGGTCATCCCTTGGTTTCCGATGCTCCAGGGAAAACAGCCCCAGCCAGTTCAGCCTCTCCCTATAGCTCAAATCCTCCAACCCTGGCAACATCCTTGTAAATCTTTTCATGATTGATAGCATGAGCTCATCAACTGAATTTTGCTTAAGTGGTACAAGTTCCTCATCAAGGTTACTTGTTAGATGATGATTTTCCCCTCTGTTCTATGTGCTTGGAACAAGTCCTTTATATTTAAAAAAAAACAGTAAAAGGAACATGGTGAAAAAGTTGGTTGTAACTTTAAACCTATTTAAAATTAATGTGGAAAGTTACGAAATACTACAACAGAAAAATTACAAAGTATGTATCACTTTGAAAATTATAGTGTGTGCAAAGTATAAATGCTTCATGTATGGTGAGTGAGGAATCAGGCAATGAGATACTTTATAAATTCAGTCACTGCATAGTTTTGAGTGATACAGGTCTAAACAATTACACAGTTACAAGCTTAAACACATATCGTTACAAAGTTTAGCTCAAATACAAAGAATTGCATTTAGCCACAAACAGTTACTTCTCTTCTAAAACACTGACTTAAAAAAAATTTGAGAGGGCGCAGAAGAGATTTATAAGGATATTACTGGGACTGGCGGGTTTGAGTTATAAGGAGAGGCTGGGGACTTCTTTCGCTGGAGCATAGAAGGTTGAGGGTTGACCTTTTATAGAGGTTTATAAAATCATGAGGTGCATAGATAAAGGGGATAGCAAAGGTCTTTTCCCCAGAATATGGCAGTTCAAAACTAGAGGGCATAATTTTAAGGAAAGATTTAAAAGGGACTTGAGAGGTAGCTTTTTCCATACACTAGTTCATAACGTGGAATGAACTGAGAGGAAGTGATAGATACAGGTACAATATTTAAAAGACATTTGGTCAGGTATATGAATATGAAAGGGTTAGAGGGATATTTGAAATGCATTTTTAAAAATTATGATCTAATACACTATTTATTTGTGTTTTCTCCTGGTAATTCATAAGTTTAAGTGGAAACTCTTAGCTAGAAACAAAATACTTCTCAAAACTGCAATATTTTTGTGTTTTAGTCACTTGTCTGCTCCAAAGGAAAACCAGTCCGAATGTCTGATTTATATCAGCTGTATGCCTGGCCCATTTTGACTGTATGATGTTAGATATGTTTTGTCTGACCCTGATGCTGGACCCAAAATGTGGAGAAAAAAAAATTACAAGTGCATTTAATGGTTCACAATGAGTACTCACTTCATTCCTGTTTAATAATAGCATCCTTGAACATCAACACTGAATAATGTTTTTAATTTGGTACATGTATTAATCAGTTTGGTTCACTTTGGGTTTTGCAGCCAGTATAAAGTATTCTCAAGGAGTAGAGGTATCTGTGAAAAAACAGAGCAACGGAGAGGAGAAATGTATTCAATACCGATTCCAAAACAAGATAAGGAACCAACTAAATCCACAAGGAGAGAAGGTATGTACTAAGGAGTGCCCTGGTAGATATTACAGCTCAGGTTTTCTCCTTGTGTTTGTACTTTCCATCGGCCAGTGCAAACAGCAGCAACCAGTATACTACGTTAGTGCAACTTTAAGTTGGGAACTCCTTCAGCATCAGGCTTGAGGAGCAATAGATGCTGGAGATCTGAAACAAAAACAAAAATTGCTGGAGAAGTTCAGTCGGTCTGGCAGGCTCTGTGGAGAGAAAAACAGTTAACATTTCAAGTCTATTGACCCTTCCTCCGAGTTGGGGAAGTGGAGGCTGAGACTCCTTGACCAATAAGGATTGAATAGATCATAGCTTGGGCTTGATTGTCTGTCTGGAAAGGAAGAGAATCTTCAATGCAGCCTAAGCAGATCTTCATCTGTCCAAGAGGGTCTTTATAACAAAAGGGGGTTAAGGGGCAGGGAGAAAGCTCAATGTGAGCTGGGATAGATTCATCAGGTAGCGGATCAGGAATTTTGTCCAATGCAAGTGAATTGAGCTTTTATTATTGTTAATTTTTGGGCTGTTTGTATCAAGAGCAAAGGTGTCATTTATTTGCCATTCCTGCCTGGTGGTGAACTGCCTCCTTCAGATACCATAGCCCACATATTGAAGTTACTCCCAGATGGATGTTGGGAGACAGTTTCAGTACTTTTACTGATGATGATGAAACAGTGTTCAAGTTGGGATAATATGGGACTTGAAGGGAAAACTTGGACTTATCCTAGGAAGTTCAGATTGTGGGTTTGAGCGCTGAACCAAAATGAGCTGCCATATGGTCAATCATGGAGGTATCCACATGTCAGGAGCATGATGCAATGTTGCCCACTAGCCTGGATGAGTTCAGCTCTAACAAGGCAAGAAACCAAACACTATCCAAGGAAAAAGTGTCCCACTTGATCAGCACTCTATTCACCACAATAAACAGCTTCCACTGTGAGTTCACAATGACTATTACATACATTATCTACAAGGTGTATTGCAAGACTCTCCAAGACCCCTTTGACAGTACCTTGCAAATTCTAACCTCTACCCCTGGATGATCAAGGCTGGCAGACATGTAAGCAAAGTACTTTGGATGCAGAAGATATGAACTACAAACAGAAAGTGCTGGAGAAACTCAGCAGGTCTGCCAGTATTGTGAAGAGAGAAACAAAGTTAACATTTTGAGTCCAAAATGACACTTCAGAATTCCAAAGAAGTATTATGTTGGACTCAAAACATTAACTTTATTTCATTCTCTACAGATGCTACCAGACCTGCTGTGTTTCTCCAGCACTCTTTATTTCTCTTTCAGGGTAACAAACACATGGGAACGTCACCACCAGAGACAAGATCCTGCTCCGTTGCTTGTGTCCTGGTTTGGAATTTATAGCTATTCCTTCATGATCATCTTGTCAAAATTCTGAAATTCTCTTCCTAACAACAATGTAGACATACCAACATCACAACGACTGCAGCAGATCAAAAGAAGTAGCTCACCACTACCGGTCCAAGGGAAATTAAGTATGAGAAACGAATGCTGACCTTATCAGTGACACCCATATCTCAGGAATGAATAAAACAGAATGAATATAGTGCACATCTGCAACTTAAATATTGGTCCTTTTGACCTACTGTATTTTTCAGTCTGTCTTTGTATGCCCTTTGTTTGGGGCAGTTAAAATTTAAGTTTTCAGGCATTGGTAAGATTTTGCTAGGCTTCCCATTTTTTAAAAATGTTTTTTGTTCAGTCACAGGATGTGGGAGTCGCTAGCTGACCCAGTATTTATTGCCTTTGAGAAGTTGTTGAGCTGCCTTCTTAAACCTCTGCAGTTCATTTGATGTAGGTACATCCACAATGCTATAAGGGAGTGACACTGAAGGCATGGCAATATATTTCCATGTCAGGATGTTAAATTGCTTGGAAGGGAAAGTGCGGATGGTGTTCCCATGTATCTGTTGCCCTTGCCCTTCCACGTAGTAATGGTCAAGAATTTGGAAGGTGATCTCTAAGGAGGCTTAATGAATTACAGTGGTGCATCTTGTAGATGGTACGTTGCTGCAACTGAGGGTCTGTAGTGAAAGGACTGAACTCACCATTTCCACAAACAATCAAGCAGGCTGCCTTGTCCTGGATGGTGTCAAACTCAGTGACCGAGCTGCATAAATCCAGGCAAATAGTGGGTTCTATGCACCACCCACCCCCTCCCCCACACCCTGGAAAAAAAGTCAGATTTGGGAGTCATGAGGTGAGTTAACTGCTGCACAATTCCTAGCCTCTGACCAGGTCTTGTTGCCACATACTTAGGACTAATACAATTTAGTTTCTGATTATAAATCTGAAAGACATACACAGCAAGAATAAAGTTTTAAATAAGGCAATAGTGAAACTTTAAAGATGATTTTGTTGTTTATCCCAGTTCTAGGTGTGTGAGGAGTGTAGAATTCATTCTGATAGCAATTGATGGTATGCACTTTTCTATTGCAGTGGGCATTCTCACTGGAGAGACTTGAGGCAGAACCAGAGCAGACCTATAGGGTGGCTGCATGCAGTTTACCAAGACCCAACATCAATCAAGATAATGATTGTCCAGCAATCATTTTCACTGTGCCTGGTGCGTCTTACCCAGTTGCTGGTGATAATCATAGCACTGTTAATAGAAAATGTAACTTGTTGGCTTTTTTCATGTCAAATCCTTTAAGCCCTTCTTGCACCAATCTTATTGGGTTATGCATCTTCCTCTGTCTGTTGAGCAACCTGTAAATTCTGTGGTGAGGTAGTTAGCTCAGTTGGTTGAACAGTTAGCACTGCTGCCTCACAGCGCCAGAGATCCGGGTTCAATCCCCGCCTCGGGCAACTGTCTGTGTGAAGTTTGCACATTCTCCCCGTGTCTGCGTGGGTTTCCTCCAGGTACTCTGGTTTTCTCCCACAAACACACAAATGTGCAGGTTAGGTGAATTGGCCATGCCAAATTGCCCGCAGTGTTAGGTGAAGGGGTAAATGTAGGGGAATGGGTCTGGCTGCTCTTCGGCGGGTTGGTGTGGACTTGTTGGGCCAAAGGGCCTGTTTCCACACTGTAAGTAATCTAAGCCAGTTTGCGATGCAGAGTAATACCAAGTGTGGGTTCAATTCCTGGACCAGCTGAGGTCTCCCTGAAGGACTCTACTTCTCAACTTCTCCCACTCACCTGAGACATCATGACCCTCAGGTTAACCCACCACCACTCTCTAATGAGAGAGCAATCCTATGGTTCAGTAAGACCTTGGCAAATTTAGGGTGTAGGTTTGCTCGCTGAGCTGTAGGTTTGCTATCCAGACGTTTTATTACCTGGCTAGGTAATATCATCAGTGGCGACCTCCAAGTGAAGCGAAGCTGGTTTTTCCTGCATTCTATTTATATCTTTCTCCTGGATGGGGTTCCTGGGGTTTGTGGTGATGTCATTTCCTGTTGGTTTTCTGAGGGGTTGATAGATGGCATCTAGGTTTATGCATTTGTTTATGGCGTTGTGGTTGGAGTGCCAGGCCTCAGTACAACCCATGGACAAAACCAACGTCATCTACAAAATTCCATGCAAGGATTGCCACAATCACTACGTAGGACAAACAGGAAGAAAGCTAGCTACCAGGATACACGAGCACCAGCTAGGCACAAAAAGACACAACCCTCTCTCCCTCGTAGCCCTACACACAGATGAAAAAAAACACCATTTCAACTGAGACAACACCTCTATCCTGGGACAGGCTAATCAAAAACATGCCAGAGAATTCCTAGAGGCCTGGCACTCCAACCACAACACCATAAACAAACGCATAGATCTAGATGCCATCTATCAACCCCTCAGAAAACGAACAGGAAATGACATCAGCACAAACCCCAGGAACCCCATCCAGGAGAAAGATATAAATAGAATGCAGGAGAAAACCGCTTCGCTTCACTTGGAGGTTGCCACTGATGATGTTACCTAGCCAGGTAATGAAACGTCTGGATATCAAACCTACAGCTCAGCAAGCAAGCCTACACCGTAAACCTCAACCTGAGCTACAAACCTTGCTTTGGCAAATTTACCATCACCTCTTACCTTTTAATTTTCTGTCAAGAATCATAGTTTGCCCAACTGTGATGTCTGTTTTCAAAACAGCATATGGTGTCAACTAGGAGGAATTAGTGATTTCTTAAACTCTACATTTACATGGTATGCTTTAATAATTGTGCATTTCAGCTGCTGCCCTGTTATGATCCAAATTCTTGCAAAACACCACCTACAATTATGCTAATATTAAACCAAAAGAATTCAGACATTTGACAAAAATAAAGTAAACTAAGTTATTCATAGTTTTAGTGTTATGAAGTATTGTTACTAATGTGAATCTAATTCTGGGTTAGGGATCAAACCAGAGTAGACTAATATTATACCTCATTGCTAATTCAATCACCAGGATCAAGGTCTCAAGTATTCTCATTTGAAATTTTTTTGTTACTTTTCTTCACAAGCCCAATATGGAACACTTCAAAAGACTTTAGAGGCACTGCTTGAGCAGGTTGGATTTAGTTATTTAGAAAATTTGAGTAGGCTATTGAGTGACCAGGAATATTCATATTAATTATCCAATCTTATAAGTTACTTTGCAAGTGTATCTGCATAATAGAAACTCCATCTTTCATTGTATGTTTGCTTTATGTTAATGAAAACCAGTTTTCAAATAGGATTAATTGAGGAATAGGAATTGCGGGAGTGTGCAGTCAGCCATGTTTCTATCTCTTAGTGATTTATCAGAATTGAAAATCTTTAAATCATACTTAATAACTTGGGAGGACATTTGAGAGTGCGAGGAAGGTTTCAATATGTAACAGGACCCATGCTCTGCAGTTAAAGGTTCTTCATGGGGCTCACCTGGCCCAAGACTGTCTTGCAAAATTTAAGCAGGGTGCATCTTCAATGTGCCCCAAATGTAAAATGAATACGGGCAGCTTCATTCATTGTTTGTGGTCCTGTCACAGGCTCCGTACATATTGGAGCGCTGTGGCAGGAGTAATAGAGAGGGTCTTGGGGACCGAAGTCAAGGTTTCTCTTCTGGGTTTGTCGAATTTATCTCACTTCAATGTACGTAGAAAAAAGCTTTTTAGCATCTTCACTTTTTGCATGAGGAAGAACATTCTGATGTGCTGGGTGTCTGAGAACCCCCCCCGGGTCTGACAGGGTGGCATAAGTTAACTATGAAACGCGTTCCTTTGGACTTTCTTACAAATATGGTGCACCAGAAAATGGACAATTTTTATAAGACATGGCAGTCCTTTTTGAATTATTTGGAAGCAGATCTGTCCACCATTTTAATTAGGGCTTTTGTCTAGCCATGGTGGTTTGGTTTAATAAGCCTAATGTCCTGCGAGGAAGAATTTTGAGCAAATGTGGGTTTAAAAATTGATGCTCTTGAAGGTTGAGAGCTGAGGTCTTGTTACGCTGAGCGGCTTTATTTATTTACTTGATGTGCAATGAGTGTAGTTGAGAGTTCTTTTGTAGATAATATCGTAGTTGGTCTGTTGCTGTAATGTTATTTTCATATTTTTAATAGAGAATTTTTTCAATAAAAATATTTTTTTAAAAATCATACTTCATGCAAATATTCTCTCATGACTCAGTTTACTTTTATTTCTGTTGATGTCTGAACTCTATTGGTTTTATACTGACAATTGTAGGTGTTTTTCAGGAGTTCGGATCATAATGGGGTAGAGCAGCTGGAATTTCACAACAACTATGTATACCATGTAAATGAATAGTGACAGCAGGCAATTAACGTCCGTGAAACAGCACTTTTTGTTTTACAGAGTTATAGAAGATTATGTAATCTGATTTTATCCTGGTAGAGGGCAAGCTAACCTGAATATTTTCCTTTAGGTTGTGAGGATGGCCAAATTAAGTACACAGAGCCCTGCAAACGTCAAGGTGAGTGAACTTTACTTCAAAGAGACGCTCAGCAAATCTCACCACAGCGTAGCTCTGATTCACAGCTTCATAGTAATTATGATTCCCCGCCAGTTCCTTTACCTTAAAACCTATCTTGCATGTGCTCTGTATTTTTGCAGTCTTTTCCTTCTCTCTGCTCCTCCTCTTTTCATCTGTCTCCTTCACCTCCCTCTTCCGTCTCTTGGTCCTCCCTCCATTCTGTCCATCCCTTTCCCTCTCCTCTTGCTCTCCTTAGCCTAACTCTCCCCTTCTTCATACTCAACCCTTGTTCACCCACCTTCCTTCCTTGGTCTCTCACACACCTTCTTATGCTCTGATTTCTCCCTCCTTCTGATGAAGTATTACTCTCCAAAACTGAGATCTGGCATCTTTGGCCACTTACTTTATAAAGTTTGTAAAACATGCCATGTATGAACCTCAGGATGGAAATGCTTTTTACTTCTCCCTCCCTTTTCTGCTGCCATACCCCACCCCACAATGATAACCCACATTGTCAGCCTCCAAATCCTTAGGTGCTGGAGGACTTGGCTATCCTGCTTCCAAAGCTCACCCACCATCCTTAATTGGACACTGGGCAGGCCTTCTAACCATTAATAGGTATTTTGTTTAAAAATTCATAACATGTCATGCTGATTCCATGCTGGTTTAGGATCTGGGAATTATCTTGCGGTTGGAGTCCTAACCCAAAAATGAAAGTCTGGCCTGTAGAGTTTGATATGTTGTGAGTAGCAGTATGCCATGGTTATTGCTTGATCAAGGGCGGAAATCAAACCCAGCAGAGAGGAGACCTAAAAGACATTGGATTTTGACAATTATCATGCATATGTATGGTTGTTTGACAGATACTTGTATTATGAAAGATTTTACTTTTCCACTTTTTTTTTGCAATAATTGTCAACAGGCAGTCTATGGAATCCCAACATTACACACATTAGAAATGAAATGAGAACAATCATCTTCTTCCAGACTGCCAAGTATGCCAACAAATACCTTGTGTCTCTGAATAGTTATAGTTCAGAAGGGAAACTCTGTGACAGCAATCATCAAAGAATCTTGCAGGTAAAATCTTATTTTTCTTTAGCTTTCATGTAGCATTTGCATTTAATTCAAAATAGTGAGAATAATGTTTATAAAAAGAAAAAATTCAAGTTCTGGAATAGATGAGTAAACACTGAGTATATAGAGCTGATCATCAGCGTCTTATGGTAGATGACAACTTAGCTTTTCAGATAGAGATTCTTCAAAATTAGTGTCCTGTGTTTTCACTTTGAGTTGCTGTATATTTCCAACTACATTTTCCTTTGCTATTAATAAATGTGAATTCCTTGCAAAGTTTGAAGGATTTTTTTCCCTTATATTTCTAGTATTACTGAACTTCATTTGATAAGTTAGCTTTGATTTGAAAATTTTATGCTTTGATAAGTTCATTGCTCAACATAATAACCCACCTGTCAATCTACTGACAGCAAAAATAAAATAATACTTCAATTACCTCTTAACTTGATAGTGAAAATGTAGGACTAAACAAATTTGCAGATTCACTATTCTCTTTATTTTGTAGGGTTAGCATATGTCTTTTTTTTTAAATTCCAAACTTGTAATGAGTAAAATAACATTCACATGAGAACATCAGATTCCCAGTTCAGATTCACAACGTTTGAATTCCAAGTTCAACAACAATTATGTTCTTTTTAATCATTATAAGTTTTAACCACCTAGAAGGGAATCATGGCATGCTGAAAATCCACTGTTAGGGAAGTGTTTCAATGAAGAAATATTTGATCTTGTTTGCATTTGGGAGGACAATTAGATCAACATGGTAATATCATACGTGTGGTCTTATATATTTTGATATAATTATTTACACTAGTAGGTCATTCAGCCCTTCAAGCTTTTTTCATCATTTTATGAAAAAATGGCCGATATGTAAGGCTTGTATGTTATGAAGACATTGTTCTTTCAGCAGTTTCAGCATGACTTAATTATAACAATTTTTGGTTGTGTGAGTGTGACTGTGCTTGTGCCTATGACTATAGTATTATATCCTTTCATTAGAAAACACACATTAGAATGCTACATTCTTTTCCCAAGGTTTCACACGAGATGCGATTCACATGCACCAACTTCTGCAAACAGTTAGAGTTTATTAAAGCCTGTATAAGCTAGGTGACCCCCTTTGACCCTCTTCGCAGGCATGCAAAGTTGAGTCAAAAAAGGCCCCAAACGAAAGAAACCCGTCCCCTTTTTATACAGGTCAGTTGGTAATGCTCACAGGTACTCTAAAATACTCACAGGTTATGCAAACAATTTCCTGATTCAGTGATTCCCCAAGACAATGTAGGTGTGATATGTCCAAGCTTCAGGGAATGGCTACGAAAGCATTTCTGAATGGAAGGGACTGAATAAGAGTTTAATTTGATAATAGTAGGAGAGTAGTATTAAATGACTGCCTAAATGAAGTGGGAGTCATCCACATTTCTTGCATGAATATCATATCCACCCACTTCCAGAATGTTCAGCTTCTGGAGAAAGTACAGTTTAATCCTTTAACATTAATATAATGTCCAGAGAGATACTACAATTTAATCTTTTAACACTACAAGAAGATTGCAATTGTCTGAATGTACATGAATGTGAAGAATCCTATTGTAACTTTATTTTTGTTAAAGGGATCTGAACAACAAGTCAGTATAACCTTTTCAACTGAACACTGGATGCAAAGCTGCAGAATTTATCGTTTTGAGGTGAGACATTTCAGAAATCCAATGATATTTTAGACTGAATTTGTTGCTTGACCTCTCGAATGTTGAGGATAAATTCTGTAAAATCACAGCAGGGTTAAACACTGACATGCAGCACTGTTTTGTCAGCATAGAATGTGCTTTGAGTCTAAGGAAGTCTATGTTATATTGCTGTGTCAATTTGAAATGAAATTGTTTGTAAGGGGACAGTACTTGGATCTGATCATGACGAACAATCCTTATGTCAGGCCGCCCTATCAAATGTTAACTTCTAATGGACCCAAGTTGTTTTCTTTTTGGCTTAATAGGCAGATGTCTAAAGTGTTTGAAAATTAATACGTTAATATTTGTAGCTTAGATGTATTTGATAAACTGATGGATATCACAAGGCACTTTAAAAATCCTTCCATGTTATCTGATGCCATTACCAACTGAATACTGCATCAACAGTCCTACATTCATTGAGGAGAGCATGAAGTTCTAGGTGACCAATAGCACACCAGCACAATGTGTTGGAGCACTAACATGTATCTCTGTGAAGTAAAAAGTTCAAACCTCGTCATGGTCCAGACCAGCATGTTGTGGGAAGGGAGGAATTAAATTAGTCATTGCCAGGCAAGGTCATGATTTTAAAAAGCCTCCTGGGTTCTCTGCAGTACTTTCCAGCTGGAACACTAACTCCTTCAATGTGACCCTTAATTACACTGTAATAAACTATGATACCCTTCAAATGCAATACCCACCAGTACATCAAGACTATGTTATCCACACATCATCTTAGTTTATTTTCAAGAGGTGAGACTTAATACTGCATGGAATACTTTTCAGATATTGTTTGCAAACATGCAACAAGATGCTGAAAAGTCTGAGTGCTCCGGTCAAGATGCTGAAAAGTCTGAATGCTACGGTTAAGATGCATTTTGCTGCCAGGTAACTGATGTTCAGTAGCCTCCATACAAACTGGATGCAGGTTAAAATCACACCACCAGAATAGATGAGACTGAGGTACATGTGCTACTTGGTCTCAGACCTGACTTAAAGTAGCCAGGTGAGCTGTGGCTGCCTAATGCATATATAGGCAACTATACAGTGAAGAGAATTTAAACTTTAAGGACTGTTAGATAATATGCATGTAAACTTGACTATTTTGAGTGCAGCTGGTTCCACACCAGTTTGATTCCAGACAGTGCAGTTGTAGGAATGTGTCTTCAAACTGGCAATAGACTCCTTGCTGGCGTATTTGAGTACAACATCAATAAATTTCTAAATTCAGTATCATCAATTTTTACTCCTCCTTCAATCAAGAGTATCAAATTGTCATCAAAGCCTTTTTCCAAGAGCCAAGATATCTATAGCATTCAGTTGACCTCTGTTAATCCAGTTTTTGCGTATACAATTAAAAATTTTAGCCTTAGAGACAAATACCCATAATATAGTCAATATGAAAATGTTCATGAGATTATTGGAAGAATTTTACCAACTGGGTGGAAGGTTCATATCATTTCATGTATGGGTGGTAGGGTGAGAAATCCCCTGAAATGTTATCATTTTTCATAACTTGCCTTCATTCTTATTACTTTTGTGGTAAACTTTTGTCGGTTTTTGAGTTTCCAATCCTCCAGCCTGCTACTGACCTTTGCAGAGGTAAAGATTTTCTGTAAGTATATAAAAAGGAAGAGAGTAGCTAAGGTAAATGTTGCTCCCTGAGAGGACAAGACTGGAGAGTTAATGGGGACTGTGGAAATGGCAGAGACATTAAATCAATACTTTGCCTTAGTTTTGACGTAGGACACACATCATCCTAATAGTAATAGGTAATGCAGAGGTGATAGAAAAGATTATATTTAATACATTCGCCATCAGTAAGAAAAAAGTACAGAGCAGACACGTCCCCTGGGCCCAAAGGCCTTAGGGTAGTAAAGGAAGTGACACCAGAGGTATAGATGTATCAGTTGTAATATTCTAAAATTCAGGATTCTGGAAAGAATCAGTAGAAATGTTCCAGTGGATTGGAAAATGCTAACTGAATGTTTTTTTTTTCCAAAAAGAGCAAGGCAGATGATAGGAAATTATAGCCCAGTTAATTTAATGTCTGTCATTAGAAAATTGTCGGATACTATTATTAGGGAAGTAGTCATGGCGCATTTGGAAAGTCTAAACAGAATCCATTAGAGTAGCATGGTTTTATGCAGGCTTAATCATTTGACTAATTTGCTAAAATTCTTTGATCTTGCAATAAAGAAAAGTGGAGTCCTGTAGATGTAGTATATCTTGACTTCCAGAAGGTTTTTGATAAAATACCTCACAAAAGGTGAATACACAAATTAAGGTCCCACGGGGTTTTGGTTAATATATTAGCATAGATCAAGGATTGGCTAACCACCAGAACTCAGATAGTCAGGATAAATGGGTCTTTACCCAGTTGGCAAGCTGTAACTAGTTGGGTTCCTCTGGGTTCAGTCCTGAGACTCCAACTATTTATAAACTATATTAATGACTTGGCTGCAGGGGTAGAATGTACTATAGTCACATTTAGAGATAACATTAAGTAGGAAAGTAAGTTGCAATGAAGACATTTTACAAATGGATATGGATAGGTTAGGTGAATAGGCCAAAATTTGGTAAAAGTTTAACATGGATAAGTGTGAGATAATCTGCTTTGTTCAGAAGAATGAAAGAAATTGAATGGTGAAATGAATAACTGGATGGAGAAACAGTTGCTTGCCCTGTTTACGTATGCCGCAGACCTACTGCCACAATTAATATCTGATAGCAGACAGCAATCCCTGATAAAGGGCTTATGCCCGAAACGTTGATTCTCCTTCTTCTCTGATGCAGCCTGACCAGCTGTGTTTTTCCAGCACCACAATTTTGACTCTGATCTCCAGCATCTGGAGCCCTCACTTTCTCCTGACAGGCGACAAGTCTGCTCAAAATCCCATAAATATTCTGTGGGCAGTTGTCAGTATTGTGTACCAGCAAGTGCTGTTTATTCATTGTCAATCACAAAATCCAGCCTGATATATTTTTTCTCACGTGCATAATTGGATGCAATGCTTTATTTGGGATCTGACAAACTGTAGTAATATTCATTGTTAAATTCCAAACCCTTGAGATAAAGGCCGAAATTCCATGAGCCTTTTTGATTGTCCTTGTACTTATCCAGTAGTTTTCAGCCATTTGTATATATGGACACCTCAATAGTTTCTCTTCTTTGGAAAATATTGAAGGCAGGTTGTGTTCAGCACTATCCTGGACAGAGAATATATATGTCAAGAGCAAATTCTAGCTTGCTTTCTTGAGCAGCCTAACGGACAAAATCTGTAACAAGATAATGTGGAAGTTCGTTATCAAATTAACTTCTCAGATTCATTTCGTAAAATCCTTTACGCTAATCCCTCAATCCCCTGTGCATGCTATGGAAAACTGCTGAAACCATTTCTAAATAAGTTTTTTTTTGTTTTTATTTCAGATTCAACCATTTTTCATTGACTGCGACAATGATTGCAGAAGGATTCGTAAAGATATCCCAGGTCCAGAGTATGAAGGTAAAGGTGTATGCCTAGCCATTGTAACCTTTGCACTGTCCCTCTTTACCCCAGCCTGAAACGTGGCCGGTTTGAGCTCCGAAAGCTTGCTCAAATGATACTATGAAATTACATAGAGGAAACTTTCAGGTGCACTTATTCACTTGAATGAAATAATCAGTCTTGAGAGTAGAGCTACCTCTGCATGCCCCATCAAACATTCCCAGGTCAGAATGTGGGTTACATACAAAGGAAAGCTCCCTCTAAACTGACTCCAACTGCAGTGCAGCACGGGATTAAATACAAAGTGAACCATTCTCTATAATGTCCCTGTGAAATGCTCCTAGGGGGGAGTCCAAAGACATAGCAAAACTTTTTCAATCATATGTTGATCCTTGACAACATTGTACGTAGATTTAAGGTCAGCTTTCATATGTATGTCAATGATGTTCAGCAGCCCCTTTCCACAAACTCTCTTGAGTCCTTCCCTGCTTTATGTTTTAAGACTGCTTATTTAACACGTCCAATTTTTAGTATTGCTGAAAAAAGACACATTTTGTCAAAATGTTTTGTTTTATTCTCATCAGAACAGTTTTTGTAAGAAAAGCCAGTGTAAAGGGAAAACAAACATTTATACTGTATGGTAGAACATGCTAATTGGTTGGCAAGCAGCCTCTGGTAGTGGCATTGCTAAGGAGATTTCACCAGTTAGATCATGACTGATATTTTTTTCAAAATAAAACCAGTCAAATGAACTAGACAATTGCGGTTATCTATTTTGTTGAGTTGAAACAGGTGTCGTCTGTGTACATGTTCTTTGTTTCTGCAAAAAACACCAGGCTCTGTATATTCATATATGTAGCTTCCTGTGTACACAAATGGCATGTGGTGAGTCTAATTTGACAATCCTAAATTGGTTGTCAGAGTAATTCTTTGTACGTATCATTATTTATCTTGTATTGTCAATTTGCAGAATCTCATCTAATGTAAGACACTGTTTCCCAAGCACAGGCTGGTTGTGTGTGGTTGGTACCTTGCCTCTGTGAACAGTCAAATGGATAAGCCAGTCTTTGGAACCTACATCATATATATGTAGCATATACTGGTTCCAAAATTCATATATCACATTACTCATTTGTTTGATAAACAGAGCTTCATTTTGGCCTGAGGGCAGCATTGATTTGTGGTGAACATCGTCATCATCTTTTTTTGGTTTGTACAGTATTACCATGAAGCAGCTTGCTCCACCTGTTGCTCAAAAATTTGAGACATTGCCTATCTGGGGTAGTTTTGGGCATGTTTCAGGACCAAGAGTAACATTCCTAGGCCCTTTCAAGAGTTTGTGCGATATACAGCAAGAATGATTTGATCGAGGTAGCCATTATCCCTCACGTTGCTTAGATGTGATTCTGAAATTGGACAATACTTGCTAAATAATTGAGTGCGTGGAGATTTACACTTAACCATTTACAAACAATTTTACGATTGTCAGTCAAGTACACTTCCAAATACTGGAATATATTTATAAATAGGGTCTTCATCTTTGAATGCACAAAGTATATATACACTCTGTGCTTGTTCAACTTAAAAAAAAAACAACAGATGAATCTTTCTCTGTTTTATTTCTCACGGCCATGTCTTGACCAATCAGAGCCAACCTGATTGATTTAAAATTTAAACAGATCTTGGCAGTTAGTTGTCAGTCTTTATCTGACTGTGTTCTCCACGGCAATGCCTCTACCAATCACAGTCTACCTGCCAATCAGTCAGCAGGCTCGTACAGTATTAATGTTGTTTACCCTTTGAATTGATATTTCTTACCCCGATGAATGCAAGATGAAAGTCTCAACAAAATATATATTTTTTCAGCAAGTTCTGTACTGACAGAAGTAGTTCTTTTGGAAGTCTCCGCATTATATGAACCCTGAGCTGAGCTTCAGACTCCATAAACACACAATCACAAAGACCTCCTATTTCTAGCTCCATAACGTTTACATACAACTGAAGATATGACCTTCAGAATGTGTCCCCACACCACCACACACTATCCATTAGCTGTATAAATCCTCAGTTTTACAGCATGGAAAGTAGCAGTTTGGCTCATGGTGTCCACACATTGTCAGCCACCTTATCTGAGTGTTCTAGCTAGATGCAACAGAGTTTTACCAGATTGATTGATTCTTGGGATGGCAAGATTGATGTATGAAGAGCCTGAATCGTTCAGGACTTTATTCATTACAGTTTGGAAAAGTAGGGAGGGTGATCTTATAAAATTCTATAAAATTCTAAAATGAGTTGACAGGGTACGTGCAGTTCCTGCTGACTGAGAAACAAGGGTCACACTCTAAGGATAAAAGATCGGCTATTTAGGTCTGAGAAAAAGAACTTTCTTAACCCAGAGAGTAGTGAGCCTGTGGTATTCTTTGCCACAGAAAGCAGTTGAGGCCAAAACATTGAATGTTTTCAAGAAAGAGACAGTGTTTTTAGAGCAAAAGGGATGAAAGGGTATGGGGTGAAAGTGGAAATAGGCTACTGAGTTGGATGATCAGCCATGATCTAATTAAATGATGGACCAGACTTGAAGATCCAATTGACCTACTCCTTATTTCTATGGCCCTCACCTCACCCAATCCTCTGGATGATGCCAACTCCCTGTCACATGGTTCTTCTCAGTGGTGTTTACTCCCAGAGATTTGTCATCTCACCCACTCTTTAAATAACGCTGCCTGCCCACTCTCCTTGGTCATATTGACTGCCTGACACAGGGTCTTCCGCTCCCCTGCTACTCTCCATGTCTTTGTCATTTCCTGACCTTATTATTTCACTTTTCCAATGGAAAGCCTCCCATTCTCCACTATGAACTTTAAATTGTCCAAACATTCTGTCACATACATTACCAACCCAAAACCTGCTTACTCATCATCCTAGTACCCTTACATAGCACACCCTTGTTTTTAAGCGGTCAAATCTGCTGATTGTAAAGCTTTTGGTCAATCCTCCAAAAATCTCTTTTTTTTGTTTTGATACACTGCTCCTTCATCAGGTAACTGTGGAGCAGGATCATAAGACACAGAATTTATAGCACAAGGTTACAATATACAGCTGAAATGATATATTGAACAAACCTAGATTCCAGGTTTGTTCAATATATCATTTCAGCTTTATGACACTGCAATCTTTTGCGATAAATTCTGTTTCTTATGATCCTGCTCCACATTTACCCGATGGAGCAGCGCTTCAAAAGCTGGTGCTTCCAAATAAACCTGTTGGACTATAACTTGGTGTATTGTGATTTTTAACTTTGTCCACATCAGTCCAACACCGGCACCTCCACATCAAGAAGAGAAGTGGCAGTGAGTTAAATACTAAATAAAAGCCAGAAAAAATACAGGCGCTAAAAACCAGAAACCAGAATAGAAAATGCTGGAAAAGCTGAGCAGGTCTGACAGCATCTGTGAAGAGAAATCAGTTAACATCTCAGGTTAAGTGACCCCTCCTCAAACCCCTGACCCTTCTGAGGAAGGTCACTTGACCTGAAAAGTTAACTCTGATTTCTCTCCACAGATACTACCAGACTTGAGCTTTTCCACAATTTCTATTGTTGGTAATGATCTAAGAGCACAGGTTCAATTACCACCATGGTAGCTGTTGGAGTTTAAACTCCATTAATATATCTGGAGTACAAATCTAGTCGCCATAATGGTGTCATCCATATTGTTTACTAAATTTAGGGAGTGAAATCTGCCATCCTTCTTTGGACTGGCCTATGTGTAACTGTCGACCCATAGCAGTGTGGTTGATTCTTGACTACCCTTTGAAGTGGCCTTGCAAGAACAATTAGATGGGCAGGAAATGCTATACAGACATCCCATGAAAGAATAAAAGAAAAGGAGCCTTGGGATATTTTTAATGCTTAAGGTGCTGTACAAATGCAAGTTGGTACTGTCTCTCATGAACTGGAGATAATCTTTCAAGTGAAATTTTCAGCTCCAATGGCCTGAGTCAAGATTCAAGCCCAAGGCCTACAGCTGAAAGGCCAATTCTAACTATTCTGAACTGTCATTTGGGATTTCTCTGTATAAATTTCTAAATTGTTTGTATTCTCCTTTCAGAAACAAATCCACCAAAATTGTCTACAACATCAACTGAAGGTGAGTTTTAAAGAGCTCCCTGGGCCGCACTGCGGCTCTGTGGTTAGCACTGCTGCCTCACAGCACCAGGGACCCTGGTTCGACTCCCACTTCTGGCCACTGTCTATGTAAAGTTTGCACGTTCTCCCCGTATCCGCATGGATTTCCTCTGGGGTGCTCTGGTTTCCTGCTACAGTCCAAGATGTGCAAATCGGGTGAATTGGCATTGCAAAATTGCCCATAGTGATAGGTCCATTAGTCAGGGGTAAATATAGGTGTGTTACTCTTTGGAGAGTCGATGTGAACTTGTTGGGCCAAATGGCCTGTTTCCACACAGTCGGGAATCTAAACCTATTTTGAATGTGTATGCTAATGAATGGACATAAGGCTATCATTTATTTGGTGTAAGTGGTAACACTTCAGAGGACACAAGATGGACTGGTGAAATGGACTGACACAGATTAAATTTAACTGATCTAAGTAGGAAGCATGACTGCACTTTACAGATTTCCAACTGTGTAGCGTGTCTTGTTTACTCATGTGGCTCCAAAAACCTTAGGCAGGGAATGTACAAAAGACCAGAACCAGAATCAGAGGATTGGAGAGCTTTAGTGGAGTTGGAGGGATGGCATTTGTGAAGAGGGAACTATTAGAGAGAGGTAAGACTATGAGGATGCTTAAAGATGAGAATGAGAAATTACATGCACACCAGTCCAACATAGGCACCTCCACATCAAGAAGAGAAGTGGCAGTGAGTTAAATAAAGAAATACAGGTGTTTAAAAACAAGAAACATGATCGTGGAGTAATAATTGATATGGCAACAGATTTGGATGAGTTAAAAGAATACAGTGAAGGAAGCGAGGCTACTGTGAAGCAATAGAATCAACAGGTCAAGAAATGACAAAGGCACGATTGAGGATTTAGATGCAAATGTATTGAATAGGGAAATATCTTAGCACATTGTCTTATTTTAATCTGTGCTTTACTTTATTGAACGTGAAATAGTAGCAACTTCGTGCTCCATCAATCCATTTGAAGAGCTTTGAGCAGAATAAAAACAGTAATAGATGGGCTTAAAAGAGGTACTGTACTCCTGGTCATCAAATCACAACAACAGAGATATTACAAAGTTAGAATTAGGATCATAGAATAGTATAGTGCATGTGTATTTCTTAGAAGTGCTGTCAAATTAACCCCATCTGTCCTGTTCTTTCCCTACAACTCTTCCAACCTGAGGATCTGTCGAGTTGTCTTCTGAAACTGATTGACATCTGCTTCCAGCACTTTTTTCAGGCAGTGCATTCTAAAACATTATAACTTACTGTATAATGTTTTCCTTCGTCCTGTCACTCAAGTTCTTTTTGCCAATCACCGTATATCTATGTTCTCTGTTTATTGATGCTTCTGCCTCTGGAATAGAGTAAATAGGGAGAATGATCAAAACACTTCAAAATTTTGAACACCTATTAAATCACCCCCTTAACCAAAGTAACATTGCTTGATAAGCTGATATTACTAGACAAGTCCAATATGTAGCTGAAATCTAGTTTAATAGATCATATTTACTTTGTTTTATTTTAATGAGGTGGTCTTTCACTGAAACGCAAGCACACTTTGCTGCACATTTTGATTTTTATCAATAAAACAAGTTTGTCATGCAAAAGAAATGAAGCCTTTACAGTACAGTCGCCAGAGAAAATTCCTTTCCCTCTGACATTTGTGTGGATGATTTAACTGTGCTTCATTTCCCAATCTCAAAAATCTGACAGCCTCTTCCTCGAGTCTTCATTTAATTGAGTTTAGACTTTCTCAAATTACCCCTTTGGGGTTTTTTAACAAACCACTTCTAGCCTGGACCTTTCAAACTAAACTCCTTAACTAAACATATAACCTATTTCCTTTCTGTCAGAGCAACTGTTTATCACGTCCAGCTTCACCCAAGGCTTCTGCAAAATCTGAAACTGAAACTCAAGTCCTTTTCAAGTTATGGGTGCTTCCCCTAAGCTTAAAAAAAAATTTCTCTAACCTTCTAAACCAAATGTCTAATACTCAGTTTACTCTGTGCTTGTAAAACCCTTCCAATGTAAACTAATTCCCATTAGCCTTCAATGACTTTTTCTCCTGTACTTTTTAAAAAACAAATCACCATGGCCTCAGAAATAATTTAAGTGTAACTATTAAACCTCTCCACATATGCCACACACCACTAGCTCAAAACCCTAAAATATAGACTAAGTGCTATAAAAACAAATTCATACACCTTCCATTACATAATTATTGTATTACTGTATTCTATTGCACCTCATCAACACACAATCTAACTGAAAGTGTAATGCCTAGCATCGAATACATTTTGTAAAGGCTCAGCATAATATTTGTTTCTCATTTCATTCCACTGTTTATAAACTGAGTTTTTCTGTACATTTTTTAACAGCCGCCTTAACTTGTCCTATCACCTTCATAGACATGTGCATGTATAGCCCAGATCTCTCCAGCCCTTTACAATTGTACAATTAGTTTATATTCCCCATCCTCATTCTTCATAGCAAAATGATTAATTTCATATTTGTGTTAAATTTAATCTGCCAGGGCACCAGGGCACCTTGTATTCTCTGAAGTCTGTTTAAATACCCAGTCAATGTTTACTTTTTTTAAAGTTCTTTCACCTCCAAACTCGGAATTTACGCTCTGTATAATAAAGTTTGTTATTAATTTACATCAAAAAGACAGTTGGAAACAATGTTGTTCATTTCCGTTCAGACTGAAAAATAACCATTTACTACAACATTCCGCTTTCGTTTCCTTTAGCTAATTTTGTATCCAGGCAGTTATTGCCTTTTTGATCCCATATGCTTTAATTTTGATAACAAATCTATTGTGTGGTAATTTTCCAAAAACGCCTTTTGAAAGCCTACATGCACAACATTGATCACACTATACTCATTGGTCTTCTCATGACATCACCAAGGAACATGTGATACTGTAAACTTTAGAACTTTTAAGTGGTCACAGATTGAAAGAATCAGCAAAGCTAAATTGTTATACAGGAAGGGATCAACAAAAACTCTGTCTGGAATTAACTATTAAAGGACAAGGACGAACTTATACATATATTAGCCTCATCTGGGAAAAGAGGGAGTCGAAGCTACATGAAAAAATTGTTTTGATGTGTGCTTGACAACTGGCTGCTTTATAACACTATAACAATAATTGATTGCCCTGCAGAGGAATTTAAGGAGTTAACTGCAGGAAAGTGGTGCTTCAAATAGGCAGTCAGTGCCAAATGTAACAAGGAACAAAGAAGTTACTTCTGATAAGGCAAGCTGCAGACTTGCAATATTGTGGATGAAAGAATCCAAAAATCCAAATTAGTACCGTCACACCACAAATTTAAAGGATGAAAATCTGTAATAATTCATCACCGAAACCCTTCATTAGCAAAACTTCGAAGAACAACACGTACGAGGAGCGAACCTTTGTGACATAGACACTGTTGTTTGGAATTGTATCTAAATGACACCATTAATTGGGTAATAGCCACATTTGGTTGCGAGGCTTAACTGGCTACTTTGAGGGGTCTTATTTCTGTTGCTACATGCAATAAAGTTTAAACATTTGTTTCAACAATTGATTAGCTGTGGGATTTCTTAAGTAGACAAACTAAGGGTAACTTATGGTGATATACCCACAATGTACATAATTTAGTGGAACCCAATTTGTCTTCACCAATCTATAGTGATTGTCCATAATTAAGAAAGGGTTTTTAAAATGCTGATTCATTTTGCCTCTAATTAGGCTGATTATCCTTTTAATTGAGGTGTTTGTCTTACCGACCCCCCACCCCACCCCCTCACCCCTCTTTTTGAACTAGGACATATTACATTCAAATTCTCCAGTTCTCTAGCACAATTCCCATATCAAAGGAGGATTGAAAGATTGCAGTTACATCCACAATTCACAACTTAGAAATGTCACATCGTCTCAATGGAAATTCTATTTTGAACACTGACATCCTTTCAAATACTTTTTTTAAATTTTGATCCTATCCTATCCTATTTCTATACAATCACCTCCTTACTGTGGCACTTATTACATTTCTTCACAAGACATGGAAAGTTAACTATATCTGCTGCCTCCACAATATTAGGTCCTTTTTGTTGTTAATTAAGCCTACTGTTTCTCTGACTACCCTTGATATCATTCATAATGTTTAACATAGCCTTTTTAAAGTTTTATTTTGTGTTTCCTGTTAATTTATTCTTGTATGCATTCCTTGTCCCCCTCTTTTCAGGTCTCACACCTTTTTCTATTTGGCTTGGTTCTCTCCCAAATTATAAATCTGATATTTATTGTAAGTCTTCTTTCTTGGTTTCATTTTAATTGTATATTTTAATCATATATTTTCAGTCAACTGCGAACTCCAGCTTCTAATCCGATGCCTTTCCCTGATGTGGAGATTTGCCTAGTCTGTCCTTGAAATATCCCTTCTGAAGAGCTCTCATTACGCATCAGGTTTTTACATGGCCATCTTCTGTTTTCAGTTCATCAGGACCAGTGCCATTTTTCAACTTCCTCCAATTGACTATCTTAATTTTATTTCTCATTTTCCAGAACTCCTCATCATTTCTCAAATGTTCTCACACTGAATCATTCTCCCTATTTGGCTCGCTTGATTTCTGATAACTAGATGCAGCATTGTTTCCTGCTTGGCCTAGAAATATACTAAGAAAGTTCTCATTCACATTTCAAGAGTTCCACAACCCTCCAACCCATTGCTGTCAATCTCCATGGAAGTGATCTAACTGATATTCCAGGTCTGGGGATCTCAAAATATAAATAATTAACCTTTATGAAAAAATATCAGTCTATCTTCCTGGGAATCCAATCAGGTCATTGTTGTAAAATCATTTTAATTTTCAGTTGTCATTTGCTTTTGGTCATTAAAACTCTATTGATGTCTTTATTTATAGCCATTGGATATCCTCTGTGAATCAGTATTTCTTTAGCATTATGAATTACCTCTTTCAACTCAAGAATTCTAACCAACGTTATTTTTCAAATGCAATAACATGGAAGCTGTTACCTTGCTGTTTCGCCAGCTGTCTTGCTCAGATGTGAGGTATTCTGGAGACCTCTGACGTATTATCTAAATCTGTGAAATGTACTTGTAGTTCCCGGGAGCTGCTCGTTTCCTATGCTGCAGAAATCCAAAGTTAAAATACAATATTACCTCTGTGTGCTCTGATTCCACTCACTCATCTCTGTTGAGGCATGCACTAAATGACATGCTATAGAGGTCTGATTGTGTTAGATCAGACATTTTGTTGATAGTATTATACTGTGCAACTTGGGGAATTTCACTTCTGTTCTGGTTGTTGCAGGAGGGTCATCTGAGAGAACCGGTTTCTTTGCTGTCATCGGTGTTTTGGTTTTCCTTTTAATCTGTGTCTGTATCATTTGGGTACAAATAAAATCCAAAGAAAATGGTAAGGAATGAAGGATTTTTTACATTTACTTACATTTTTAAAATTGATATCACAGTTCTCTCTTTTATCACATAATGTATTTTCATTGAAACAATTGGTTGACTTTTTGTTTCCAGACATTTACATAAAGTCCTTCAATCCCACCCCCTGAATCCCTAGCATCCAGTTAGGACCTACCCCGCTTCAGAAATTGAAATCCAATACTTGGCACATATGGAATCCTATGAGTCCAGTACTGATGGACAGATTTAATGAAGGACCATGCAAAATACAGGTTGAAAGATTCACTACTGGTGTAGGAGTGCAGCCCAGACCCTGTCCACGGGGCACAATCTAATCTGCTTAGGGCAGGAAGACCTTGAGATGAAGAGAAAACAACTTTTAAAATATTGACCAAATGATGTAGCTTATCATGTTGTCACAGAAGAAGAAATCCCTATACATTTTGTCCTTTTTCTGACCAATTAGCATGCCACAGATTAGAACTGGAAAGGAGCTGACATAGAGGTATTCCCTGCTTGTTTTTGAATGAACGGAAGAGAGTTGCCCATGCAGCTTTTCGAAAGTTGATGGTGATCAGCTAGCAGCATGCCAACCCTCTTGATCAGGGGGAAGTATTTATTTTATAGAGTATGATTAAGGGAAGACATAACACACAAAAGTTTAACTAGATGTGAAAGTATCACAGTAATATACAAAAAAAACTTTAAGCAACGTGAGAGATCAAAGCAAGATTGAGTGGTGTGGACAGACTGCCTCTTTCTATCTTAAAAAGGGTCATTGGACCTGAAATGTTAATGGATTTCTCTGTACAGATCCTATCAGAACATCTGAGGTTTTCCAGCAATTTCAGTTTTCATTTCAGCTTTCCAGCATCGACAGTTCTTTTGGCTTTTTGCCTGTTTCTGGCTATTATTATTTCAGTCTTAAACTTAATTTACGCTACACTTGCAGTACAGTTGTGGCCGTGGAATATGTCACATTGCCATCCACGGAGGTCTGTTGTGGGAGGCCTCGCATTTATCAATTCAACAACATGGGAGATCATTGACTGGATGGCCAAATTGGGATCTCATTTTACATTCTCTTGTGCAAACATGATAGCTGGCCAGGAAACAAAATATTTATTGAAAAATGCATGTGATAAATCTTGATTATTTAATGAACTTAATCGTAGATTTTATAATTGTAGATTTCAAATGTAATTTTAATGTAAATTTAATTCTATTCAATGATCCAAGTCACTGAAACAAGGCTTCAGAGACTGAGAGGGATGTTGGATGAGCCGAAGCATCTTCACATTATAGAATGGTACTGGGTTATAGTACACCCAGAAACAGTTACCTATAAGTTGCTCTAAACAAAAAGCAAAATACTACAGATGCTGGAAATCTGAAATAAAAACAAAGTGCTAGAGAAACTCAATAAGTCTGACAGCACTGATGGAGAGAGAAATGAGTTAACAATTAGAGTCCAGTATGACTGGTCTTCGTTAACTCTTTCTTTCTCCACAGATGCTGCCAAACCTCATATTTCTCCAGGACACATGTTGCTTGCTGACCAATCTTATTACTCTCATCAGTTACTTCTCAATCAGTATTTCCTTGTCTTAGAATATTGAGTCATCCCATGGAATCAAGTACAGATCTTTCTGCTATAACATGCATTTTGTTAACACCAATTTGCAATAACACGATTGACGAATTGGGGACACTTCCTAAAGCACAAAGTTTTAAAGTGTGTATTGGTTATAACGTGATTCTGGCCCCATTAATTTAAATGGTGCTGCCAATACACAATTTTCTTATAACATGGGATAGCATAAGAGCGGAACTACCGAGTTATAGCAGAATTGACTGTTAATGTTTCTCTGTACAAGTTGATTTTTTTTTGTACATTTCAATTATTTTATATAACACTTTGTTCAGCCACACTAGCCATTCTTTATCCTTCCTTACTTTCCCCTATTTCTCACCATTTTGAACTTTTAAAAAATATAGTACTTGATGCCACAATGTGACAAACTATGGTTAAGTCAAAGAACACATTCTATAATGCGCACAGAACCTGTGTTTAAAACATTGTGTTCATTTGTTAACTGAGGAACAGTAGATTGAGGAACAAATTTTGTTCTTTTGGAGTGACAGATCTTGACAATCTGCTTGTTATTTTAAAAAATTCTCACTGAAGACATTGATATCAAGAATTATAATTATCTTTTCTATCTTTTAGAAACAAAGTCGCTGCCTAAAATCCCAAATGGTAAGTTAAACAAGTTAAATTAGACAAGCTTTATATATGTAATACATGGAACAGAGAGGTTGTATTTGTGCATTTTCATCTCCATATGTTCACTACAAATTCCTGTGTTCACATTTGTAATGGAAACTACTTGTACAGGCTATCCTGCTTTCAGTTTTTATTTTCCCTTACCACTGTCAATGGCAACAGGATGTAATTATGACAATGATTAATGTTGTAGAAAACAAAAATACGAAGGACAAATTGTCACTCTAAAATGATAACTGGTGTTTGCAACCCTAGTCCGATAGCCCTCTGCCCTCTAGCCCCATGAAGACTCACAGTTTGACTCCATGTATGAATTTGACATATTTACTTAAAATCTTTGTACCCAGTAAATAAACCTCTTTAATTCTTTGCCATTGATAAGTAGAACATGTCTTTATGGCAATGATGTGTACTAGTTTTCCACTTCCCCTGAAAGAACACTGCGGAAACAAAGAAGTAGATTTTTAAAAAGTAGATCAGCACATCTCAAGTTATTCCAAAATTGTCATTACCTGGTTACAGGCAACCTGGTAACTAGAATGTAATTCTAAACATCAATCTTCAGTTTAGCTTTCACTAGTTTTGAACTGGGGTTCTATTGTCACACTGTCTTGTTTTGATTTCAAATGTTCTGGTCTTTACTACTAGCCATTATCTGTGTACATAAACACCTTTTATGTACCTTCATCTTCTGGCAGATTTATCATGTTGATTTTCATTCACTGTAACTAGCTGCAATTAATTCATTCATCAACGATAACCTGGTTTTCTTGAATCAATTGACAACTTGTCATTTATTTCTATTTATATGTAAATGAATGAAACTATTTTTGTTCCAGATGAACCAGCGGTTGTATACCCAAAACTTCCACAAGTGAAAAAGAAAGTTCTGATAATTTATTCATTGGACCATGAACTCTACAAGAATGTTATCCTGGCATTTGCACAATTCCTAATGACTAACTGCGGTACCGAAGTAACTTTGGATTATTTACAAGTTAACAAGGTTGCAGAGGTTGGGCATATCAATTGGCTCACATTGCACAAAAGCGAGTCAGACAAGATTATAATTTTATGCTCTCGTGGAACAAGGTTGAAGTGGGAAGCCATGCTGCGGATTAAACAGAACCAGATTTTGCTCAAAAGTGATGAGCGTTCACCAATGCGTGACATGTTCACTCCTGCCATGAGCTTGATTTTGCCAGACTTCAAACGGCCAGCTTCATTTGGGAAGTATATTGTTGCATATTTTGATGATATCAGCAGTGAAGAAGATATCCCTGACCCATTTAAGATTGGTGTGAAGTACAAACTAATGAAACAATTTGAAGAAATATATTTCCGAGTACAGGACTTGGAGAAACATGAACCAGGGAAAACTTACTGTGTGGTAGGAATAACAATGGATGATTACCACAATAGCCCATCTGGTAAAAAATTAAAAAATGCTATTGAACAATTTAAATTGATACAAACAGAGCAACCAGACTGGTTTGAGAAAGAATGTATTCTATTCCCAGAGGAAGCAGAAGCTGAGCCAATCTTGGCTGATGAACATTGTGAGCTTCAACCAATGAAACAGAATATTGTTAAGTACAAACCCCTTGATGATATAGCCTATGCAGTAAATGAAGTGCAAATTGTAAAATCAAGTGATGAAATACTTGTGAGAAATCCAGTGGGTTTTGAGCATAAAGGTCAAGATAACAGTTTATCCCAAAATCTGATTGGAGTAGACTGTAATGATGAACAAGTTCTAAACATGGCACATATCTTGGAACCACTGGGCAACATGTCAGTATCTGGCTGTAGTCAGAGTATGTTAAATTGTCCCAACTTAGGAAACTCAAAATCAGAAGGTGAACCACACTTAGAAAAGCATTGGATGCTGAAGAATGATGTCTCAGACTTCCCTCAGCACAGTTGTGAAGATGACATTACAATGAATGAAATCAGTGAACATTCAGGTGGTATTTCTCATGATGTAAAGAAGAGACTTGAAGAATTTCAGCAGATGTTATTTCTTCAGAGTTTGTCTTCACAGTATTCAACCAGGCCATCTGATTTGCAAAGTGGAGTTATTGGATATCCACAATCTCTCTATTCTGACAAAGAAGAGGGTGTAGATTCAGACGAAGGCTATAGCTCCAAACAGTCATCCTCAGTGGTTGAAATCCCAACAGCAGGTGTGAGCACTTCTTCTGAAGCACTAAATGAATTAAAAATTCTTCAGATGGCTTTACTTAATGAAAGCATATGTAACTGAAGTAGAAGGTGAATGTACAGAGCAAGATTGCTCAATGCATGTGACTTACAGACAAGCCACATTGATGACTCCAGATAGTAAATATCAGCCCTACAAAAATGCAGGATGGTGGATTTTTCCTGTACTTCATACGCATCACAAAATCAAACACAAGTGATCAGATAAATCGCTTCAACACAAATAATTTGAAATGCTCTTCATATTTGCACACATTTCACTCCTAAAACAAATGTAGAAAGACAAATTATCACTAAGTCATCTGTAGCCAAAAGTGGATTCAGAATAAATTCTGCTGTTCTTATAATGTAAGAAGCTTCACTCTGAATTTCAGCCCAGTGCATCTCTGTAAAGACAATAATGGCTGTTAAAAGCATTAATAGTCAATGTAATTACAAGCTGCAAGTTTATGATGTTTGCTTTTTTAAAGTAACTTTTACAATAAATCTGCAAAGTTTTTTGGTGTTGTTTTCCTGTACCTTAAATTTATACACTGTGAACAGTTTTTCCATAACTCAGGCAATTTTGTGCAACATGATATAAAACTGCTATTGTACACTGTAGCAAGTTCATTATGCCAAAGGATTATTCTATCAAGGATTTGAAGTGGGAAATGGCACAGGGCAGAGTGACACTAGGCACAAGGACATACACGATGGTGGCTGGTGGCCAGATCACAATATGGAGAGAGACAGCACACAGACACCGCCTGGCCCACCAGAATACCAGCATAATGTGCTCTCAATCTAATTGATTAGTTTAAGGCGGTAGGGGGGGTGGAGGAGAGAATACACATGAGTGGTGTATATTGCCTGCTGAAGTGTCTGGTCCAGCCCAACACTTTTGATAGAAATGCTAACAGTCTGATACGGACTCAATACAAAGGAGTATTGAGTCTGGCTAGGGCTGCAGTACTTGTCCTTATCAGGAAGAGTGACTAGCGGCCATTACTATAGCAGTGGACATCCGCGTAGGGATTGAAACCGACAATGTCTGCACTGAAACTGACAACAACCGCTGAAATTAACAAAGGCTGTGCTGGAACTGAAATTTCTGTATTGAAATTATCAACGATTCTGCAATGTTTACAACAAACAAGCAATGTTACAGAGAAAATAACCTCATCACTGACCTATTATATCACTAAATGTATAATGGTATATTGACATGTGCTCCTAGTTGAGAGAGGAATTGCAGCTGACACTGTGCTGTTGGTGTCTTTCTCTCCCCAGAGCTCCAGTATTTCCTTGTACAATAAACGCTGTTGTTGAACCCGGACTCTGACTCTGAGGCTGGTGATTTTCCCCACACCCATTGGCACTGCAAGCAGGGTTCTGATTACTGGTGCCCTGGTCAAAGGCCACGATTGGGGACCGGCGTAAGAACCAATTTGTACCTGCAAACGGGAAGAGTCAGACTGGGCCAGCAACACAGTTTAAAAGGTATACCAATTACAATGTCTAATTTGCTACTGTACTGCATGCCTGTGGAGAATAAGTCAAGAGTGTGTGCTGGAAAAGCACAGCAGGTCAGGCAGCATCCGAGGAGCAGGAGAATCGACGCTTCAGGCAAAAGCCCTTCATCACAAATGAGGCTGGGAACCTCCAGGCTGGAGAGATAAATGGAATAAGTGTTAACTGGTTGTAAGAACCTGCTGCTTGTGCTAAACAGCCAGAGGACAAGGTAGTTCCTGTCTCAAAGATCCTGCCCTTAAACTGGTTGTTAAAGGTAGGAAGGTTGGGATTTGAAGTGGGAATTGAGGCACCAAGGGCACTAGGAGCACAAGTGGCAAAGTCAGGTAACATTGGACTCTGTAGGGGCGAACAACGCAGAGTCCAGTTAGAATTTAAATTTAAAGTTGGGTGCTGTTTGTATTTGTAATTTCCAATGTGGTGAGGAAGAGGAGCTGATCACTCTGACCAAGAGCCAAACCTCAGTGGAGTGTACGTTACCAAGGTGGGGAGGGTGGACACGGAGTAACTGTGATACCCTGTCTGTCCATTGTATAACGACAGAGCTTAAATAATGGCGGTGGCCGGGAGTGTAAAGAGTCCACCAGTAGAGAGCACACCAGGCTAGAGGTAGGCTTCTGGGCCGATCGGAAGGTGTTGAGTCAGTAAAAGTGGCCAGGAGGGTAGATGAGTCCCGTTAGAGAGCACACCCTATTGAGTCAGTATTTCCAGCCAACCGGTTGCTATGACCGTACAGATGATGCTGGGACAGTATTATTGGCCAAGGGGTAGAGAAATCCCCAGTCGTTAGGGACACTTTACTGTTGGTGGTACCTGGGGGTATGCAATCTGCTAAATGGCAGATCAAAGTTTTAAAGGAGATACTGCAGGTTCCCTTATTGAGAAATACAAGACAGGCAGACAAGGGCTGACAAATGAAGAAAAGTGGTTGGGATCCATCCCAGACATTAGTACAATAGAGAGAGAGTCGATAGATAAACAAAAATTAAATAAAACTAAAAAGATAGGGGTAATGTTAGTGTGCCAATTAGCAGGCTTAACTGAACAAGTAAGTGTCTCCACTGGCAAGTGGAGAAAAGGCTAAGACCGAATTGAGGAGCTGGAGAATAGGATAAAGGAACAAGAACAAAGATTAGAAAAAGTACAGGAGGAAGGGGAGATTGACTCTCTCCCCTCTTATGAAACTGTCCAGCAGAGACCATCTGCCCCTTCTGTTAGATGAACCATGCAAGAGTATAACTTAGCGCCCATTACCAGAGGAGGAACAGGCTCACAGCCCGAAGCGAATTATAAACCCTTCACCTCAGGGGAGAGGCAGCAAATTATGGCCTCCCTGGGCAAATTACAGCCCAGGAGTGCAAACATCAGGTTCTGGGAAGAGCTGGATAGTGTATGGGTAGGGCACCAACTACACCTGAGTGACATACACCAGCTGGTCCGAGCAGCTTGCCCAGTGGATAATTGGAGACAGGTAGCTGGCAGACCCAATGCCATAGCAACCTGAGACTGTAGGGGAGGACGGTGAAATATGCCGTTGCCCTCACAGCTGAGGTAGATGCCCAGTAGGCCCCCTTCACCGATTTTAGAAGAAGAAATCCAGAGGGTGCTAGGAAATGCTTCCACAAACTGGAGCAAGATCACGACCACTAAGCAACTTAAAGGGGAAGGAGCCAATGGAAATGGGAATGATTATTTAGGGCTATCAGGAATACTCAGGGCAAACAAACCCAGTTCGGGGGGACCGGCAGTTCATGCAAACTTTTAGAGATGGGCTCTCTAGTGCCCACCAAGCCATCCTGAAAATGGGAATAATAATGTCCCAGGATTATGATGATCTAGTTGAGTGGGCTAGCAGGGTGCAGGAGGCAGAAGCTCCTGCGACAATGGCAAGACCTGACAAAGCAGCCTACTGGAATGGAGTCAAGAGAGAATAAAACTATCCTGCCACAACTGTGGCCGGCAGGGACACTTTGCTCGAGAATGTAGGGTCCCACGAGCAGGGAACAATGTAAAATACTGAACCCCTCAACAGAATAGGACACATAGAGGCAGTGTGCTGGAAAAAGCTTGGGGCACCCTCAAACACCACCCAAAACACCACGGAACCAAGGGAATCCCGAGGTCAGCAGAGCCGACAAGCAGCTGCCTGTATTTGTGACGGTAAGGAAGTATTTACATGCCCGCAGTAATAGGAGGGAGGAAATGTGAAATACTAGTAGACACAGAAGTGGCTGTATCCATCACAAACTTACCCTTACACAATTAAAATGATTCACTTAACTGGGGTAGAAGGGGATAAAACACCAGCTTACCTCAGCCAAACTACCCTTCTAGAAATAAACAATATATAGCTCCCCATGAAATTCTATGTATGCCAAAATAACGAGGGCACCATAATGGGCAATGATCTCATGAGAGAATATTATGTTCTAATCGATTGTGCAAAAGGGAAACTGATTTGGCCCAGACAGGACGGTCAAAAGACAGAGGTTGGGATACTTACAAGTCACTTTGAAACTATTAAAGTGGTTGCGTCACCAGTAGGAACTGGAACCTCAAAAAGGGGGGATTCGGAGCCATCAGCTCCTCCATCCCCGGAACATGGGCAGAAACAAAGTTAGATAAGGTCGAGTTACCTAGACCCCATGAGGGTTCCCGGACCAGAGCATACCCAATAAAACCCGAGGAAGAAAAAGCAGTTGTGGAGATAGTGAAAGGACTAGTGAAACAGGGAATCCTGAAAGAAATCACAAGTACAACAAATTTCCCGACATGGCCAGTAATAAAGCCTGATGGGAGCTACAGGCTCACCACTGATTATACAGGACTAAATAAGGTCACCCCCAAATTGCACCCTATTGTAGCAGACCCCTTCACCATTCTAAATGGCTTGGCCCATGAACACAAGATTTTTACTGTTTTAGACATAGCCAATGGATTCTGGTCTATTCCGTTACACCCTGAGTTCCAGAATAAATTCACTTTTACAGTAAGGGATAGGCAGTACATGTGGACTCGCCTGACACAAGGGTTCCACAACAGCCCCACTATTTTTCACAGGGTGATAAGCAACATTCTCAAGAGAATAGATTTTCCAGAGGGTAGCACTGCCCTCCAATATGTAGATGATATCCTCATTGCCTCAGAGTCCGAGTCAGGACACCAGGAAGCTTTATGTCTAGTATTACAGGAATTGACAACCACAGGTTAGCCCCAACAAAAGTCAGTCCCACAAAGGTACAAACTGGCAAAACACAAGTCTTATACCTGGGACACCTCATATCCCAGGGACTCAAAGAAATGCCAAACGACTGCAAGAAGGCAATCCCACAGATGCCACGACCTGCCACTGTCAGGGGAGTCAGAAAGGTCACAGTGCTATTCAACTACAGTCGGAGCTTTATACCCGAGTTCGCAAAAGTGGCTGAACCGGTCCAGAGATTAAATTAAAGGAGGCAAGCCTGACTTGGAACCTGTAACCTGGGGGCCAGAACAGGAGGAGGCATACAGTCAGCTTACAAATCGGTTCATATTGGCCCCCGGGCTAGGGCTGCCAAATCCCAGCAAGGAGATTCACATCCACTGTAATAATGAGGGAGGATTTTACTCTGCAGTGGTCACCTATGACCACGGTAGCAGGAGAAGGCCCATAGGGTACTACTCAACTACAGAAAGGTCTGTTGTCACCGGGTCGCCCAGGTGCATAGCAGCCTTAGACTACATTGCTTGGGCCATTAGCGAGCCCAAAGTAATGACAGGGAATGTGATCCTCCACACTAAACACACCCTAGTAGAGATGCTAAACACAGGGATACTGAGCACTGTCTCCAAAATGAGAAGGGCAAAGTGGGAAACAGTTCTTTTACCCCCAAGTCAGTCTGCTGTATTAGACAGGGATACAGGATAAAACCCAGCTGAGGGAATGCTATACACAGGGGAACCGCACAACTGTGGGGATATAGATTGGGATGAAGATGGGGGAACAGTAAAAGATACCCCCCCCCCAGACACAGCCAAGGAGACCCTCTTCGTGGACAGGTCACAAAAACATATAGCAGGCTCGCCACGAACAGGGTGGTCTGTGGTAAATGATAAGTTAGAAACAGTTATGTCTGGAAGGATTGATGGAAGTCAGATAGGTAGCAGAACTGGTAACACTCACCAAAGCACTTGAAGTAGCAAAAGGAAAAATTGTGAAAATGTATACAGACAGTCAATATGCCTTCGGTGTAGTCCATGAGTTCATAGTGGCTTGGAGTAGAAGAGGGTTCACCACCGCGGGGGAACCCCTATCAGACACCAATTAAGAATGCTGACACTATTGTGTCTCAGTGAACAGCCAAAAGAGGCTGCAGTAATAAAAATAAAAGCCCATCAAAAGGAGCCAACGAAAGAGAGACCAAGTTGGCTAAAATTCAAAGGAAACCAGGCAGCAGACCGAACAGCTCAGAAAGCCCTAGAACAAGAAGCCATTAACAAGCCTGGAATAGCCACTAATGAATTAGTAAAAGACACTATCCAAATTCAGCAGCTATAGGAGGACACCCCACAGGAAGAGACAGAGCAATGGATTCTGCCAGGGGCATTCAAAGGGGAGGATGGTGTCTGGAGGCGAGCAGACAAGGTGGTAGCACCAGCGTATATGCAGAACACATTGCTTGAACTACACCACGGGCCCTCCATTACAGGTAGAGAGGCCATGATAGCAACCCTTGGGAGAGAGTGGTGATGGAAGAGAGTGGGAAGAGAAGTGACCAACTACTGCTGCAGATGCATAGTTTGTGCACAACATAACCTATGGAGACTCATAAACATTAGGATGGGACACCAGCACTGACCTAGGGGACCCTGGGAATGCCTTCAGGTGGATTTTACAGGGGCACTACCACCTTCCCATGGAAAAACGTACTGCCTGGTCATCATAGACCAATTCACCCAGTGGGGAGAAACATTCCCGACCAAAAGCTGCACTGCGGCCACTACAGGCAGAATATTAGCGGAGAAGGTAATCCTGAGGTGGGGGGGGGGGGAGGTACCCCTCCAGATTGACTCCGACCAAGGGACGCATTTCACAGGCAAGGTCATGAATTATTCAGCATTAGACAAAAATTTCACATTCCATATCACCCCCAGAATTCATGGATGGCAGAGAGAATGAATAGAACGCTCAAAATTACTTTAGCTAAGATGATGCAAACATCAAGCAGAACATGGGCTGAAGTGCTGCCAGCCATATTAATGAGATTAAGAGCCAGCACGAATCAGGTAACCGGGCTAATACCATATGAATTAGTGACCAGGTGAGCAATGCAATTGCCAGAGACAATAATCACAGCTGGCCCCGATGTGGATCCACTAAAGGACAAAATTCGGCGGTATGTGATAGAATTAAGCACCCAATTGAAAGGGATGTGGAAATCTGTAATTGATAAGCACGACAAAAAGGACAAGGCAGGGGAGCTTGAAAGCTTTCCTAAAGTCCCAGCAGCAGGAAGCCGTGTCCTGGCGCAAGCACTGCCCGACAAACCAGGCTTTGCCCCAAAATGGAATAGGCCATACGACATGGTAATAAGTGGGGACACCTGGGCCTGCACAGATATTAAAGGGAAAGGCACATGGAAACACTGGACCCAATTAAAACCGTTTAAAGACTCCTGTGACCAAACTAATGTCATTGACCATTCCCCAGGTGCAGACTGGAATGGCGGGCACGACAATCATCCTGGAGGGAGTACCGAAAACACAGCAGAACAAACCACACAGAAGCACGACTGCATCTCCTGACGAAGACAAAGACTTTGACTGATAACTTTATTTTAACTGCAAAAATGTATATACCTGTACATATTTCACTGTGTTTAAATATCGCGACTTTCAGGAGCATGTCGGAATTAGAAGATAACCTCTTCTATAAAACCCACCTAAGATTACATGGAAACCATACTGTCTGCTACCCACTGGCATGATCAGTAGAATCTAGATTAGTGTGGTGCTGGAAAAGCACAGCAGGTCAGGCAGCATCCAAGGAGCAGGAAAATCAACATTTCGGGCAAAAGCCCTTCATCAGGAATGTAGAATCATTAGAATCCCTATTTGGGGCCACCCTCACGACCTGTACACAGTAGACACCTCAGGAGTGCCATGTAAGGGGCAGATAGGGAAATACAAATGGGGATTTGTGCAGCTGGGCAGGACCACCAGCCCATGGGGCTGAGCCCCCCCAGCATAGGGAAGGGAAGACCCATTTAAAACCTGGTAATTACCCACTCTGTATCACAGGGCAGGGATGGGTATGCTCTGGTTCCCAAAAATGACTCGTGTCCAGACTCAGTGTACCTATCAGTGCTTACAGTCACTAGGGGACAGTTTACCTGCACCTGCAGCGAGCAGGCATGCTTGAATGTGATCACAGGTAGATAATTCATACGTGGTCAGTGCAATGGCACCCATATCAGCTCTGCCACATGGACATAGCTCTTCAACACTTACCAGCTTTTGGGGGCGGGAGGGTGGGGTGGGGGGTAGGGAGTGCACCCGGGTGATCAGGGGTGACATGGATGGACAGATAGATGGAAGGACAGGACAATGTATGTTACCAAGCGGCAAAAGGATTTGTTTTTCAATTTAAGGCGACGTATGTGGCAGACGCCCCACACCTCCCAAACCTGTTCATGGTGGGAACAATTGCACCCCTTACTGTACCATGTCCCAGTGGGGGACATGTTTGGAGAAGGATAGTAACCCGCTCCGTCAGTCAGGAGTTCCCTGCTGACTTGCAGGTCCCCACCACTTTGGAGTCACCACTGGGATATGGATTCTTGGGATCTCCACCATTGGGGGGTGCAGCAGAGATTGTCAGTGCTAAAAACCAAAATTACCATGTACGTGGCCTGACTATCTTAGGCAATAATGCCATGAAAGTTCTGGAAGCAATTAATACAGAGTTGGCTGAACTCAGACTCTATACACAGCAGACATGTTACACAATGGATTATCAATTAGCACAGCAAGGGGCAGTTTGTACAGTTATTGGTGACAGTTATGTCACCCATGTTATTGATGTCTCTTATAGCATTACAGAAGCCATCAAGTATATCCGAGACCAGATAGATAATTTTTGACAAGGAGCCACAATTATAGATAGCTGACTAAATTGGTTGATAGTTAAATCTGGGGACCCTATTTGGCACACGGGATATTCCTTTGCATTGCACTCATACTGGTATTCTGTGTGGGCCTTGGGTGTTTATCAGGGCTGCAGTAATCGTCTTTCTCAGGAAGAGCAATTAGCACCCATTACTACAGCAATGGACTTCCACACAGACATTGAAACTGACAATGTCTGCGCTGAAATGGACAATGACTGCACTGAAATTAACAAAGGCTGTGCTGGGACTGACAGTGACTTCATCGAAACTATCAACAATTCTGCAATGTTTACAACAAACAAAATATGTTCCAGAGACAATAACCTCATCATTTACCTATTATATCACAAAATGTATAAAAGTATCTTGACATGTGCTCCAGGTTGAGAGAAGAATCACAGCTGACACTGTGCTGTTGGTGTCTTTCTCTACCCAGAGCTCCAGGATTTCCTTGTATAATAAGTTCTGTTGTTGAACCCCGACTCTGACTCTGAAGCTGTTGATTTTCCCCACAACAGATTGTAATGAGTTTGTAGCAGATTCTTTTAGAATTTATGGCCTCTTCCTCTGGGAAAATCCCAAATTTGATTCCTAAACCTTTTCATTCTAAAATATCATTATGTGTGACTGAGAACTTTATTATTACAAAAGCTTTATAACAAAATCTGGTGTTTGCAGAATGTGACTGAGTCAGGCTCTTAGATTAAGTTGTTCAGTTAGTAAGCCACAGCATTTTACATTGCAAAGTCTGTGTATTTAGCCTCTGTGATTCCTCTGTTGTAAAGTAGGCATAAATGAAACTGGAAAAATATGCAGGGATTTGGGAGGGTAGGTGGTATTTGAAGGGGCATGCAAGAACAGGAAACGTGGTGGACAGGGGAGCATAAACAGGTGGGAGATTAAATTTCACTTACCCAATTACTGGTTCAAATTTGACTCTGGTATTTTTGTGGCAAGTCAGGACTTCTGGCAGGTTATAACTTGCAATGCATTTGCCTACCATGATGACACTAAAACCTTTTGTAATTATGTTCTATCTTCATAATAAAATCAGTGGTGCACGTGAATGTTGAGTTACCTGGTTCACATTTGTATAAAGGTTACATGTAATGGTAGGGAGGTGTAGTGGGAGATGCTGGGAACTGTTGTTAAACGAAGAAAGTGGAGAGCAGTGATGGAACTGGCCATGTAGTCGATCTCTGTGTTGGCAGGGTTTTGAGTTTACCCACAGCAATTAATACATCGTCACTGAGAAGGATCTTGGAAAATGTCTTTTACAACAGGCAGAAGGGAGAGAAGCTAAGTCTGCATGTGCAGCCATGTCCCATATATTTCCATTATAACACTGGACACAAAAATGAATATTGAAGAAAGAGTGAACAATAATATTGTTTCATGAAATATGGGAAAGTAATGTCCCTAACACACCTGCAAAGAAAGACACACCTGAAGTGTTCTGCACAGATGGAATGATTCCCATCATCAAACACTCTTCCTTATCCCTTTGCTGCAACCAAAGAGTGTCAATGCATTTAACTCTCTCATTTCAGTCAATAATTATGGATAAAGTGAAATAAATGTAATATGAAATGGTTACAAATCAAATTTAAATTTGAAAACTGTCATGCCACATTTGTGCTCTCGATGTGTTTGTTGATAGAGTTCCAGTTGGAATGTCATGCTTCCAGGAATTCTCATGCATGCTCCTGTTTGGCTTGTCCTAGGATGGATGTGTTGTCCCAGTCAAAGTGGTGTCCTTCCTCATCTATATGTAAGGATGCTAGTGAGAGAGGGTCATGTTGTTTTATGGCTAGTTGATGTTCATGTATCCTGGTGGCTAGTTTTCTGCCTGTTTGTCCAATGTAGTGTTTGTCCCACTCCTTGCACGGTATTTTGTAAATGACATTAGTTTTGCTTGTTGGATAACTCCACCCTTAGTGGAGTTAAGTAGTGTAGTTATGGTATTGACAAAGAGCCTCATTGTTTGTTCATAATGTTCTTTTATAACACACTGAAAACATATCCCCGTAATTGTTCGTATCTTCATGAACATTGTTGGCTCTTCAAATTTTAAATGGAATCACGTAGAAATGAGAACACAAATAGCATCCAGTTTCTGTTTTGTCATTGGGAATGTCCAGTCACAGTTACAATTCTGCCATGCCTTTCCAAATAAGAAAAGGAGTAAGAAAGAAGAATATTGATGTTTGTTTACTACTTTGTATCATTAGTTAAAATAAATATTGAAATCAATAAAGTAAAGAAATTTCATGTTGCAGAACACCAGAGGTGCTATTAGTAGGCAGACAGAAAGAAGCCTCATATATTTTGGTAATGTTGCTTAATAGATAACAATTACCTAAACAGGCGGAGGCTTAAACCATAAGACCATAGAACATAGGTGCAAAATTAGGCCATTCAGTCCACTGAGTCCACATCACCATTCGATCATGGCTAATATATTTCTCAATCACATTATCCTGCTTTCTCCTGGTAATTCTTTGATCCCGTTACTATCTATCTCGGTCTTAAATACACTCAATCACTTGGCCTCCACTGCCTTCTGTGGCAATACATTCCACAGATTCACCACCTATTGTCCGAAGAAATTCCTCATCTCTGAAATTCCTCTTCATCTCAGTTCTAAGGGATCATCCCGTCACTCTAAGGTTCTTGTCTCTCCTACCAATAGAAACACCTTCTCTATGTCCACTTTATCCAGGCATCTCAGCATTCTCTAAGTTTCAATGAGATTCCTCCTCATCCTTCTTAACTCCATCAAGTACAGACCTACACTCCTCAACCATTCATCATATGACAAGCCCTTCATCCCTGGAATCATTCTTGTAAATCTCTGGACTCCTCCCAAGGCCAGGACATACTTTCTTAGATAAGGGCCCAAAACTGTTCACAGTATTTTAAATGTGGCCTGACCAGAATATAACAGCTTCAGTAGTAAATCCCTACTTTTGCTTTAGTTTATGCCTCACCTGAAAGATAATAGTTCTGACACACTTTTTATGTTACAATATCTGTGTCCTCTAGTAACAGCTGGTTATTATGATAAACATTTAATTAGAAAAACATACCTGCTTAAAAATTACCATTCTAACTGCACTCTTAACTTTGTGAACCCTGGTCTTCTTTATTGTTCACCCTTGGTTCCTACACTTTTCCAAACTAATTAAAAGGTGCAATTTGTACCAGCATAGACAATATCAGGTGAAGTCAGAATAGGGATTAAAAGAAAAAGACGTTTAAATCAGGATTACTGTAGAGGCATCATTGCTGTGGTTCTGTTCGCCGAGCTGGAAGTTTTTGTTGCAAACGTTTCGTCCCCTGTCTAGGTGACATCCTCAGTGCTTGGGAGCCTCCTGTGAAGCGCTTCTGTGGTGTTTCCTCCGGCATTTATAGTGGCCTGTCCCTGCCGCTTCCGGTTGTCAGTTTCAGCTGTCCGCTGTAGTGGCCGGTATATTGGGTCCAGGTCTATGTGTTTGTTGATGGAGTTTGTGGATGAGTGCCAAGCTTCTAGGAATTCCCTGGCTGTTCTTTGTTTCGTTTGCCCTATAATGGTAGTGTTGTCCCAGTCAAATTCATATTGCTTGTCGTCTGCATGTGTGGCTACTAGGGATAGCTGGTCGTGTCGTTTCGTGGCTAGTTGATGTTCGTGGATGCGGATCGTTAGCTGTCTTCCTGTTTGTCCTATATAGTGTTTTGTGCAGTCCTTGCATGGGATTTTGTACACTACGTTAGTTTTGCTCATGCTGGGTATCGGGTCCTTCGTTTTGGTGAGTTGTTGTCTGAGAGTGGCTGTTGGTTTGTGTGCAGTTATAAGTCCTAGTGGTCGCAGTAGTCTGGCTAGTTTAGTTTGGGAACATGGGCTGAAGGATCTGTTTCCATGCTGTATAACTCTAACAAGCCCAGCAATTACAAACTAGTCAGTTTAACTTTGGTGGTGGGGAACATCTGCAGACAGTTATTTGGGAAATAGTTAGCAGTTGCATGGAAAAAGGTGAGTTGATTATGAAGTGTCAGTGTGGATTTCTAAAGGGGAAATCAACTAAGTAACTCACCAACTAACTGGAATTTTGTGAAAAGGTAACCAGCTTCATGAGGCTAATGCTTTGCTAACCACTCCTGCCACGTTCAACGATCTATGTACATAAACACCTTAGACCCCTTTGTCACTTTGTTATCTTTACAATGTACCATTAAGGCTATATTTCCTCTCCCTATCCCTTCTGTCAAATGCCATCTTGTGCTTCTCTGTACTAAATTTCATCTGCTGCTTGTCTGCCCATTATACAGGCCAATGCCTCGCTACAAACAATTACAAACACAAGAAATAGAAATAGGATTAGACCAAACTTCTCCCTAAAGTTTAATCTGCTATTCAATATGATCATGGTTAATCATCAGCTATTGCAGCCATAACTATATTTGATAATGGAGAATCTATAATCTACTGGAATAAAGCTCCACAGTCCTTTGAGTGAAGAAATTTCCCATCTCAGTCCTAAATGCTTGTTATTCTATCCTAAGACTGTTGCACTTGTGTTCTAGATTTCCTCTGGGGGCACAAACTCTCAGTGTTTAGATCTCAGTCCTAATATCAATGTTGGTGGTGCAGGAAGAATTCTAACTAACTAATCAGGGACTGGGTACCAGGATTTAGCAATAGAAATAAAAAATACATTAGCAAAGGACTATTAAAGACAAATAGCAATAGAATAACCAATAATAAAGTAATGCATGATGGAATATATAAGGTCTAAATTAGATTTACAGTGTATACAAATACATATATAATGTGTGGTAAATAAGGTACTTGAGCTGCAACCACAGAACCATATTGGGCATGATTTGGTAGTGATAATGGAGCTCAAAAAAGGCCATGTCAAAGTACTAGATGTGATCTTCAGGAAAGATAGGGAGGTAAGAAAGGAGTAAGAGGAGCAGTATCAGTTAAGGAGAATTTTACAATGCTGGAGAGGGATGATCTAGAATCTACTGTAGTTGATTAAGTAAGAAACAATAGAGGTACTATTACTGGGTATATTCTAAAGACCACAAACTAGTAAGATATGGAAGAGCAAATTTGCAAAACAATTACAGATAAATACATAAAAATAATAATCATGAGGTTCATTAATTTTTCTAATATGAACAGGGATTATACAGTCTAAAGAGTAGACAGTAAAACCCAATAATAAAATCGCCAATGGCCGCATAAGTGGAGGTACCAGCAGGTTGCTACATTAGCACCATTACATGTTCACACAAAAGTGATTACAATGCCTGGGAATATTTTCAATACATTATCTAGGGTTGCTCATGCTAAATGGCCATTTGGGATAGAGTTGCTTTGGAATCCTTGAATCTGATTCAGGGAAGTCAGGGAGGAGATGGACAGCCACCACAGAGCCAAGACAATCCTCTAATAGGAGGACTAAACCTAATATTTTACATAAGGTATGTAATGAAATACTTCCTATTTACTGATGGGCAAGGATTAGGGATACAGATTGAAGGTTTTGGGCAAGGGATTGAGGGCAAATATGAGGGGACAACTTTGTAATGCACTGAGTGAAAATGATTTGGAAGTTGCAGCCAGTTGGGTGGATGGAAATAGAAGGGGAAAATTGCATCAGCATTGGAGGAAAATAAGCTTTCAGGGCTCAGGGGAATGGAACTGACTGGATTGCTATAGATAAACTGCCATAGATTCAGTGAATTGAATGGCCGGCTTTTGTGTTGCAATGACATTGTCTCAGCTGTGGTATATAGATTCCACTTCCCCTGAACTGGTCCCAATCTGCCCCAATTCTGGACCACTCTCCTGTACCATCCCTCATGCCACACAAATAATCTGAATTATCCTCCTGTTTATACTTTGCAGTGCATGACACCAGGAGTTATACAAGGATTGATGCCTTTTAGGTTCTGTTTGTTAGTTTATTTCCTAGTTCTCTCAAATTAGATTAGATTAGATTAGATTAGATTAGATTAGATTAGATTACAGTGTGGAAACAGGCCCTTCGGCCCAACAAGTCCACACCGACCCGCCGAAGCGAAACCCACCCACACCCCTACATTTACCCCTTACCTAACACTATGGGCAATTTAGTATGGCCAATTCACCTGACCCTGCACATCTTTGGACTGTGGGAGGAAACCGGAGCACCCAGAGGAAACCCACGCAGACACGGGGAGAACGTGCAAACTCCACACAGTCAGTCGCCTGAGGCGGGAATTGAACCCAGGTCTCTGGCGCTGTGAGGCAGCAGTGCTAACCACTGTGCCACCGTGCCGCCCTAATCCTCCTTATCCAACTATGTTGTTGACACCAATTTGAAACACAGCCTCTGGCTAATCGCCTTCCCTCTTTGGAAGACTCTCCATTCACTCTGCAACATCATGACTCTGCCATCAGTGAGGCAACATAATACCTTGGATTCACCTCAGTGTCTGCAGAAAAGCCTATCTGATTCTTCCAACTATAGAATTTATGGTCACTTTTGATTTCCCAATCTTCTTTCTCGATGTCTACACAATATATATGGCATAATGGCTCACTGATTAGTACTACTGTCCTAAAGTGCCAGGACCCAGATTTGATTTCAGCTTAGTGACTGTGTGGAGTTTGCATGTACCCCATGTTCCTCATTACTCCAGTTTCCTACCACAGTCCCAAGATGTGCAGGTTGGGTGGATTGGCCATACAAAATTGCCCTGTAGTGTTGAGGGATGTGCAGGCTAGGTGGATTAGTTGTGGGAAGTACAGGATTTCAGGGTCAGGGCAGTGGAGTGGGGCTGGGTAGGATGCTCTTCAACGGATCGAATGGCCTCTTTCCGCGCTGTAGTCATCCTATGACTGAAAGTCACCCATGCAATGGACTTAGCTGTGAATGCATTCCTTAGGGGAGCCATAATCTTGAAAAGCATTTAGAACTGAATGACAGACTGAGATGTACTCAGGGCATTCCTCAGCTTAGCAGTCTGGGATGGGTATTTACTATTATCTCATTGCCTGCACACCCTGAAGCTGTATTCCTGATGAAGGGCTTTTGCCCGAAACGTCGATTTTCCTGCCCCTCAGATGCTGCCTGAACTGCTGTGCTTTTCCAGCACCACTCTAATCTAGAATCTGGTTTCCAGCATCTGCAGGCCTTGTTCTTACCTTGAAGAATGGCAGGATGATCATATCAAGAAATATGCTGTAGTTTCTAAGCCTCATGGATGTCTCACAGTAACACCCAGATGCAGTTCAAGCTCAGAAACCTGGAGCTTGAGCTGCTCCTAACTGCATTAGCTGTTATCCAGGCCATGAGAAGCATCCTGGATGTCCCATATAGAACAGAATGTGTATTACATGAGACTCAAGTTTCCTACCATTCGTCTATTTATTAGATTGACTAAAATAATTAATGAACAGACTTATTAAATACATATTTTAAGAAGTATGTGGTATTCACCAATTAGCTCCTTTTCATGTACTGATACATTTTTAATCTCTTTCCTTGATGCCCAGGTTCATTCTGTTCTTCTCCTTTATCACTAGACCTGTTGAACAACAAATCATTTACTTGTTATCCTGTGGTATCAATCCTTATTATTTTTTACTGATTTGTTCATACAGTTCTCTCTCCACTCTGCTCCTTGTATTCCTTCTGTCTCCACAGGTCTCCCGTTGTTCTTGCAAAGTGCTTTTTCTCGCTCCATTGCACCAGTATCCCCACTGAGAGTTTAGGTCTCCTGCTGTTCTCACAGTGCTCTCGATCCCTCTTGTTTTATTTTCATTGTGCTTTCAGATTGCCTGATGTTCTCAGTGCTTTCTCTCACTCTCCATGTCACAAGAGAACAGTGCAACACTTATTATATGAAATAAATTAATTTTGCCACTTGTTTTCTTCAAATCACATACTAAAACGTCACTACAGTCTTGGCTCCCAATGTCTGTCCGCCATCTACAAAACACAACTTTGAAGTAGGATGGAATATTCTCCACTTGCATCTCCAACAACAGTCAGGACATCCAGGAAAAAAGCAGCCTACTTAATTGGGATCCTATCTACCACCCTCAAAGTCCACTCCCTCCAAAATTATGCACAGTTGCAGCAATATTTACTATCTCCAAGAATCACTGTAGTAGCACATCTCAACTCCTTCAACAGCACTTTCCAAACCGACAACCTCGACCATCTAGAAGCACAAGGGCAGCAGATACATGGGAACACCACCAAGCTCCCCTCCAAGCCACACATCATCCTAACTTGGAACCATTTCATTGTTCTTTCATTCTCAGGATGGAATTCCCTTCCTAACAATACTGTGAATGTCCCTGCACCACAAGGACTGCAGTGATCAAGAAGGCAGTTTAATACCGCCTTCTCCAGGGCATTTAGTGTTGACAATAAATATTTGCCTAGCCAATAATGCCCAATCCCATGAATTATTAAAAGAATTCAGACCATGGATGAAGCTGGAGTAGAATTCTTCATTCTCAAAGGAACTGATTATCTTGAATATTCTAGACTTCCAATCTGATGACTAGGAGGTAGACCAGCTGACTTCAACAACTACCACTGAGATTGTAAAATCCCTGAAAGCATACATCAGCTGTTACGGCAATCCAGATATTGTGACAAATGACAATAGCCCTCAGTTCATGAGTGAAGAATTCAGTCACTTCACAAAGATTGGAGATTTTTAACACCATGGATCATCTCCACATTATTCCCAGTCAAATGGACAGGCTGTGCCAACAGTCTCAAGCCGTCAAAGGAATTATTAGGAAATCCAGCAAATCCTGCAAAGATGTATACAAGGTCATCTCTAGAGGAGAAATAAACCACTGAAAGCATGGAAATAGTCGAGTAGAAACACTAATGTCACACTGCACCTAAACTACTCCTCCAAAAGTGAACAAAATTATTGAACAAATAATTGCAGAACTGGTCCCATTACAAACCTCCACCAATTTCAAGAAAAGTCAGCCTATGTGGAAACTTGAGACCTGTATAGACCAGTCATCAATGACCATATATGGTAGAAACGAATGACCAGGCATACTGAGCAAATCACATGTCTATACACACACAACTGGCTAAGCTGTTCCTTCACAGTAGGTCAAGACTGTGTTGCTGGAAAAGCACCACTGGTCAGGCAGCATCCGTGGAGCAGGAGAATCGACATTTCATGCATAAGCTCTTCATCAGAAATGAGGCTTGTAAGCCAAGGGGGCTGTGGGCCTATGGCTCACAAGCCTCATTCCTGATGTAGAGCTTATGCTCGAAATGTCGATTCTCCTGCTCCTCGGATGCTGCCTGACCAGCTGTGCTTTTCCAGCACCACACGCTCGACGTCTCCAGCATCTGCAGTCCTCACTTTTTCCCCCTTCACAGTAAGTCGCTAATCAGGAAAAGGTTAACTCACCAAATGTTTTGACCACAGATAAACCCCCAGTTCCAGGGATCTATAGCAATCCAACAGTAGAAATGAAACAACCATATTCCCTTGAGAAAGAATATCATCCAGATGTCACATGATCCTCCAGGCTTTAATTGTATTTAATACAATAGGGTTTTTGCAACAGTCCATAATAGCTGTCATCTTATCCATAAGTAAAAGAATGATGAGGGGACACTTTGCTTGTGAGGTCTCAATATCTAACCAAATTGATTGTGGGTCCCAATCAGCTACCTAAGATAATAAAGAGCTCAACTGATACCTTCTAATGTCTGGAAAGTCCAGTCCTCCCCTTGCTTGTGGAAGCTGCAGCTTTTCTAATTTGATAAGGCGCTGTCTAGGATTCCAGATAAAGGAACCAAGCCAGCTGTGGAGCTTACACAACGCCAGTCTCAGCAACATCAGAGTGAGCATACTCATAGGATATAGAAGACGAGGTAGAATATTCATTTTAACTAGGGCTACTATGCCTAACCAGGATATTGGGAGATCTCTCCAGCATTGAAGGTCCTGCCTTATTTTCTCTAGTAGGTGTACAAATTGGCTTTATACAGCTGACCAAATACTGGGGTGATAAAAATACCTCAGTATAGAAAACCCTCCAGTGACCACCGAAAGGGAAAGCAAGATCCGTCTGATAAATTGGATATACTGGCGAGACCACCCAATGGCATGGCCTCCGATTTCATACAATTGATTTTATAGCCGGAGAACATACCAAATAGGTTGACCACTTGAATTAGGCGGGGCACAGATATCAAAAGATCACCTAAGAAGAGGAGGACATCATCTGCATAGAGAGTAATTTTATGTTTACCCGAACCAACCCTCAGAGTCGCTATGTTAGGGTCAGTTTGTATAGCTTCTGCTAGTGGTTCAATTACTAGCGTGAATAATAATGGTGAGAGGACATCCCTGACGACAGCCCCTACCAACACTGAAGCTATCCGAACCTAAATCATTGGTGATCACAGCTACTTTGGGGTCATTGTATAATGCTGAGACCCATTTAGAAAAACACCGAACCTTTCCAGTGTATAAAAAAGATATGGAAAGGATATGGCCATTCTACCCAATCAAATACCTTCTCTGCATCCAAGGAGACAACTAACCCCAGTATTCTTCCCTGTTGATAGGCTTGTATCATGTTTAAGACTCTTCTATATTATTAGTTGATCTGCGGCCCTTATTAAATCCCGTCTGGTCCTCTTTTATGATATATGGTAAGACCCTCTCCAATCTTAATGCTAACATTTTAGAAAGAATTTTCAAATCCACATTTAGCAAGGATATTGGTCTATATGATGAGCAATCTTCTGGGTCTTTCATTTTTTAAGAATGAGAGAGATATTTGCTTCTCTCAACGAAGGCGGGAGGCGGCCCTGACTATGTGAGTAATTATACATATTTATGAGTGGCCCAGCCAGTTCCCCTATAAATTCTTTATAAAACTCAACCTGGAATCCATCTGGTCCAGGTGCTTTGCCACTCTGAAGCTGTCTAATTGCGTCGAGTACTTCCTGGATTGTCAGGGGAGCATTCAAGATCAACACCTGCTCTGAGGTTAAGCCTGGAAAGGCTAAGTTTTTAAAGGACTCTATCTTCTCAGTCCTATCCCCACAGTCCTGTGATTTATACAGTTCAAAATAGAACTTTCTAAAGGCTGATCACAAGTCAAAGTTCCAGCACTTTCTCTAATGGATGTAATGGTTTGAGGAGCCTTTTTTTTCCCTAGCAAGATATGCTAGGTATCTGCCAGGCTTGTCGCCATATACATATAATCTCTGTTTTGCGATTAATATTTCCCTCTTTGTTGTTTGGGTAAGTGCGGTATTCAAGGCTGCCCTAAGGGCTGTGATCCTTTATAGCTTAGTAATGGAGGGCCTATCAACATACACTGTCTCAGATGCCTTCAAGCGAGCCTTGAGCAACGCTGTTGCCCTCCCTTTTGTCTTTTCTGGGTCACAGAATATGAGATGATCAAACCTCGCGCATAAGCCTTAATGGTCTCCCACATGGTCGACGGGTTACCGGCTGTACCTGAATTAATTTCCAAAAAGGTTCTGAATTCCTGAGAAAAATGTTTTATAAATTTGCTATCTTTCAATAAGAAAGAATCCATATGCCAATGTCGGGGGCCTATCCCATCGTCCCTAATCTTGACTTCCATATGTACTGCGGCATGATCAGCAATTGCTATATTACCTATTTTACAAGACAATATGGAATTCAAAAGGATCAAGGGAGCAAAGAATCACGTATGTGGGTTGGAGTAGAAAGTAAAGTCTCTGTCCTGGAGATGAAGACACCTCCACACATCTACTAGCCCTAGGTCCTTATTCAGATCTGCCAATTGTCTAGATCTAAGAGATATACCCATAGTGCTCTTAGGTATGCTATCTGTCTCTGGGTCTATAATACAGTTAAAATCTCCTCCTTTAAATTGTATGGTGGACCCCAAAAACCATCAGCTCAGAGAACGCTTCCGTTACAAATTTAAAGGGGTGCACCGGGGGGTGGTCAATGAAGATTCAAAATTCCATATTCCTCTCCATGTATTAGGGCTTTGATCAGTGTATACTGTCCAGACTCATCTTTTATCTGGCTTAACATTTGGAAAGGAAGATTCTTCCGAATGAGAATGAGTACTCCCCTACTTTTTGAACTGAAAGATTGGAAAAAAGCTTGATCAAACCCACCCTGTTGTAGCTTTAAGTGTTCTTTATCAAGTAGATGTGTCTCCTGTAAGAGAGCTATGTCAACCCTTTCTTTTTAGAGACTTGATAATATCTTTTTCCTTTTGATTGGTGAATTACTCTCCTTGACATTCCAGGTGCACCACCTAAACAAATAGCTAGCCGTGATCGTCCAGGCAAGCCCGAGACCCCCCAGGAGGAAGAACCCCACCCAAAACACACTGAGTAAAGACCATGAAAAATTCACAAATGCAAAAATTCTTTAAAACATTTACACGAAAGCAATTAAAAATAATTCCTAAGTTAAAAAAAAACAACACAAAACATACTTGAAAGGAGACTTTCCCCCTTGCTCCCACGGGGCATAACTACCTATCAATAACCCCACCATAACCTCTCCTAACTAGGGCCCTGCCCTCGACCCAGGCATTATAGAATGAAGTAGACAAATTAAAGTTTTTCTTTCAAACCAAAGTTAAAAGTGAGAGTGACTCACCTTCCCCCCCACACCCCCCCTCCCCCCCAACCAACACCTAGGTGTGTTTAGCATAGTGTCATAGAGATGTACAGCATAGAAACAGACCCTTCGGTCCAACCTGTCCATGCCGACCAGATATTCCAACCCAATCTAGTCCCACCTGCCAACACTTGGCCCGTATCCCTCCAGACCCTTCCTATTCATATACCCATCCAAATGCCTCTTAAATGTTGCAATTGTACCAGCCTCCACCACATCCTCTGGCAGCTCATTCCATACACGTACCATGAAAAAGTTGCCCCTTAGGTCTCTTTTATATCTTTCCCTTCTCACCCTAAACCTATGCTCTCTAGTTCTGGACTCCCCGACCCCTGGAAAAAGACTTTGTCTATTTATCCTATCCATGCCCCTCATAATTTTGTAAACCTCTATAAGGTCACCCCTCAGCCTTCAACGCTCCAGGGCTGCTTGCTTTTTTTTTTAAAATGCAAGCAGAATACAAAATCTAAATATATAAAACTACAAAGTTACAATCCCAGCAAGTATTAGGTAACTAAGTAAAACGTCAAAAGAAGAAAACCCCGCTCTTAAGGTAAAACAAACCCCCCCCCCAACCCCCACCCCCAGGGAAGGATAATGGAAAAGAGATGAAAAAGGAAAAAAGGGTAAACAAAGTGGAGGGTGGGCAAAATAAAATTGTTATCCATACAGTTTAAGTCCCGCAGTCTATTTAAGAGAGTCCAAGAATTCTTTAGCATTTTCTGGGGATCCAAAGTTATATACGGATCCTTCATGGCTGAAGCGCAGCGTTGCTGGGTAACGCATGGAGTATTGAATATTTAGGTCTCTTAGACACTTCTTCGCCTCATCGAATGCCCTTCTCTTGTGGACCACGGCTGGAGAGAAGTCCTGAAATAACATTATCCTGGAACCGTTGTGCATCCTGGCCTGGGAATCCTTCCCCAGGACTCTGGAGGCTTCCAGGAGCATTTGTTTTTCTCTATAACACTGGAGTTGGAATAAAACTGGGTGGGGGTGCTGGTCCAACCCGGGCCTGCGTAGAGCAACCTGGTGGGTCCACTCCACCCACACCTGGCCTGGTCCCGACTCCAACTTTAATATTTGTGGGACCCATCGCTCCAGAAAGTCTACGAGCTGGCCTTCCTCTTCCCGTTCGGGAAGGCCCAGCAACCGAATATTTTAATAATACCCTATGACAGATGTTAAGCTAACTGTCATGTAGTTTTCTGCTTTCTGTCTCTGTCCGTTTTTAAATATAGGAGTTACTTTTGTAGTTGATCCTCCTATCTGGATATGTAGGGAACAATGCTCTCAAAATAATCACACCACTAATTTCCTAAACACCAAGGTCATCAGTGAAACACACATACAGTAGGGTACTGTTTATTACAAAACAGATTGTTAGAAATTGGTACACTTCTCACCCATTTGTTGAAAGTAAAATTGGCTCAATATGTATAAATGTGTGGGTACATATTCCTGCACTTCATCAATGCCAGCAGCATGACTACTACTATGTTGGTCATTATTATTATAGCCAGAACTGGCAGCAATCGGCATTGAACCACTTTAACTGTACAAAGAAGGGACACACATCTGTTTCATGATCCTTCTGCAAACTATGTATAATTTCAATGGACCATGTATCGTAAGAGCTCTTCCAAGATTTTCTAGCTCTTCAGTAGCCCTTAAAGTTAGACATCAGTTGATATTATTGTAAAAAAGGAAAGATTAACCCTCGGTTTCACTCATCCCTTTACTGGTTGGTCTGCTTTTGATATCAGTTCCAAACGCCATAGGCAGAAATTTCCCCTGCCTGGTGTGGTGTAAGCAATGGCAAGAAATCTGGGAAAACATAGAGACTGAAAAGATGAGAATCTTAACTTCGAGAAAACTTCTTACAATTTTCCCCTTAAGCTTTAAATGGTGAGTTTAGAGTCTTGTTATAAAGGTTAAATATTTGCATCTCATGAATCTAGCTTAGTTCTGTACGATTTCCAATTCTCCTTTCCTTCCCTGACAAACTAGGCAGTACAAATTTCTCACACACAAGTCAGAGTGGGCACCTGATGGCTACAGCTCACTGATTACTTTCTTCTGTTAAAAATCACACAACACCAGGTTATAGTCCAACAGGTTTAATTGGAAGCACTAGCTTTCGGAGCATTGCTCCTTCATCAGGTGACTATAACCTGGTGTTGTGTGATTTTTAACTTTATACATGCCAGTCCAACACTGGCATCTCCAAATCAGACTTTCTTCTGGCTATCAACCAACTACGTCTTCAGTAAAACATTCCTGCATGGTGCAGGATACCATTCTCCTTGACCCTTCAATCATACAAGTCAGCATTAGTACAGTAAAATACAAGACCCACCGCACCACTACGTCTGATCTCAAACCAACTTAAATACCATTTCTGACTTTACACGAAAGCTTAGGGGCAGTGAGGACCTGTATGTTTTTGTCAAGTCACTTTGCAAGCAAGTATACATGCATCTGCACAGGGTGCATCTCAGGGCTCTTAGCTTGCTAATGTTCACTCACTTTACACGTACATGGAGGTTATCAGGCCATCAGGGATCATAGGTGGTGTACATAGCTATTTTAGCGCACAGGAGTTTCAGTGCTCAGTTACAGACTGCTAGTCTCTGTGACTTGCTTGTTTTTTTTAGTACAAGGGGAAGGCAGGTGGATGGTGGGAAAAACTGAACAACCAAAAGGGTCAACATGTTGTTGTAAGGCACCACAGTACTTCAGTGTCAACATCATAACACACGACAAATACTGAAAACATCATGCGTGAAAGTCAAAGCGGAGAATTCCTTAGTGAGGTGAAGGAGGACTACGGTCAGTCAAGGAGCTCATCTAATTCCATTCTGTGTGTTGACCATGTTCAGTCAGATGTTTGGTTCTGCCAGAGTCCAGGGCCCATGACTATGCAGTCCAGGAACTCTGCCATGATCTATCCTGCAGATCAGCTGCAAACTAGTATGGACATTACAGGTAGTTCAAGCTGTTGTGGGGTCATCATTCCAGGAGACAGGGTGTTCACAATCAGGCTTTCCTGACAAATCACTGGGTGATGGGCTATGGTCAGTCCTGGGGGCTTGCTCAATAATGATTGAAAGCTTGTCAGGGAAAATCCATGGAGTTCTAGGGAAAGCAAGCAACTCGAATTTGGGGTTGGTGTTCATCACACTGGGTGACTGAGGAAATGATAAAAACACTAGCAGGCAATTCTAGATAGAAGTATAGAACCTCAGATAATAGGAGGAGACTGCATGTTCCAGAAGGATTGATAAATTCTCTCAGCTTAATATCATTCTGGCCTCTACATGGGAAGTGTGTGGGCCCATTAACTCCATGTGAATTTCCAAAGTCTTGGACACTTGGGGTAAACTGAGCATATTAATATGAAGGGGCTCAACAGAAACAGGATTGCTGGGAGGAGGGCACTGAAAGGTCATAGGAATCATAGGGACAGCAAGAGAAAAGTGAACACAAAGGTCATGATGAGAAGCAGAGCCTGCAACTCACACAAAAACATAAAAGTTGGAACCTTGCCATATCAGATCAAAAGTCACTGCTGATAAGTGCATAAAATGGCTGACACTGCATGCAAAGTGGATGGAGTTTCTGCTTTTCTCTTCAGGGGAGACATAAAACTTAGAATTGGAAACCCTGCTAAGGAAATTGCAATAATCATGCCTTCACTGATTCAGTATTGCCATGCATCTGCCATCAATTTGCATCTCAGGACATTCGAATGGCTGCAAGAAAACATTGTCCATACTAATTCCCTCCCAGCCATGTTTGCAAAGTACCTGTAATCAGCCAAGCACACTTAAAAAAGGAACTTTAAGTTCCCATTTCTAAAACACAGTTAGCATTGGAAGACAATATGGTGCAGCTGGTACATTCTCACACTGAAATGAAAGTATGCAAAGACATCGTCTATGATGTGGATCAAGAATTTCTTTGTGGGGGTGGTGATCTTATTGCTTACTGGTTGAATTTTACTCTCAAAGCAGCATTAAAATTTTGGTCGTGCAATCTAAAATTGAAAAATATCACATATCTCAGAGCACCTTATGGAGGCATGGCATTCACCTCGCTGAGAAGCATCTATGTAATACTTTTTGAGGCTTCATTTGATGGGTGTGAGGGCAGAGGAGCTCCTTTAACAAAATTGTGTTCTCTTTCTGACAGTCCTCAGAGATTACCTGCTTAGGAATCTCACACAAAGATCGTCGTGGCTTGAGTCCTCAACATCACGATCCAAGGATCCTTGACATCTGAGGCTATTCAGCAGTGAGAAGTCAGTGGCTTGTGAAAGATTAGCAATGTTTGGCAATTACAAACTCTTTCATCCTTGGAATATTGGAAGAGGCCGATCATCTATTACACGAGTGCGACTTGACCAAGTTTGACAGTGAAAATTACACTATGACAATTTTACCAGTGCAAGTGAACATATCTTTACAAAAGTGAAAGCTTATCTATAATCATGTGTCAACAGTGTACCATTAGCAAGTTTTTTTTCCCTTCTTTGCCTCCCATTACATCTACGTGTGGTCTCAACTTCCACAGTTGAGGTGAAGGGGGGCTGGAAGACTTGGGTGTTTGTTCCCAGCTGTCTTTGGGATCGAAGGGTCCTAGCATGCTAAGGGTTTACTGTCCCAAATATAGACTAATCCCTTTCAGCTTTAACATCTACAAGTTGGACTCCACCAAACTTCAATCCAGTTTATGAGTACCTCTTGCAAACTTGCTGGCTGTTCCTGTGCCCACCTGTGCATTTTGATGAAGTCATTAATGGGGTGATCTTCTGCTTGAGGCTGAGCAGTCATCTGGTCTTCAGCAGTCCTTAGTGGGGTATAGACCATTGAGTTCTCTGATCTGGTGGAGGTGCAGGAAAACGCCTTGCTGGCACATCCTTTGAAAGATGACTAGCTTCTTCCTCAGAGGTAGACATGAGGGCATCCAATGCTGGCCTCTTAGTGGAGCTTCATTTGTTGCCCCAATGCCTGTGTAAAAAGCAATTACTTATTGAAGAAGGATAAAAACTTGCCCAGATTCAGAGTGAGAAAGGTGGTGATATAAAAGCGGTGCAGCACACCATAATGAAGCTTATTGGGTTGGTTGGCCATTGAAGCTTCCTGATCCTCTCTTAAGTAGTCATGCTCTTCTCCAGCTAATTTGACAATTTTCTCCCCATAGGGAGTGAGAAGCCTGATTTCTGCCACCTCACACCTCCATCTGTCTTGGTCCTCTCAGCCTGATTATGCAACAAATTTTAATGCAATAAGACATAGGAGAGGAAGTAAGGCCATTCGGCCCATCGAGTCCACTCCGCCATTCAATCATGGCTGATGGGCATTTCAACTCCACTTACTTGCATTCTCCCCGTAGCCCTTAATTCCTTGTGACATCAAGAATTTATCAATTTCTGCCTTGAAGACATTTAGCGTCCCAGCCTCCACTGCACTCTGTGGCAATGAATTCCACAGACCCACCACTCTCTGGCTGAAGAAATGTCTCCGCAAGAGACAACAAGAAGGATTGAGTGAGATGGAATTGGCTGGAAGAACAGTTAGTGGTGATAAACGAGGAGTGGTGGTGACGTGTCCCCAGAGAACAAATAGGAAGTACAGAGGGCAGGAAGAGTTAGTAGTAAGGTGACAAGTTGAGGTAGGTGACAGCCATACTGGACACAATATTTGGAAAAGTGAAAGTTGAAATTCACATGTTTTTGTGAAATTTGTGCACAGTGACAGAGTTAGAACGAGTTTTAGCCCAGTGAATGTGAACTTACAGATAGAAGATAGCTGAACATACCCTCGCTGATTACAGATCATTGACCTTCTACCTCTACCATTAAACATCCTGCTATTAAGCCTGGTTGCTATTGTGTCCAGATTGCCTTGGTTTTGAGGCATGGCAGTTAGCTTGTAAAGTAATTGCCCTCCTGTCCATCATCTCATTCACTAAAACCTCCAGATGCCTGTTTGTAAAGCAGGATGCAAGCTTACCTATTTGTGCCAGTATGGTTCAGCATCATGGTGTGAGGGGACCATTCCTGACTAAATTAGTGTGCAGGGAGAAAGTGAGGACTGCAGATGCTGGAGATCAGAGCTGAAAATGTGCTGCTGGAAAAGCGCAGCAGGTCAGGCAGCATTCAAGGAACAGGAGAATCGACGTTTCGGGCATAAGCCCTTCTTCAGGAATCATTCCTGAAGAAGGGCTTATGCCCAAAACGTGGATTCTCCTGTTCCTTGGATGCTGCCTGACCTGCTGCGCTTTTCCAGCAACACATTTTCAGTTCTAAATTAGTGTGCAGCTTGACACCTGTGGCATTAACATCAGATAATCCCAGAAGTAACATACATTTTCGACTTGCTTGTCAAACTATGGAATGAGAAGGATGGCCAATTGCATAACTAATAAGGTGAGGAACAGAGAATTGTGAGAAAATTTGTTCCAAACTATGGTGGGCCAGATGCTTTTTTGACAAACACTTGCAAAGGGGGAAATTCCACTCAAAGTTGCTGCTGCTGATCTTGGTTCTACAGAAAATGCCAATGTTCAGGCTCATTCTATTCTGTTCTCTAACCCTTTCACTTCCTCTAGTCCAAATTCCAATCACCTTTGAGCATCCATCTGCATGTCTTTTCACCCAATTCATAGCCAGTGATCTCCAAACAACTGTCTTTGTCTCATATCCTCTGTTAAGCCTACATTCTCCAACTCCAACCCTCTCTCCTCTCTCTACAGTTGCCCCTCTCTTACACACCTTTTTTTCTCTGTCCTTCACTCCATGCTCACTCTCTTTTCCTTCCCTCCCTGTTCTCTAAGCCCCCCATCTTAGTTTCCCAATAGCTCCTTTTCCTTGTTCCCGATCGCATCTCTCCAGTCAACAGCCCTTGCCCAATTATCTTTTTTTCTCCATTCATCCTCTTTCCTAAGTCACCCTTTTCCCCCAGTTACTCTTCTCTATAGTAATCTCCTTCCCCAGTTACTTCCCCTTGTCTGAGTCACTCCTTCCCTCTAATCACTTCAATCACCTTTTAACCCGATTTCCAATACATTCCCTCTTTAATTAACCATCTATTTCCTCCTCCTTCTCCCGCTTTCTCCTCCCTTACACCCTCTTCTCTATCTCTCCATCCTGCCCCCAGCCTCCCTCCCCATTCCATCTCTCCTCCATTTCCCTCTCCCCTCACTTTCCTACTTTTCTTCCTCCCTATACCTTCTTCCCTCTCCTGTCACTCCTCTCACCCCAAATGCTTCCTGCAATTCCCCTCTCTTCCAGCCCCTCCTTTATTTACTTTCTGACCCTCCACCCTCTTCCCTTCCCTGGCCCTTGCTGTCCCACCCCTCCTCTATCTCCCCTTCTTCTCTTCCTGCCCTGCCTCTTTCCTGTTTGAAGCAGCCTGTGCCCCTCATCTCTCTCCCCATCCTCTCCTTCTCCAATCCCCATTTCTGCCCTTCCCTCATCCTTCATCTCTTCCCTTCATTCTTTCAGTCCATCCCTGGTTTTCATTTCTCCTCTCCACTGGAGATGTCTGTCCCAGATCTCATTCCCCTAAATTCTGCTCAGCGTTTTCCACACCAGCTCAATTTCCAAACTTCACACTACCCTCTGCCTTTTTCTCCTATTGAATTGTCCTCTCCATGATCAGTCCCTGGCCCTACCCACGTGCCAGGGACTAACTCTAAACTGTCACTAATCTTGCCAATGAAAAAGACAGACAGTCATGTGGTAGGAAACTTAAAAGTTGAAGATTGCCCCTGATTACTGCTAGAAAAATGTCAGTCTCATTTCCCAAGCTGTAGGACGTCCCTGGAATATACTGACCAAATATATTTAATAAAGGATTCCAACGGCCAGCAAAGAAGATTCAAACCCATGTGCCAAAGGTAAATGTGCATATTGCCACCCAACTTTCCAACCACACAAAAACAGTGGTCCAAGACCCTAAATTTGGGACAGAAAAACTTCTGTAAAGAGACCTTGTGACCATCAAATATAGAACACTCAGGTCTTGTTTGCGGGTGCAGAAAGTAGCATTGTGAGACCATTGTATGATACTATGGCTTTGAGATCTAGTTTCCTGCTTTGGTTTTCCACTTTATCCAACAAGTAAATTAGCTGTGATTTTCATTCAAAAGCAAAACATTGCGGATAATAGAAATATCAAATAGAAATAGAAAGTGTTAGAAATATTCAGCAAATCTGGCAACACCTGTGGGGAGAGAAAATGATTCAGCATTCGAGGCCTGTGTATTTCCCCAGAACTTTCCAGCATTTTTGGGTGAAGAAGAAAACCAAAGTCGGGAACCTGAGTTTAGATGAAAGGTCACAGACCTGAAATATTAGCTCTCTTGGCTGATGCTGTCAAACCAATTAGGTATTTCCAATACTTCCTGTTTTTATTCCTAATTTTCAATCGTCATTATTTCAACACCATGAATCTTTCCGTATATAAAAATATCCAAATAATAAATATTTTCCACTACATCAACTGAACAAACTTAAAATCAGAACAAATTTATTTACATATTAAAAGGATTCATACACAATTTTGTAGACATTCAATACTAACTGTGCAAAACACTTTACAAATATAAAAAGACTTTCTTCTGAACATATTAGTTTGACTTCAATACAAAACTTCTACAATCACAGATGAAAAATACAATACAATTAGTCAAAATAAGCATCCAAATTATATAAGGCCTTTTAAAAACTTATGTTCATTAACACTGGTTTTGGTAAAATGCAAAATTGACATTGTGAATATTCATATGAAACAAGAATGGCTGTGTCTTGATCTCATGAAATAGTGTGAAGGTGAAATAATTCCATTTTGGTAAGTTTTTCTTAAAATAAAACTTTTTCTAGGTAAATATTCTACATTTGACCCTGTTGCAAACATATTTGCATATTTTGTAACTAGGTTTATAACCAAGTAGTTGACGGTATACTTGCTCGCATTTCTTCTCACCATTGCATGACAGACCTATGTATTGACATTGGTATAAATATTCTCAAATGCGTTCACTTAACCCTCGGAGTTAACTCTATTCTGTACTCTCCATTCTCCGTGTCTCATCAGTGCAAATGATTTGTGCTTAAGCTTGATATTAGTAGTTTTGATTTGTGTTGGTTTAATAAATTGGTAAACCACTGAAGTCAGATTTCTTATATGGAACTTACTTTTTATATTCCCTGGAATTCCTGGTTTGTTGTAGAGACCTACTTTCTTTTAAAACTATATTATGTTGACAATTGCATTTACAATGTCTAAGTGAGTTCAGACCACCCGGGAATGTGATCGAATCGAAGTACTTCTGGACCTCAAAATTAAACGTACACGAAATTAAACATTAAGATTCCTTCGAATATCGCGATTAATTCACGACGGAGTCCCAGTGGTTAAAACTAAAGCCTGGCAGGGAAACTACCTCCCACATTTACTACTACGGTTATGTCCACTTGACATAAACTGTGTACTCCAGCCTTGAACGTGAATAACTGAGGCAGGCAATTCACAAAACCAATCAACTGCAAGCGTAAATAAAGGGAATGGCTCAGCTTAATATAATGCACAGCTGGGCGAAAGTGAGAACTGCAGATTAGAGTCAAGATTAGAATGGTGCTGGAAAAACACAGCAGGTCAGGCAGCATCCGAGGAGCAGGAAAATCAATGTTTCGGGCAGGAGCCTTGCATCAGGAATCAGGGGTGATTCCTGATGAAGCACAGACCTGCTGTGCTTTTCCAGCACCACTCTAATAATGCACAGCTGGTCCAGAAAAATAGCTTTCTCATACCCAAGTCGTTGTGCAGAAATCGCATACTAGCACCAATACGAATTGATACACAAACACTTAAAAAGCATCCTCAAGTACCGGTACAAAAGAGTTCACAAAGAATAAAATGTCACAATAAATCCCTACAAATTGGATTGAAAGGTCAGCTGCAACTGCTGCTAGGACTGAGCTGTCACTGCCAAGGTGTTCACGTAGCCATGTGCACACATCTCATTCTCCGAAATGCAATGTGTAAACTGCACAGGAGGGCTCGAGTACTTACGGACACGTCTCACGCTGCAACATCTCTCCAGCACCTCGGCACAATCACAACACAACCAAAAGACATTCTTCAAAAGGAACACCGAGACCTGCTGGTCATAAATAAAGACCAGAAAGCACCTGACCACCAAGAGAGGGGCATTGACCGCGGAACTGGACAGGAAGCGAAAAACCACACACTTGTAGTGCAGCTGCAACGAGTTGAGTTCGTAGAGCCAGAGAACCGGGATGAAAAACGCGACGAAGTAGACGGCGGTGACCGTGTACTTGAGGTAAACACTGGGGATATGGCCGGCCAGCACCAGCTCCATGAGAGTGAAGCTGTCCAGGAGATCCAGGCACGTCCGGCTGTAATAATGCTGCGCTCGGTGGCTGCTGTGGCAGCTCAGCTCCTCAGTCACCGAGTTGATGAGGGTGTACAGCAAGGGCACGGACGACAGGACCACCATCTTAAAGCCGGTGGTACCCAGAGGAACCTTCAACTCAATCAAGTCGAGGATGGAGGTCTCCAGGATCAGCACGATTTTGGGCGTGCAGGCGATGACATAGATGAGCCAGGCCAGGTAGGAGAAGGCGAACTGGCCGCTGTCTGGGGCCGCTTTGGCGGCGTCTCCTCTCCGCCTGGAGTGCTTGATGAAGAAGATGAGCCAGCCCACCATCACCACCAGGTCGGTGGCTATCCAGGAGCACCAGTACAGGTCGGTGAAAATGATCAGGTAGAAATCCAAGAGCCCCCCTTGGCACAGCAGCAGGAGGAGGCAGAGGCCTTTGTAGAAGAGGGTCCTGGTGGTGGAGTGTGGCCCAGGGCTGCTGGTACAGTCTGAGCTGTGCTGCAGAAATTCTCCTGAAGTGATGATGAACGCCGGACGAGGGGCTTTGATGTTGGAAGCGGCGCCGATCTCCCGGCTCAGACTCGCCGTCGATGTCTGGGAGTTCCTCCTGAAGGAGCTGTTCCTGATGAACAGAGAATCGCTGTCTCTCGCCCGGAGGTTTCCCTCGGCTCCGCTCGGTGCTAGGGCGGCCGACCGAGAGCTCTCGTTGCCGGGCGCCGCGCTCATTGTCTCCCGTCGAAAGCCTCCAGTCCACGGCGGCTCGGTGCAGCTCAGGCTGAGGCGGGCGGATCGCAAGGAAAGGGCTGGATTTCCAGGGAAGGGACTGCCCCTGCTTCACCCAGTCAGGGGCAGGGACACAAAGGGAACGGGATTGGGGGGGAGAGAATCGAGCAAACAGCCGGAGACCGGTGGTAAGCGGAGTCTTTCGGTAATGAGATTATCTCCGAACTCCGGAGGATGACTTGTTTCCAGTAACCGTGAGGTTTCTCTGACCACTGCAATCTTACTGATCATTTTGATACTTACGCTCCAAGCTCTCCCTAATAATGAGTTGTCGAGGCCATTTTTATAAATTTTAAAAAAAGTCTTTGAGAGTACCTGACAAATTCAGTTTTTTAATCCCCATTCCTAATTGCCCCCGAGAAGGTGGAGATGAACCACCTTTTGAAATCGAGTTGCGGGCAGTTTTACTGATATACCCTACATTGGAATCTGCAACTAATACAAAGAGAAGGTACTTTCGGGAAAACCTTAAATACATTGATATGTTTACCTTCGCGTTTATGTTACAATGCTCCTTATTAGATTACATTACATTACAGTGTGGAAACAAGCCCTTCGGCCCAACAAGTCCACACCGACCCGCCGAAGCGTAACCCACCCATACATTTACCCCTTACCTAACACTACGGGCAATTTAGCATGGCCAATTCACCTGATCTGCACATTTTTGGTCTGTGGGAGGAAACCCGGAGGAAACCCACGCAGACACTGGGAGAACGTGCAAACTCCACACAGTCAGTCTGTGACCTGGGAATTGAACCCGGGTCTCTGGCGCTGTGAGGCAGCAGTGCTAACCACAGTGGATACCAGTACTGAAAGTGAGTAAAATATGACTATCCTTGATAACCATTGGGCAAGTCACTCTGACCGCTGATGGAGAGTCACTGGAGCTGAAACGTTAACTCTGCTTTCTTCCCACAGATGCAGCAAAACCTGCTGAGTTTCTCATGCAATTTCTGTTTTTGTTTCAGATGGCCAGTATCCAGTTTTACTTTGGTTATCTTATCGGTCATTAACTTTTTGCTGTAGTAGTTGCAAAGCTGAGGAATGATGGCAGTTAGCTTGAGAAATAAGCAGTTCAAAAGACCTTTGGTTTTCAAAGGACATTTGAAAAAGTGTCCCATGAAAGATGCATTCAAAAACCAAAAGAACTTGCATCAGTGGGTGCACAATTGACTGAGGCATAAGATTTGATTTGATTTATTGTCACGTGTACCTAAGTACAGTGAAAAGCTTTGTTTCACTAGTAAAATAATGAGAATAGACATTCTTTTCTGACTGGAAAACATCACACTACATTCTCCAGGGTCAGTCTTGGAACTGCTGTTTATGTTGTGCATAAATGACCTGGGCTATAAAGTTCCCTGAAAGGTCAACGCACTTGCTGTTGCCTGACCTGCTGTGCTTTTCCAGCATCACAGTTTTTGACTATAAAATTTCAGCTGATGTAAAACTTTGCAACATATTAAAGGGCGAGCATGACAATGGATGACCAGTAGAGAACACAAGAGTCGAGAAATCGTTAAGACACATGTCAAGTGAAATTTGATTTGCATTAATGTCAACTCATGAACTTGTAAACTAACAAAGCTGGGTTTGTTTTCCTTGAGAGAGAATGTTAAAGGGAAAGTCAATAGATACATTTAAAGTCATGAGTTGTTTTGATTGGGTAAATAAGGATAAACTATTGTTTAGTTTATGGTCAGTAATCGGAGAACTCCGAGCTGTTTCACAACAGTGAATAGAATTCTCTGTGATACAGATTCTTTCTCATTGTTTTCACATGATTTATATTTTATACAAACCAGAAATTGCTGGAGAAACTCAGCAGATCTGGCAGCCTGTGTTCTGATGAATAGTCACCTGACTTAAAACATTAACTCTGCTTTCTTCCCACAGATGCTGCCAGACCTGCTGAGTTTCTCCAGCACGTATTGGTTTTGTTTCTATCGTGAGTATTTGCAAGCATTTATTTTATTTTGATTAATATTTTCTATTTCATTTGGTCCAAGATGCTCCATCTAATGCAACATCATGAGGTTTTCCCAAAATTGATAGCTGAAAAGCAGAAAGATCACTGAAAAGTATTTTCAAAAAGCTTTAAAGATAAGATGGGTGCATCGCACATATATATAATCTCAATATTTTCAGGACATATTCTTTTTCCCCAGTCCAGTTAATAAACTGTTAATATGCAAGCTACAATCTATACAGAATACAGTAATGTAAATACTGCATTAACGTTTTAAGGAACAAATGCTTCCTTACAACTTACTAAAAAGTATCTTTTTATAATAAGTTGTTCATGGGTATTATCTCGACATAACATTTGAAGAAATGTTAGCAAAGCAAGGGGAACTTGGTATCTAAGCAGTATCTAACTAGTTTTACTTAATAACTAGTACAATATTGGAAAGTAACCATTAAAATAAATTTCTGAGCAAATTCCATTAGAAATTCTAACCTTATAATAGCACAGAGAATAAGGGAAATTGAAGCATTTTAAGTATTGCTGAAAAGAGAAAGATGGACATGAGAGAATTACAAGAAGCTAAGACTCAAAGGAAACAACAGTTTATACTGGATGAGAAAAGGGTACTGACTGGTTGTGTAAGCAGTTTCTGTTCCCATCCTCACCCCTGCCATACCTTCACAATCCACATGTACCCATGTGCTTGTTTCGTGAACTTTCCACAATGCTAACGTTAAAGTAACTGGTCTGTAATTGGTAGCCTGATCCTTTCAACTTTTTTTTTGAACAAGAGTGTAATGCTTTCAATCCTGTAGTCCTCTGGCACCACCCCTGAATCCAGGGAGCAGGGAGCATTTAAAGGTTCTTGTCAGTGCCTCTGCCAGTTCCACTTTTATTTCTTCAATTTTCTTGGATACATTCATCTGGCCTCAATGCCTTGTTAATTTTAAATACTGGCAGTTTATCCAATAGCTCCTCTTTATCAATTCTAAAGCCTTCTAGTAATTGAGTTTCCTCCTCTATCACCATGGATTGGATAGCATCTGCCTCACAGTTAAAGTTGGATGCAAAGTATTCACTTTTTACATCTGAGTCATGCATCTTTGCCCAAAGTGTGAATCCCCTTTTTGGAACCTAATTTTCCCTACTCCTCCTTTTATCACCTTTTTGCTATTGCACGCTTATAGAAGGTTTTGTGATTTTCTTTTATGCTAGCTACCATCTCTTTTCATAGCCTCTCTTTGATTCTCTTATTTGCTTTTTCACCTCCCTTCTGAGCCTTCTTTTTACCTCTTGGTTCTCATCTCCATCTACAATCTGACACCTGTCTTAAGCACACATTTTCTTTAACTTAATTTTGATTTCCTTTATCATTCAGTGAGTTCTGGATTTGTATGTCCAATCTTTTCCTTTTAAGGGAATATACCGTGACAGTTGCTAAATCATGTCCTCTTTGAATGCAAGCTGAAAATGTGTTGAGAATCGATGTTTCGGGCATGAGCCCTTCTTTAGGATTCCTGAAGAAGGGCTCATGCCCGAAATGTCAATTCTCCTGTTCCTTGGATGCTGCCTGACCTGTTGCGCTTTTCCAGCAACACATTTTCAGCTCTGATCTCCAGCATCTGCAGTCCTCACTTTCTCCTCTTTGAATGTAACTTAACTTTTAGCTATTTTTTTCCTGCAACCTTTGCTTCCAATCTATCTGGCCCAGCTCTGTTCTCACCTCAGTGAAGTCTTTTTCCTACCAGTTGGTTATCCTTATTCAGGATTGCCTAGTAATTATCTACTATATTTCTAAACCTTATGGTACAATGCCCGCTGTCCCAGTTCATATATAGGCAATTAAATTCCCACATTAAACTACCCCATGATGTTTATACCTCTAATTTCTTGCAAGTTTTTTCCTCTATATCCTTCGTTCAAGATGGTGATTTATATAGTACACAAAGCAATGTAATTGCACCCTCTTATTCCTTAGCTTTAGCCAAATTGATTCAGTTGTTGGACCCCCTGAAAAATACCCTTTCTCCCATACTGCAATGTTCTCCTTAATCAAACTACCCCCAAGCCCCAATTCCTTTTATCGTCTTCTACCTTTTCTGAATAGCATCTAACCAGGACTATTTAACACACAGATCCTTAAACCAGATCTCTGGAATTGCCACAACATCTCAATCAGGTGGCACGGTGGTTAGCACTGCTGCCTCACAGCACCAGGGTCCCAGGTTCGATTCCAGCCTCGCACGACTGTCTGTGTGGAGTTTACACATCCTCCCTGTGTCTGTGTGGGTTTCCTCTGGGTGCTCCGGTTTCCTCCCACAGTCCAAAGATGTGAAGGTCAGGTGAATTGGCCGTGCTAAATTGCCCATAGTGTTAGGTGCATTAGTCAGAGGGAAATGGGTCTGGGTGGGTTACTCTTCGGAGGGTCAGTGTGGACTTGTTGGGCTAAAGGATCTGTTTCCACACCGTAGGGAATCTAAATCTAAATCACAAGGCAATCTGTAACTCCCCAATCTTACTAGCTTTTCTGCGCATTTACATACATGCAGTATAGCCCTGATTTAGACTTAATTACCTCTCTTACTCAAACTCCACCTATTAACTTATTGTTCTCTATTTTATAGCTGTCTGCTTCTCCTAACATTCTGTGTACTCTAGAATTACTTTCTAATATTTTATACTGGTTCCCACACCCCTAATCACATTATTTAAACCCTATTAGCATTAGCAAAATGGCTTACAAAAAACTTAGTCCCAGCTCTGTTCAGATGCAAACTACCCAGCTTGTACAGGAGCCACCTCCTCCAGAGTCAGTCCCAGTGTCTCAAGAATCCAAAGCCCTCCTCCCGGCAACATCTTTACAGCTATGCATTCATTTGTCTTATCTTCCTATTTCTGTACTGACTTACATGTGAGTAATTCAGAGATTATTATTTAAGAGGTCCGGCTTGCTAATTTTCTACCAACTGTCTTAATTCTCAATGCAGGAATCATAATCCCCACTGCTAGCTGTGTCCACTGTGTATTTGGCCTCCACTCCCTTAAGAACATCCTGCGCAATCCTTGACCCTAGCACAAGGGAGGGAATAAACTATTCTGGAATCACATTGACTTGATTGCTGAATAATCCCCTTTCACTTCTGTCTTTCTAGCCTTCTTTCTCCCTTCCTGTACAGCTGGGCCAACTGTGATACTCATGGAGGAATCCATCTCCCTCACTGATATTCATATTGTAAAACCAGTTGGTGAGTGGAACTCTGGGGATTCCTACGCTATCTGCCTGCTTCTTTTGGATTGCCTGGCAATTATCCATTCCTATTTGCCTGCTTGCCCCAATGTACAGTATAGTCATCCCTCTGAATGTGCTATCTTCTCAGTATTCTAGCTGCTGCTCAAGCTCTGAAACTGGAGGTTAAACTTATATAGCTGGTAACACTTCCTGCACATTGACTTTTCTAGATCTTGAGAATTGTCCATGAATTCTCGCATGCCACAGGATGAGCATTGCACTCGACTGTCCTACCATATCTGAACTTACACTTTTATATTTACTTACTGTACGTTCAACTCCTTTAACTCATTTTAATTTTACTCTTGTACTATTAACTAAAAACTGGAGATTAGTAGAATAGTACTGAAAATTCTTCAACTTTATTCACAAATCAGATCCCTCTCCCTCCTTTCTTTCCCTGTACTCATTCAGAAATTAATGTTTTTCAAAATTACTGGAATTGGAACACAGTCCCTATCAGTAGCTGCACAACATCCATTCAACTCAGACTGTTCAGTAATATTACTTTTAGACTCTTTTCTCATATCTGCAAACAGCTGATTCTTCCACTGAGGACTAGGCCTGAGAATGTGTTGCTGGAAAAACGCAGCAGGTCAGGCAGCATCCAGGGAATAGGAGAATCGACGTTTCGGGCATAAGCCCTTCTTCAGGAATCATTCCTGAAGAAGGGCTTATGCCCGAAACGTCGATTCTCCTACTCCCTGGATGCCGCCTGACCTGCTGCGTTTTTCCAGCAATACATTTTCAGCTCTGATCTCCAGCATCTGCAGACCTCACTTTCTCCTTGAGGACTAGGCCCACAAGCCAAGCTGACTGTTCTGACTCTCATTCCTGACTGCAGACTGTAACTATCCTGCTACCCCCACGTGCCTCCTCCCAAACAGACTAAGATCACCACAATGCAGAACATAGTTAGGCCACCCAGTGTTGATTGTAAGCCTGAGTCAGGCTGACCATTCCTGATCCTCCATCCTATCTGAACTAAAGTTCTTCAATTTCATCCCTTTTTACAATGATTCATATCAAATATATCACAAATGCTCATAACTTTCCTCTGGTTCATACAGTTCAGGATGTCTGATAACTCATCCTCCTTCATGTATTCCATGCACAGTCCAGATGAAAATAATCAGTGAAACAATGCAAACGTTTTTCATGAAACAAAACCAGTCCAGGCAACACGATGAATTCACAATGGTCCTAAGCATCTCTCCTGTTGCTGGAGATGATATGGCAATAACACTTGGACAGACATTGAATTATGAATTTCCCCTCTCACTGGAAACTCATCATAGTAACAATAGTGAGATTCCAGTACTATTTTTGTTTGATAATCAATCCCTTTGAATTGTTATGATGCATTGGGATACTGGGTCATAACTTGAGCCCAGTTATTCCCAAAGTCGGTTACATTTATGGTGTTTGGAGGATCTGGGACCATGCAAGAGTCTAAACTCCAGGTCCAGTCCATTCCAGATCCAGAGTCGTGCCATTTTCATTGAAAATTGTCATTCCCCTCACCTTTGAGAGTTACCTGGACCCTCCTGCACCACACAAGCATCTTGCTCCTCCTTCCACCACTTGGCCCAATGCAATTTTACTAACCATTAGTCCCCATAACCCAAATTATTTCCCAGTCTCTCCCAATCCCAAAATACATCGCCCTTAGTGTTCTGTTTCAACCTTTAAATGCCTTTTGTTAAATTATCTGTTGTTTTCCCACAGGTTGAACTTAAAATAGAGTGCTTTCTCCAGCTCCAACTTCTTTCTCATGTGTGAATTTATATCAGGAATAAAATTACCACTTATTCAACTAAACAAAATTCCATTATAATTACAACTTTGATCAGAACTTCCAACTCACGTTTATGATTTCAATCACTGATCCCTTTCGAGATAAATCAGAACTCCCAATGTAAAATTTACTTTCAACCTCAAAGTGCTATAAAAAAAAAATTTCAGGGAAAATTTAAAACATGCTCATCCACAAAAATCTTTATCCAATGCACATTCTCTCATTTTAGAAACACTCTCCACATTCGTCTAATTTTATCAACTCAAATATTTAATCCGACACATATTTAAAACAAAGGAACAAAAGAATAGAACTTAAATTCCGAGCTGTCATGTTCTTTATTCCTCAAAAAAAATCATTCAAGGCTGCTGTTAGAAGTCAGTGGTGAATTTTCACAGTAAACCATGCTAATTGAATTCAAAATTAAATCTAGAACACTTACAATATCAAACAGTGACTGGTCCGTCCAATTTTAATGGCAGCTGGCATGTCCTCAGATTTTCTTTCTGTCTATGTGAGCCTCTAATGCCCGTTATGGCAGTGATTTTTGGAACCAGAAATCAATGTCACGAGTGGTGTGCCTATGCCAATGGCCATGCAAGGAGCCTTGGAACAGCTGTGTGTGGGGGCAGCCATACAGCTTAGAGGGAATGTTGATTATAAGCCTGAGTCAGGTTGACTGATCCTGACTCCTCTTCTGACTGCTGTAAAGATTCTTCAGTTTCTTCATGTTTATATGATTCATATCAAACATATTACAAACACAGCAAACATTTTTTTTTGTTCTTATGGTACAGGATGTCTGATAGATAATTCTTCTTAGTATATTCCACACACAGTCCAGATGAGTATGATAGGTGAAACAGTGCAGTTCATTTCTGTGAAAAATAGTTTATAGACAACATGATCAGTTCACAATGTTTATAAGCATCTCTCCTGCTGTTTGAAGGTGACATTGTAGTAGCCTCTGAATTGTCCAAGGTTTGAATTATTCACTAAACTAAAAGCCGAAAATGTTGAAGAACCTCAGCAGGTCTGGCGGTATCTGTGGGGAGACAGAGAGAGAGACAGACAGAGAGACAGACAGAGAGAGAGAGACAGAGAGAGAGACAGAGAGAGAGACAGAGAGAGAGACAGAGAGAGAGACAGAGAGCGTTTTAAAGCTGGTATGAACATGCACCTCCCACACAGAACCAGATAACAGTTTGAGTGTGGTTTGACGGTTGGAGGTGTGAGAGGGGAGGTGCTTGTGACTCAACTGAGGCAATGCACAAACCAGGTATGGAGCAGAATATTCTCTTAGAGCCAGAAACTGTAGGAATCCTCCAGAATAGCGCACACCCAAGCCCCTCTTCACAAAGTGAAAGTAACATCTTGGCTTTTCTTTTAAACCAGTCAGTATAAATAGCTATAAGTGGGTGGAGCAAATTCAGCACATAGATTGCCCATTTGTACATCAAAATTGAGTTGCATCCTATTATGGACATCACAGATTTTAAATTACATATTACAAGTGGCCTCCCCACCTGGAACAGACAGGTCATCCAGACTTTCTTCTTAGGACTCTGCAGTAGATGGAGAGTCAGCGAAAATGAACCATAAATGACCTAATATATTTTTCACAGAAACCAGCTTTAAAAACCAGTGATTCAGTGCCATGAATCTTTTGCATTAAAATTACATGGCAAACAATAATGAAATTTGGAAAATATAGTTTACTAACTAATGCTTTAAAAAACAAAATGTTTGCTGAGCTGTTTTTAAAATAAATCTGCAAAATAAGTTGGACCAAAAGATCTGTTTCCGAGCAGTATAACTCTATGACTCGCCAACTTATCATTCAGAGACTGAATGTTGTAAAAATCTTGGGATATCAAAAATGTTATTTTGTTCTACATTGGGATCTCTGATAAGGTTGTTAGTTACGCAAACAAGGTTTATGCTAATCCAGATCTTATTAACACTATCGCTATTACAGTTGTAGTCATAAGAAGTCCTTCAAGTACAATACAACTGCAACAAAAAAAGTCATATTAAATGCTTCTAATCAAGGATCTGTTGTGTAGTACTGAAGGTTATATTGTTTTGGATAAATTAAGGTTTACGGTCAGTCGAGTACAGGATATTGGCCAATGAGCATGGAAGTATTGAAGGTTAGAAATGACAGACCATTTTGTGTACTCATACTGAACTGCTCAATTGCATTACCCAGGAACACCTCAGTATCACTGACATTCCTTGTTTGGCATAATGAGAACCACAGGATAAGAAAGGCACTAAATATACATGAGCAAAAGAATCCTGACCAGGATATCTATTAGAGAGCTTTATCCCCTATAGCCTTGCCCAAAGACCCTCAGATTTGGATTTTTTTCTGTAGGGTTCTGCAATCTGTGTCAACATATTGCTCCCTTTAGCTAGTAATTTACTTCACCAAAAATGTCATTTCACTGGCTGTCAACGTTTGCATCTTGCAGATTTATCTGAATATTTGTTTGTACACACAGGAGACAACTCTACTGGATTTCCCAGTTCTGTGTTCAGTCTACGTTTTAGCACACAATTGTATTCACCAACACAATTATCATTGTGTGCAGCTGGGATTGACTTAAGCAGAATTCTCAACCTTTCTGGCTAGACAGGATATCTAACTACCAAAGTTCTCTTCACATATATTGTCAGCAAAGTCAAAGCTAGAAAAAGTACCTGTTTGCTAACTTGGAAAATTTCATTGCATCAAAAAAATGAGCTCAAATTATCTAACAATAATTTCAACTGAAATGTAGTTCCCAACTAATTTGTAGCCTTAACAGAAAAGCATGTATAAGTAAATTAGTAAAATAATACACAAAATTATTCTTACACATCAAAACACATTGTAGTGACTGCTATGTAAACATTCCTGAAACTTAGCTCAAAAAATGTATTCAGTTAAGCTTAAGAACTGAGTCAAGAACTTGGTCTGGACAGCAAAACAAGTGGGATCTTCAGGTGAGCATTACAACTTAACTCTTTTCAAGGGAGATAGCTGCAAAATAGGACATTTTAATACATCAAGTCCATTTGTTTTGGACTTAACTGATTTCTCCAGGAAAAATTGCTCTTACATCTGACCCCAGCCAGGTCTTCTATAAACAGCCCTAATGCTTTCCAAAACCTGGGTTTTTCTAAGCTAAAATCAATCCTTGATTATTCTAAACAAGAAAGGAAACTTTTTGTGCTTTTCAAAGTTTCTTTCTCTCCAATCATAAAATGCAAACAAATTAAAAGCATCACTGCAGGAGGACCCCAGTCATTGCTATCTGACAAATTGTTTAAAACAATGACTGCAGAAAAAGTGATGTTATTAAACTACTTTACACACCAAGACCAAAATCACATACCACTCGTTCAAAATCCAAACATCAGCAGTTTTTGCTAGAATTATCTGAGAATACAGTGAGTTCTGGCATATTTTGATGGAACACTGCACTATATCTGCAGCAACTTCCTTTAAACTCTTAGAAGGCAGCCATTAGGTTCCAGTGACCTGTCAGCCTTTAGTCCCATTTGTTTATCAAATACTTCATCCCTCATGATGGAGACTGTTACTCAAAATTTCCTCCCATTAGCATCTTTTTTCTCTGATACCTTTGGAATATTTATAGTATCCTCCGCTGTGAAAATCAATACAAAATATTGTTTTCTCCTTTTTTTAGTTGTTGATTCCTAAACATATCCTAATCCCCTGGCCGACCATGTTTTTTGTGGCTTTCTATACCTTGGGTTTTGATTGGATACTCCCCTTAACCACCTTTGTTAACTATGGGTGATTCATTCTTCACATTGAGTCCTTCTTATTGACTAAAATAAGTTTTGATGAGTATCATGAAGTATCTGCTTAAATGTGAGCCACTGCTCACCTACAACCTTCCCTTTCGTCTATTTTCCGTGCTTTTTTAAGACAACTCTTTCTTTCTTACCTTTTGCAATTACATTTACTTAAGTTGAGGATATTGGCTTGAGATCTCAGTTGCTTATTAAATTTCTGATTATTCTTACCTTGTTACACATTATTAAATTTAAAATAGCCTGTTCCCAGATAGTTTGTGCAACATGCTGCTATAACAATCCCTGATTCTACAAATTTATCGTGCATGTTTCCCTTGCCCATCAGACTTGTTCAGTCAATATGCAGATAAAAAATATTCATGACAATTATAGACAATAGGTGCAGGAGTAGGCAATTCAGCCCTTCGAGCCTGCACCGCCATTCAATATAATCATGGCTGATCATTCCTAATCAATATCCTGTTCCTGCCTTATCTCCATAACCCTTGATTCCACTATCTTTGAGAGCTCTATCCAACTCCTTCTTAAATGAATCCAGAGAGTGGGCCTCCACTGCCCTCTGGGCATGAAGATTAATCAAGGGAGCATTTTTATGGCTTTTTAAATCTTTATCTGTTTCAAAAATGTAATTCAACAATGCCCCTTGTATGAAACTATGAATAGAGCGGCTCCATATGATATCCAAATTCTGTTTAACCTTTGGCTTTGACTTGCTTGAGGCCAATCGTACTTCCTGTCAAGGTGCCAAAGGGTGAATTAAATCATCAATTAAGGGCGAGCTGGAGGGAGCAGAACAACTTAGTTGATTCCGTTAGTGACAAGCACAGAAGGCAAAGCTCATCATTTTGTCCATGAAACAGCTCCAGCCGTTTGTGCACTAAGAATAATAAAATACTGCAATGTACAAAAGAGCGTTAAAAACCAGTAATTGGCTCTCAAGAGGTCAGGGACGAGCATGGGAAATAAAGCTGAACAGTTTTGGAATTAATTCATCTTCGATTATACAGTTCCCCAACACATTATTCTATTTACTCCAAGGCACCTTGAGTGGTGGTTAGGTGAACTTTTGGCTGAAAAACAAATGTCAAGTCTAATTGTGAGTTAAATAGTTAAGCATCCTCACCTCATTAATGCCAAAATTACTTTTGACCTTGATACATACTAATTGACGTTTGTGATTCTTTCCAGAATGGGAGAGAATTCTGCTTTCTGCACTGAGGGTGGAAATAAACATTTTCTGTCTGTGTTTCTGTTCTATTGTCAACTATTATAGTCATTGCATTTTATGCATATTTTTGCTTTCCGAATAATGTTTCAGCAACTTCCACTCCATGAAATAGATCCAACCTCTTGAGTGTATAATCTTGTATATTTTTAAACATGTAACTGAAGGTTGGTACCTAATGACCTTCTACTGATTAATAGTAAGAATCTGTCAAGAAATCCTAGATTTCAGATCAATATGTTTAAACTTTCGGACAGCATCCACATCCTGTGAACAAATCATTTAAAAACAAAATGAACAGTTCCCCTGTTTCAGCCCAATTTTCATCTTGCATTGGACATTCATTGTCCTCTTATTAAAGTTTGAAGTTTTGAGTCTGCAATTAGATTAGGCCTCTCCTTACCATCCTGACATCCTTTTTAATTAGTTTCTGCATATTCGTACATTCATTCCAGTGAATTATTTCATACTTCTCTCTGCAGAATTTATACACATAAACTTTAATCCTTACCTCATTTAATTTTTAATTTTTTTCCAGTCATGCTTACTTAGCTTATGCCTGCCTGTCTAGCTATACGTTTATTCTGCACTATCCTTTTTTTTAAATTGATGTGCTTATGCTTTATTGAGGTGTCGTTAAACAAACTGGCCAATTCATTTGTGTAAGTTTTCCTTCTTTAGAAGTTTCTGGTTATGAAATTGTGCATCTGGGTTCCAGTCTTCTGGTATTTAAGTTGCATGTCATATTGAATCTGTTCATTATGTGGTTGTTATTGTCCAAAGAAGCAAGCCATCCATTTCCTGTGTGTTGTCAAGGTCACAAACCATTAACAGGTCACGATAAGTATGGCCCCTATGGCTTTTATTAAGGTTTGCTCAAGACAGAGGATATACTGAGATTGAGTTGTTAGAGACTGTAAACATCATGTTAAATAACACACATAGCTTTATGACTCTAGTTCCAAACAACCAACATTACTTGAAATACATGATGTGGCAATATTAATGCGATATTTACATCAATTAAGCAAAATAAACTAAGAACACAGTGCTACAGAATAAAAAAATAATGTGTTGACCATAATTTGTTGCAGTAGTGGTGCCTTTAGCTGATCTTATTTATTCATTTTATACCGCCCTCTGAAAGAATGAACGATGCTTTGTTAAGGCGCAATTCCACTTACGTTTTCTTCACTTTCATGGAACAATTATGCTCAACGGTTTACACTGATGTGAAGCAATTACTTCACACTTCATGCACAGAATGTGCTTCCACTCATGCTTTAACATGTTACTTTACATCCCACTGACTATGAGCTGTTCGTCATCGGCTTGACCAACACAGGCAGGATGACCACTTTGTAGAGCACCTCCACTCTGTCCATAAGAATGACCCTGACCTTCCCATTGCTTGGAATTTCATTAAACCATCTTGACCGCATGCTAACATTTCTGCCCTAGACCTGCAATAATATTCCAAAAAAGCACAATACAGGCTCAATGACCAATATCTCATTTTCTGCATTTTAGAGCCTTGAGGTTTCAATATTGAATTCCACATTTTCAGAAACTGACCACATTCTCCATTTTTGTATTATGGTCACTATTTCCCAATGGCTCCTTCACTTCGAGGTCCCTGACCAATTCTGGTTCGTTACACAATACCAGATCCAGAATTGCCTTCTCCCTGGTCGGCTCCAGCACCAGCTGCTCTAAGAATCCATCTCTGAGGCACTCCACAAAGTCTCTTCTTGCATACCTCCATTACTTCATGATTTCTACTTTGCCCTACAGTGAGACCATTCTTTGGTATCCTATAGACTAATCCCAGTGACCTTTTCCCCTGCTATTCCTTATTTCCACCAAACTGATTCTACATTATGATCTATTGATATTATATCACGACTTACCACTGCACTGATATCCTCCTTTATTAACAAAATTACTTTTCTAGTTTAGTGTAATTTATTTTTCATAAGCCGGCAGCAACGTCTGGAATCAGACGTCAATGCAACAACATACCAATCAAGCATACATAAAAGCTTAGAGGTTGCACAGCTTAAAGGGATTGTTGCGTCTTATCCTTTGCGCATATTTTAACAAAATGTGGAATACCCAGCCCTGGTCACCACATCTCTATAATAGTGATCAAGTCACATTCTTGTGTTCCAATTCTGCCATCAACTCCTGTATTTAGTTACAACTGTTGCATGCATTCAGATAAAGAGCTTTAAGTTTTGACTTTTTTTTTTAAACACTAATGGTACTTATTCTGGTTCTAATTTCTACTGCAATCTTCTGTTTATATGTTCTGCCTCTTACTGCCACACTTTGATTTTTGCTCACCTCTTCAAATCCCTGTGCCTTTACTCGCTCATTCCTTTTTGATCTTTTAAACTTGCCTTGACTTGTACTCTCCTCCCCATTACTAAATTTAAATCTGTATTTGTAACCCGAGTTACATGACTGGCTCTGCTTCTCTCTGTATGCACCCTGGTTTCTTCCAGTCAGCCAATCAACGAATATATAAGCCCTATACTATGACCTTTTATTTTCTGGAATGACCTTTGATGTGTTATCTTATCAATTATATTCTGTAAATTCAAGTACAGTACATCAACAGGATCCCCTTAACCAACAGTGTATGTAAATCCTTCAAAGAACTACAATAAATTGGTTAAGTATGATTTCACTTTGACAGAATCATGCTGACTCTTCCCAATTATTTTGGAAATGTCCTGGAGAGTTGGAAAAATTATAACATGTTTACTCAAAAAGGGACAGAAACAACAAAAACAGAGCAGGTAACTATGGGCCAGTTAGCATCTGTTGTTGAATAAATATTAAAGTATACCATAAAAGGATTCAGTAGTAGAGCATTTAGAAATACAGAATATAATAAAGCAGAGTCAGCATGTCTTCATGAGGAGCAATCATGCCTGGCAAATTTATTCAAATCCCTTAAGGAGGTAACAAGCAGAAGAGATAAAACAGAAGCAGTAGATGTAATTCTGAAAGACATTTGCTAAGATACCACACATAAGGCTTCTCAATAGATAAAGCATGGTTTGGAGAGAGAATACTAGCAGAGGAAGAAGATTGGCTAATTTACAGAAGTCAATGTTGGGACAAGAGAAGGGAGGGAAAATTTTCAAGTTGGCTAACTAGTAGAGTGCCACAGGGATCAGTGATGGGGCCACAATTATTTACAATATATATTAATGACTTGGATGAGGGCAGTGAATGTGCTATCACTAGATTTGTGGATGGTACAAAATAAATGGGAAGGCATGAGGTGAGTCAAATATAAAGAGTCTACAGATAGCCATAGACAAGTTAGAGTCAAGAAAAAATTTGCAGATGGAATATAATCAGGGAAAATGTGATGTTATGCACTTTGGCAGGAACAATTAGCTTAATATCATTGCAATGTGAAAAGACTGCAGAAAGCTAGAGTGATTTCACCCTTGTTCACAAATCTCAAAAAAACTATCATCTAAACTCAACAAAGGAAGCAAATGGAATGATGGCCTTTATCACAAAGGGAAGGGAGTATAAAAATCATGAAGTTTTACTCAATAATACAAGGCATTAGTCAAATCGCATTTGGAATACCATGAATAGTTTTGGTCCTCTTGTCTAAGGAAAGATATACTAGCATTCGAGACAGTCCAGGAAAGAATCACCAGGTTGATTCCAGGTATGGAGGGATTTTATTATGAGGAGAGGTTGTGTAGGTTGGAACTGTACTCATTGGTGTTTTGAAGAATGAGAGACAACTTTATTAAAACATACAAGGTTCTTCGGGAATTGATCGGATTGATATAAAGAAATTGTTTCTTATGGGAGAGTCTAGGACTCTCATAAACCCTGAGTATAGGATTGTCCATTTAAGAAAGAGATGAGGATGAATTTCTTTTATAGAATCATAGAGTCATAGAGATATACAGCATGGAAACAGATCCTTTGGTTCAACTCATCTATGCCGACCAGATATCCCAACCCAATCTAGTCCCACTTGACAGCATCTGGCCCATATCCCTCCAAATCCTTCCTATTCATATACCCATCCAGATGCCTTTTAAATGTTACAATTGTACTAGCCTCCACCACTTCCTCTGGCAGTTCATTCCATACACGTACCACTCTGAGTGAAAATGTTGCCCTTTAGGTCTCTTTTATATCTTTCCCCCTTCACTCTCTAGTTCTGGATTCCCCTACCCCCAGAAAAAAGACTTTGTCTATTTATCGTATCCATGCCCCTCATGATTTTGTAAAGCTCTAGAAGGTCACCCCTCAGCCTCCGACACTCCAGGGAAAACAGCCCTAGCCCATTCAACCTCTCCCTATAGTTCAAATTCTCCAACCCTGGCAACATCCTTGTAAACTTTTTCTGAACCCTTTCAAGTTTCACAACATCTTTCCAATAGGAAGGAGACCAGAATTGCATGCAATATTCCAACAGTGGCTTAACCAATGTCCTGTACAGCTGCAACATGAACTCCTGTACTCTATACTCTGATCGATAAAGGAAAGCATACCAAACGCCTTCTTCACTATCCTATCACTCTACTAAGAGCCATTTTTGCTTCTTTGATCTACAGACCCAGAAAATAGCAAGGTCTTATTCCTCTACAAAACAATGCTCCAGGTTTTTGTCTGAGGGTAGTGAATTTGTGCAATTCTGCAAACACATTTGCTATACATTTTTACATTTCAAGCTTTTAGTTCCTCATATACTCTAATTTTCCCTCTTGAAGAAGTTTTCAGTTATTTTGCGCTGGCCTTTTTAGTTTGATAAGTCATTCTACCTACTACCTATCTTTGCACAGTCCAATGCTTTTTGCTCAAGGTTCATGCTTTCCCTAACTCCGTTGAACACTGATGAAGAATCTTCAGTTTGAGGGTCTTTCTAGTATGAATTCACTTATTCTGAAATATCCTCTTAAATGCCATTATTTCTCATTGATTCAATGTATTTGTTATTTCTTAATAATTGGTATTTCTTAAAAATTCGTTAATGGGATGAGGGCATTGCTGACTAGGCCAGCATTTATTACCCATCGCTAATTGCAGAGGACAGTTGCGAGTCAACCACATTGCTATGACTCTGGAGTCACATGCAGGCTAGACCAGGTAAGGATGGCAGATTTCCTTCCCTAAAAGGACATTAGCGAAGCAAATGGGTATGCCAGTTAACTTCAGCGAAATTAGCTTCCATGCTGATATAGTTGCCCTTATGAGGTTTAAAATACTAGTCTTAGACCCAGTCTTCTCCCTTTCAAACTGGAAGTCAAATAAATTCATATTATGTTCGCTGCTAGCTAGGGAAGTCTTAACTCTCCATGTCATTAATGGATCCTGACAGATTGACCTGCATGGATTTTTAAAAATTGGTTAGAGATGGACGAAGTCTTGAAATTCTGGTAATTCACCACTATGCTTTATCTATTCTTTCCCTATTCGTCACCTGCCTTAGCTGACTTGTGCAGCTAAGTTCCTGATGAAGGGCTTATGCCCAAAACATCGATTTTCTTGCTCCTCGGATGCTGCCTGACCGGCTGTGCTTTTCCAGCAGCACTCTAATCTTGACAATAAACTGAATTGGTCTAGCCAGATAAATACAATGGTGACAAGAACAGGTCAAATGCGAGGAATTCTGCAGTGAATAATTCACCTTCTAACTTCGCAAAACCTGTCACTCCTTTACAAGGCACAAGTCAGGATTTTGTTGGAATACTCACCTTTTTTTTGGATTAGTGCAGTTCTGAAGAAAGTTAACACCATCAGGTGTCAAGATTGGCACCACATCCACAGACATTCAGTCCCTCTAAGATTTGTAGCTCATGTTGACGTTCTGGATGTAGGCCTGCTCGCTGAGCTGGAAAGGTCATGTTCAGACGTTTCGTCACCATACTTGGTAACATCTTCAGTGAGCCTCCGGATGAAGCTTAGCTGATGATTCCTGCTTTCTATTTATACATTTGAGTTTCTTTGGGCTGGTAATGTCATTTCCTGTGGTGACTGCCAGACTACTCAGACCCCTTGGCATCATGGTAGCCAAACCCACCAACACATTAAAACAGCAGCTAATGAACTTGAAAGATCTTATACAGACAAGCAAAACTAATGTCATTTGCAAAATATCATGCAAGGATTGTAACAAACACTACATTGGACAAACAGGAAGAAAACTAGCCACCAGGATACATGATCAACTAGCCACAAAACGACATGACCCTCTTTTGCAATATCCTTACATACAGATGAGGAAAGACACCACTTCAACTAGGACAACACATCCATCCTAGGACAAACCAACAGAGACATCCACAAGAATTCCTAGAAGCATGGCATTCCAACCGGAACTCTATCAACAAACACACTGACTTGGACCCGATTTACCACTCCCTGAGAAGAAGAACAGGAAATGACATCACAATGGGAAATGACATCACTAACCCAAAGAAACCCAAACATATGTATACAAAGCAGAAATCATCAACAATGCTTTGTTTGGAGGTTCACTGAAGATGTTACCTAGTATGGTGACAAAACGTCTGAACATGAACCTTCCAGCTCAGCGAACAAACCTACATCGGGATTCAGTCCCTCCACCACCAATCTTCAGCAGCTGCAAAAGAGACACTGCAGAAATTCACCAAGACTCCTTAGAGATCAATTTGCAAAACTATAACCACTTCAATGCAAAAAGACAAGAGCAGCAAATACAAAACACTACCGCTGCAATTTTCCTTTCAAGCCACCCACCATCCTGACTTGCAAATATACTGCTCTTCCTTCAGTATTGCTAAGTTGAAATCCTGGAATTCCCTCTGTAACAGCATGGCAGTTGTACCTGTATCAAATGAACTGCAGGGAGTTCAAGAAAGCAGCTCGCTATTACCTTCTCAAGGACAACTAGATGGGCAATAAATACTGGCCCAGTCAATGAAGCCCACATCCCATTAATGAATAAAAACAAGAATGCAGTATACCTATATCAACTCAACAAATACGTGCCAGCCATTTGCTTAGCGATCTCTCAGGGTAATGTCTTACCCAATCAGAGTTAACCTGCCTGGTTTAAAACTGACAGATAGTGTCATCATAGCTGGCACATTCTGCATGGTAACTCCTCTACCAATCAGAGTCCATTTGTTAACCAATCAGCATTTCCTTCTCATACATATAGAAGTTAGTTTCCCCTTAAATTAGTCCTCTTCTCAATTGTCTTCATAATTACAAGATGAAAGCCTCAACAAAACATGGCTGTTTACAGCAATACAAAAGCGTTATTACAGAGTAAATAATTTGGATCTGGGATGCATTGCCTGAGAGTCTGGTAGAGGAACATTCTGGTGGAGGAAAATTCAATTGAGGAATTGAGATTGAGAGCAAACTGGATAATTATTTGAAAATATTTGCAGGCTTCCAGGGAAATTGCAGGGAATGGAACGAGGAGCGTTGCTATTGCAGAGGGTTGGCATGGATATGATGGAAAGAATGGTCCCTTCTGCTGTACTTAATTTATGTTTCAGTATAAATTGGAGCCTCAATGTTTGGGCCACCAAATGTTTTTAATCAGTTAATCAGTTTGCATATGTACCAACAATCATTGTATTTCACAGTAATCCATTCTGCATGAAAATATTAAGAAAACTGACAACTACTATTTCCTTCTCTTTTTAATGTGTATACTTTTCTTTATTTAATACTTTCTCCCCAGTTTGTTGCTATGTAATAATAAATCCTCCATCTCCGACAACTAAGCCTAATTTACTTAGCACCCACCTTCCTGTTGTGTAATTCAAGCAATTAGTCACGAAAGAATTGAGCTAGCGAAGTTAACACAGAACTATTTAATGTAACAGAATTAGCAAGAGTGCATTTCTCACATAATGATCATATCCTATCCCTCAGATGGCATGCTTTGTTGAGAGTCTCTTGCAGCGATAAATGTGCAGAAAGATTTGAGTGCTCTCTGTTACTGATTCTCAGAAAGTCACAATCTCCTGTTGAACCACTTCCATTAAAATCTGCAGTTTGAGAGTGAAAATATCTGAAAAGCAAGGAGATACAATCTTCTATTGAAGAACTAGATCCTGTAAAAGTCAAATAGATTAAAGCATATTGAAAGATAATTTCATCAAATAAACATATCAGGATGTTGAAGTTAATGATAGTTCGTTCCATTAAGTGGAGTATTAATGAGCCCAATGGCTGCCTTAATTGATAATCCGATAGATTGTGGATGTGTGGTAGTGTAATGATTTGGAGTCATAGAGACATACAGCACGGAAACAAACCCTTCGGATCCAACCCGTCCATGCCAACTAGATATCCCAACCCAATCTAGACCCACCTGCCAGCACCCAGCCCATAACCCTCCAAGTCCTTCCTATTCATATACCCATCCAAATGTCTCTTAAATGTTGCAATTGTACCAGTCTCCAACACTTTCTCGGGAAGCTCATTCCATACATGTACCACCCACTGCGTGAAAACATTGCCCCTTGGGTCTCTTTTATATCTTTCCCCTCTCACCCTAAACCCATGCCCTCTAGTTATGGACTCCCTGACCCCAGGGAAAAGACTTTGTCTATTTATCCTATCCATGCCTTAATAATTTTGTAAACCTCTATAACGTCACCCCTCAGCCTCCGACACTCCAGGGAAAATGGGCCTAGCCCATTCAGCCTCTCCGTATAGCTCAAATCCTCCAACCCTGGCAACATCTTTGTAAGTCTTTCCGGAACCCTTTCAAGTTTCACAACATCTTTCCGATAGGAGACCAGAATTGCACGCAATATTCCAACAGTGGCCTAACCAATGTCCTGTACAGCCATAACATGACTTCCCAACTCCTGTACTCAATACTCTGACCGATAAAGGAAAGCATACCAAATGCCGCCTTCACTATACTATCTACCTGCGACTCCACTTTCAAAGAGATATGAACCTGCACTCCATGGTCTCTTTGTTCAGCAACACTCCCTAGGACCTTACCATTAAGTGTATAAGTTCTGATAAGATTTGCTTTCTCAAAATACAGCACCTCACATTTATCTGAATTAAACTCCATCTGCCACTTCTCAGCCCAATGGCCCATCTGATCAAGATCCTGTTGTAATCTGAGGTAACCTCTTCACTGGCCACTACACCTCCAATTTTGGTGTCATCTGCACACTTACTAACTATGCCTCTTATGCTCACTTCCAAATCATTTATATAAAGGACGAAAAGTAGTGGACCCAGCACCGATCATTGTGGCACTCCACTGGTCATAGGTCTCCATCTGAAAAACAACTCTCCACCACCATCCTCTGTCTTCTACGTTTGAGCCAGTTCTATATCCAAATGGCTAGTTCCCCCTGTATTCCATGAGATCTAACCTTGCTAACCAGTGTCCCATGGGGAACATTGTCCAATGCCTTACTAAAGTCCATATAGATCACGTCCACCCCGTTCTGCCCTCATCAATCCCCTTTGTTACTTCTGTAAATAACTCAAATCAAATATGTGAGACATTATTTCCCACGCACAAAGCCATGTTGACTATCCCTAATCAGTCCTTGCCTTTCCAAATACATGTACATCCTGTCCCTCAGGATTCCCACCACCGGCATCAGGCTCACTGGTCTATAGTTCCCTGGCTTGTCCTTACCACCCTTCTTAAACAGTGGCACCATGTTAGCTAACCTCCAGTCTTCTGGTACCTCACCTGTGACTATCAATAATACAAATATCTCAGCAATCACTTCCCTAGCTTCCCATCAGGTCCTGGGGGGGGGGGGGGGGGGGATTTATCCACTTTTAACTGTTTCAAGACATCCAGCACTTCCTCCTCTGTAATATGGACATTTTACAAGATGTCACCATCTATTTCCCTACATTCAATATCTTCCATGTCCTTTTCCACAGTAAATACTGATGCAAAATACTTGTTTAGTATCTCCCCCATTTTCTGTGGCTCCACGCAAAGGCCGCCTTGCTGATCTTTGAGGGGACCTACTCTCTCCCTAGTTACCCTTTTATCCTTAATGTATTTGTAAATACTCTCTGGATTTTCCTTAATTCTATTTGCCAAAGCTATCTCATGTCCCATTTTTGCCCTCCTGATTTCCCTCTTAAGTATACTCCTATTGTCTCTATACTCTTCTAAGGATTCACTCGATCTATCTTGTCTATACCTGACATATGCTTCCTTCTTTTTATTAACCAAACCCACAATTTCTTTAGTCACCCAGCATACTAATCTTTCCTTTCACCCTAACAGGAATATACTTTCTCTGGATTGTTGTTATCTCATTTCTGAAGGCTTCACATTTTCCAGCCGTCCCTTTACTTGCGAACATTTGCCCCAATCTGCTTTTGAAAGTTCTTGTCTAATACCGTCAAAATTAGCCTTTCTCCAATTTAGAACTTCAACTTTTAGATCTGGTCTATGCTTTTCCATCACTATTTTAAATCTAATAGAATTATGATCGCTGGCCCCAAAGTGCTCCCACACTGACACCTCAGTCACCGTCCTGCCTTATTTCCCCAAGAGTAGGTCAAGTTTTGCACCTTTTCTAGTAGGTACATCCACTTACTGAATTAGAACATTTTCTTGTATGCACTTAACAAATTTCTCTCTATCTAAACCCTTAACACTATGGCAGTCCATGTTTGGAAAGTTAAAATCCCCTACCATAACCACCCTATTATTTTTACAGGTAGCCGAGATCTCCTTACAAATTTCTCAATTTCCTTCTGACTATTAGGGGGTCTATAATACAATCCTAATAAGGTGATCATCCCTTTCTTATTTCTCAGTTCCAACCAAATAACTTCCCTGGATGTATTTCCAGGAATATCTCCACTCAGTAAAGCTGTAATGCTATGCCTTATCAAAAATGCCTCTCTTGCCTCCCTTTCTATCCTTCTCTAGCATTTGTATCCTGGAACCATTAGGCTGCCAGTCCTGTCCATCCTGAGCCATGTTTCTGTAATTGCTAGGATATCCCAGTCCCATGTTCTTAATCATGCCCGGAGTTCATCTGCCTTCCCTGTTAGGCCCCTTGCATTGAAATAAATGCAGTTTAATTTATTAGTGCTACCTTATACCTGCCTGCCTTGGCTGTTTGACTTGCTTCTGTTCTCAACTGCACCAGTCTCAGATTGAAATCTTTCTTCACTATCTCTCTGGGTCCTACCCTCCCACCTTACTACTTTAAGTCCTCCCGAGCAGCTCTAGCAAATCTCCCTGCCAGTATATTAGTCCCTTTCCAATTTAGGTGCAATCCATCCTTCTTGTACAGGTCACTTCTACCCCAAAAGAGATTGCAATGATCCAAAAGTGTGAATCTTTCCCCCATACACCAGCTCCTCAGCCATGCATTCATCTGCTCTGTCTTGCAATTCCTGCCCTCACTAGCTCATAGCACGGGGAGTCATCCAGATATTGCTACTCTCAAGAACCTTTTTAAATCCCTGTCTAACTCTCTGTAATCTCCCTTCAGAATCTCAACCTTTTCCCTTCCTATGTTGTTGGTTCTAATGTGGACAATGACCTCTTGCTGGCCCCTCTCCCTCATGAGAACATTCTGCACCGTCTCTGAGATATCCTTGATCCTGGCACCAGGGAAGCAACACACCATTCTGCTTTTTTGCTGCTGGCCACAGAAACATCTGTCTGTACATCGAACTAGAGAATCCCCTAACACAATTGATTTCTTGGAACCCGATGTACCCCTCGTTGTATTAGAGTTTTAAAGTGAGATTCAGGACAATGACTGATCAAATAACTTGCCCCAGAAATAGTGATCACGATTTAGTGATTACGAAATAGTGATTATGGGACAGCATGGTGGCTCAGTGGTTAGCACCGTTGCCAGGGACCCGGGTTCAATTCCAGCCTCGGGCGACTGTGGGTGGGGATAGTAGGATAGGGTAGGGGAGGGGAATGGGTCTAGGTGGGTAACTCTTTGGAGATTCGGTGTGGACTTGTTGGGCTGAAGGGTCTGTTTCCACACCGTGGGGATTCTGTGATTAATGTTCAAACTCCCTTTCAGCCCTGTTTGTACTCATAAAACGTCTACTGCAGTCATGTCAGGCTACTGCTATCCTGAAATCTCAAAGATCCATCTTTCAAAGATGTTCCATCATGAATACTATCTGCTAACTCTGGTGAGGCCCTTGAATGCCATGATGTGCTTTGCCTGCTCAATCCAATCTTCAGTCACTAAATCATCAGGTGTTTTCAATCTTCCCCAAATCTATGCAGCTTCCTATTCACAGGCAAGTAGAATATTCTACCAAGAGTACCACCACTTCCTTCTTCTGTAGCAGCAAGGGAGGGGGTGCCGCTTCCTTGGGATTAGCCTAAAGTTTCAACTTCCTCCACCGATGCCCCAACCACAAATGAAATCAAACTAGCTTTAGCCTCCTTTGCAGACATTACCAATTTCAACTCTCCACCATCTACTCCTTCTCTGCCAGGCACCTTTTATGAATTGATGTCTGTGCTGTAAAATCCAGCTAACTATACCACAAATGTGTTATGAGATTTGAACACAGGAATAGCCCAAAGCTCGTGAAGCAGGGATTCTTTACTCCACTGACATCAGTTCATTATAAATATGAAGGGAAATGAATGTTAAATGAGTGTTATATGCAAATAAACCCATTGTTTATATACAATCTAAGAAATCTTTTAGGTGATCCAATTCCCCTTGCAACCTTTTCCCTCCAAAAAGATCCTTTCCTCCAGAGGATCAGTTTGACTTCTATAATTGCCTTGCTTAGAGCCTTTCTGCAACACCATAAATATGCTGAAGGTCTAGGCCCACTCTTTGAACTGCCTCCCTCACCATTGGCTCCTGATGCTGAGAGGCTCCATTACAACTGTTTTGTATTAAATCTAAATAATGAATTTGAGTTAGAAAATGAACTTAATGCCAATCTTCGGGGATCAGAAAAATCTGTACAAATTCATTCAATGTGCCAAACAGGACCATTCAGTTCTTTGCCAAGAGATGATGTCAATACGTAAAATCTGATGAAGCAGATGACATTCACTCGAATGCTCACAAAACCCTTTGAATTGAATGTTTAATATTTCAACTAGTTAATCATTTGGACAGCAAAAATATAAGCTCAAAATATCTATAAAATAAAGAAGAGATAAGGGCAAGGTAACTCCAATTTTCAAAAACATACATCTAGTCATTGAGCACAGAAACAGATCCTTCAGTCCAACCAGTCTATGCTGGCCATAATCCCAAACTAAAGTGCTCCACCATATGCGTCAAAACATTTCTTACTCATGTACTTATTTAAATGTCTTTTAAAACTGCACCCAGTTGCTCTGGAAGTTCATTCCACACACAAACCGCTGTGAGAAAATTACCCCTCATGTCTTTTTTTAAAATCTTTCTCCTCTCACGTTAAATATATGCCTCCTAGTCTTGAAATCTCCTACCTGCCATTCACCTTTCTCTCTCTCATTATTTTATAACCCTTGATAAGGTCGCTTCTCAACCTCCTATGCTTCAGTAAAAAGGCCCAGCCTACCATTACACTCAAACCCTCCATTCTCACAACATCCGGTAAATCTCTTCTGAACCTCTCCAGCTTAATAACCTTTCTTGTTCTATAACTGTCTCTTGTTCTACTACACTACCCAAAGCCCTATTTTTAGTTGTATAAGTTTTGCCTTTGTTTGTTACCAAAATGTAATATCTTGCGTTATCCAAATTAAACTCCATCTGTCACACTTCAGCCCATTGATCTAATTGATCAAGATCTCGTCGTAATCTTAGATAACTTTTTCACTGTCCACTCTACCACCAATCTTGGTGTCATCCGCAAACTTACTAACCATGTTTTCTATATTCTCATCTAAATGATTTATATAAATTTCAGACAAAAGTGGACTCAGTGATCCCATGGAACACTGCTGGTCATAGGCCTCCAGTCCAAAAAAAAAACAACCCTCTTGTATGCCATGTCCTATGTAATAAATGATAATGATGGCTCACAAACTTTCTAGCTGCCTGTATTTTCTGTGGTCTTGAGGAATCAGCATTCCAGGTTTAAATAGATTGAGAGGTGCATCCCCCTCTTTCATTAGTTGTAGAGCAGGCTTTGTTTGCACTTTAGTCCTCTGTTTTTTATCTTTGGCTAATGTGGTGTAGGATAGGTAGAAACCCCTGAGCCTGGCCATTAACAGGTCCAGGCAGTGAACAGCTGAGGTGGCTTCTTGGGCCAGCTGTCTGCTCTTCTACTAGTATGTTTGCGAGTTTTGAGAAGATTTGTAGCTCAGGATGAGGTTCTGGATGTAAGTTTGCTCACTAAGCTGGAAGGTCCATTTTCAGACATTTCATCACCATACTAGGTAACATCATCAGTGAGCTTCTGTTAAAGCATTGGTTGTATGGCCTGTTTTTGTTTGCGTGTTTAGGTTTCCTTGGGTTGGTGGTGTCATTGCCTGTTCCTTTTCCCCAAAGGGTGGTAAATGGGATCCAAGTCAATGTGTTTGTTGATAGAGTTCCAGTTGGAGTGCCATACTTCTGGTAATTCTCACATGTGTCTCTGTTTGGCTTGTCCTAGGATGGATGTGTTGTCCCATTCGAAGAGGTGCCCTTCCTCATCTGTATGTAAAGATACTAGTGACAGTGGGTCATGTCTTTTTGTGGTTTGTTGATGTACACATATCCTGGTGGCTAGTTTTCTGCCTGTTTGTCCAATGTAGTGTTTGTTACAATTCTTGCAAGGTAATTTGTAAATGACTTAGTTTTGCTCGTCTTTATAGGGTCTTTCAAGTTCATTAGCTGCTGTTTTAGTGTGTTAGTGGGCTACCCTGATGCCAAGAGATGAGTAGTCTGGCAGTCATTTCAGAGATGTCTATGATGTAGAGGAGAGTGGCTAGGATCCCTGGACGTCCAGGAAGAGTTTAGTTAATTAATTCATTTGTTTAATTGTTTTACAGAGGACTAATAAGTGACTGTTGGGTTATTGGTTTAGCTAGTAGCTGGGAAGCAGAAATTTGGAATGCTGCAATCTGTGAAGGAACCTTGGTAGTTCTTAAAGCTTAAACTCAGCTAAAAGATGTGAAATTGAAGCACCCAGCATATTGCACTCAGGATTGAAACACAAGCAAACCAACTTTAGAAAAAAACAACTAATACAGCATGAAAAGAGCATTTTGATTGAATGAACTATGGTTAATATACATATGTAGTAGGAACAGTTAACGACCTTAGACAAATGATTAAATGCAAATCAGGCTAGTCACTCTAATTGGTATGCATTGCCATGGTGTCATAACAGGATTGGATGTCTGCATACTTTTCAGAGGAAAAGAAATGAAATGTGTACATATTCCTTTTGCTTGTAAAGAACAATGTGTAATGGGTTAAGACGACAGCCAATCTCTGCACTCCCATGGCAACAAATGTACAATCAAGAAATCGATTGTGTCTAGATTTATTCTTCAGCATTTGACTTGGATCCACTTATCATCTGCACAGATGGATGGAGGGAAGAAGTGAATAAATAGAAATAAAGGAGAGATCATATCATAGATGCTACAACAAGACCAATTGACCCAGTGCCTCCCTTACTTGCCCCTAAATATCCCCAGATACGTTTCCTCTGCAGATAATAAACCAGTTCTTTTACGAGAGCCATGAATGAATTTGCCTTGACCACACATTCAGGCAGTGCATTCATATCCCAACCACACTCTGCTTAAAAGTTTTCCCTCATATCACCCCAGCATCTTTGGCCTACCACCTTAAATTGGTGACCTCTGGCTTTCAATTTTTCTACAAAATGAAAGTGGCTCCCTATCTACTTTGTCCATACCCCTTACATCTTGATACAGACATTCAAGATTATAACAGGTTTAAAAGAAGAGGGGCAGAAAGAGAGAAAAGGAATGACTAATATGATGGAAGCCAGGACAAATATCAAGAGAAAATGGTATGAGGCAGAGAGTCAATAATGAGACAAGAAACAACATTGTATTTATAGGTGATGCAAATGGGAAAATGCAGTATCTTTATGAAGAGCAAAGAAACAACAAACGGTGCAGAGCTAATGATCTGAAATTGCTGAACACACTGCTGTGTCAGGAATGTTGTAATGTGACTAGGCTATACTAAATATTGGCCCTAATGAAAGTAAGAACTCAAGAAGAATGGGATGATTAGAGTCAGAACGGACAAGTATATTTCCTTCCAGATTGGTCAAATAAACACCAAATTAAATTCGTACAATGATGCACTTCTTTTTAGTCGGGGGAATAAGGACCCCACTTCATTTTTTGGAGGGTATTTCTTTGGAAGGAGAACTCAAAAGCAGGGAGAAGTTCTATAAGTTATATAGAGTTGAAACTTTATTGCTGGAACAGCACAGCAGGTCAGGCAGCATCCAGGGAACAGGAGATTCGACGTTTCGGGCACAGGCCCTTCTTCAGGAAAGTTATATAGAACCTTGTTAACACCACAATTGAAATACAGTGTGAAAACTACAAAAAGGATATTACAAAGTGCTGAGAAGATTTACACAGATCAGAATTGAGTGATGCAGTTATCAGGAAAGACTGCCAACAGCCAAGCACTCTTTTAGCTGGAGAGATTAAAAAAGCTGACAAAATTGTGAACGGTTTTCTAAGTGACTGTGAAGAAATTCTCTGCTCATCAGAACAGTTCTACAGGTTTTCTTTGATTTGGGGAGACGGAAAACATAATTGTATCCCCTCCTTCAAGGTAACATATCAAGAAACAGAGTTTCAATCTGGAAACTGCTTGAAGTTTGAATTTGTAGGAGCCCAGAGCTGTTAAATAATTCTTCAGTCTTCTCACTGAAGAGACTTCCTAGTGAACTATACCTTAAGAAGGTACTGATGCAATTATTATAAATACATGCACAAACTAACCTAGTTAGCATCCCATGGGTTATCAACCTTCCTTGGACATTTGTCAGTATGTATTATACAGGGTAGCAGTGAGCACATTTGGAGGAAATCCCAGGTCAAAGGTATTAACTAATTCTAGAAAAATCAAGTCCCATTTTGGATTTGCATTATATTCTGAACAAACCCAACATATGGACTGTGGAATGCAAGACACACCTCAGTCTAGCACTGCTTTGAGCGAGCCAATGCTTGTACTTCCTCTTCTTGAATTAACAATTCATTATAATGGTCCTCATTAGATTTCAGCAATACTAAGTAGTGGAATATATTCAATTAAACCTGTGCTCATAATGCACCTTTGAAATGCATTCCATATAGGATCGTTCCAATTGTCAGATGGTGGAAACTTCCATGATTTCAGCTCAGGCCCAGTTAAGATTTAAATCTATGGTCTACAGGTAAAAGAGGTGTTCTAACATTTATACACACATGCTTCTGAGGAAGGACCACTCGATTGGAAAAAAGTTAACTGATTTCTCTCCACAGATGCTGCCAGACCTACTGTGTTTTTCCAGCAATTTCATTTAGGTTTCTGATTTATAGTATCTGCAGTTCTTTCGGTTTTTTTATTTAAATCTTCTAACACTTAACCCTATTCATAAGTGCAAGCTTAGCATTTAAAAATATACAAGATTCTAAATTTATACAACTCAAAATAAGCACACATTGCTGCTACACAATACTGTATATGACAAACAGCATACTAAACAGCCAACAATTTTTGAGACGAGTGTTGAATTTTGAATGCTAGGTAATTAGACATAAAAGGTGCATCTGTAAACTGCTTACTTGACTATTACTCCAGTAATTTTAATTACAAATTTTCTGGCCAATTCATTAAGATAGTATACTCATCATTCCACGTACAATATTCATTATACATCACCTTCATTAAGTATTTGACCATCTTAGTTTTTTAATCCAAGATACACATAGGACATTTACAACATGGTTTAGAGCAAAAAGGTATTTATTTAGAAAAATGCTGTTTTGTACTTGTAATATGACAGTTTAAAGAGTAATTGTTCCAGCTACATTTCCCAAAATATGCAACTGCTCTCAAACAGCATTGAGAATCTACATTTCCTCTCATTTGCATTGCCAAAATGATTAGGCTCTCAACAGCAAACCTCTTCAACAAATTCAGACCTCATGTGCAGTTACGTGCAGTTCCACAAATAGGAAAACAGGGCCAATATGCATTGTCACATATCCAAGAAACACCACAAATACTCAGGTTCCCATGCTTCCACTAAAACTTAATTGAATCCTAATATCCTGTAAAGGAGAATAGGAACAGGTATCCCAGTTTTCAGTCTGCAGAGTTCAAAATGCGCAGATACCCACGAAGCCAGTGACCAAGCATGTGGAGTTTAAATTCTTATAATAGTAGGTTGTAGAAATAGGTATACTCAATTGAACAGCATTCATTATGACTCAGTATATCGAACTAATAGGTGGGCATTTGTAAAGAAGAAAATGGTGGCAGTTAATCTGCCTAAATCATAAATTTACACACTTATAACCTGCAACTGATGAATTTACTACTTTACAAAAGATTTACCCTGAATATTCCCAAACATCAGATTGAGCCAGTATCACAAGAACACCTATTTCTTAATGTTAAGAATCCAAATGAAATCTGAACTGAAATCAGTCAGATAAACTTGTCACAAGATATAAAATGAGATTTATATGAAAATGGGATAAATAACAAGACTTTGGTAATTCCCATAATTTTGTGTCATTATTTTATCTAGATTAGATGAAAGATTTAAATAAGCTAACTGAGAAATGTCAGTCAGAACAGCCAATAGTTAATAAATAAAAAAACACCTATAATATACGGAACAGTTAACCTCACATTTCTTGTGGAATCTGATAGTGCTATATCCATGTTTTTTTTGCTTTTAGAAATGTCATCACTTCACATGACCATAACAAACAACTTCTCTCAAACAGGGTACTTAAAGAGGGAATCTTAACAGTAGGATCCTTTTTCAAACTTGAACTGAAAATAATTCTGATTAACAGTCTTTTATTTTTGATGTGAGTTTATTTTAAAAATATTTTTTGGATAAATGGAGTATTAATATTATTGAAGAGAATCAGTGAGAGGGAGTTACTGAGTCGAACAATATGAGGAAAGAAATAATTCCTGAAACAAAATAAAGTGGTCTAGTCATTTTAACAGCATATGGATAATTCAGCTCCCTCATAAGCAGGACTCAGTCACTAAGTCAGGTTCTCCTAAGCTCTATCAGCATACTATATAAAATTAAAAAAATATAAAGACGGGAAAAAACCACAGATGTTAATCATAATTATTTTGCACTTTGACTTGTAAAAGGTCATTGACTGCATGATGCCCTCTTTAAAATAAATGTAATTATGTGGGGAGGACATTGTATACAATAACACAACCTGTAAAATGAGTCAAGGTGCCCTTGTTGGTTTCATGCACACAAGTGGTCATATTGATTTGATAACCAAGGACAGACACCTATATTCAGGTCAAGTACCTAAACTCAACTCTTATCCACATGGAACCACTTGCTATATTTACCTTCCAAGTTATCATCTTGAGAAAAGCAAATTAGTTTAACTTATATTTTGCACTATCGACAAGAACTCTGCACAAATGTCCAAAGTGAAACTGCACCCTGAATGCCTGGCCTGCCCAAGATATATGGCACTGCCACAACACAGGAAAAGCTATTGTCTAAAAAACAATGAACAACAGTCCAGAATCCACAATGAGTGCTATAGGTCAAACTCATAATAATCAACATCCATTTCATCATGAAACAAGTCCCACTCATCATCAGTATCTGAAAAGTCATCGTCGTGGCCATCTGCCAAAAGCATAAGTAACACTTCGCCAAGTTCAAAGGTGACCATTTCATCATTTTCATAGGAATCAGTATTTTCTCTCTCTTCAATGAAATTCCAAAAATGCGTCCTCCGTTGGTTCTGTGATAAAACATATGTAATTAAACAAATTAAAACATTGTTTTAAAATATCAGCAGTATTGAACTGGCCTTCAAATAAAATTGTTAGCTTTTAAAAACAGTCTACTGCTGGACAGCTGGTATGTGTTGCAAAGTGATGCCAATAACATGGATTCAATTCCTGGACTACCTGAGATTACAATGAAGGATTTTCCTTCTCAACCTCATTCCCGACTCAAGGCATTGTGACCTTCAGGTTAAACCATCACCAGTCATCCCTTTCTAATGAGAGAGCATCACTCTGGTCTGGTAAGACGATGGTAACTTCACTATTTTAGGCATAATTCCCTTTCTTCTCACGCTTGAAGTCTGGATATTTGCTGACAATTGCACAATAATGTCAGATATTAAATCAGTCCATGTCCATTTGTAGCAAAATCTGGAAAACATTCCAGCTTAGGCTGATTAGGGGCGGCACAGTGGCTCAGTTGTTAGCACCGTTGCCTCACAGTGCCAGGGCCGGGGTTCAGTTCCCGTCTCGGGCGACTGTCTGTGTAGAGTTTGCACACACTACCCAGTACCTGCGTGGGTTTCCTCCAGGTGCTCCGGTTTCCTCTCACAACCCAAAGATGTGCAGGTCAAGTGAATTGGCTATGCTGAATTGTCCCATTGCATTAGGTGCATTAGTCAGGGGTATATGTGGGATAGGGTAATGGGTCTGGGTGGGTTACTCTTTGGAGGGTCGGTGTTGGGCTGAAGGGCCTGTTTCCACTCTAATAAGTGATCAACCCAAGCTAGAATGTGGTCCAGTGACCAGTAATACGTACATCACACAAGTGCAGGACAATGACCATCTTCATAAAGAGAGAATCTTACTATCACTTAACATCCTGTCCCTCAGGATTCCCTCCAACAACTTGCCCACCACCGATGCCAGGCTCACTGGTCTATAGTTCCCTGACTTGTCCTTACCACATTCTTAAAATAGCAGCACCAAGTTAGCAAACCTCCAGTCTTCCGGCACCTCACCTGTGACTATCGATGATACAAATAACTCAATAAGAAGCCTATCAATTACTTCCCCAGCTTCCCACAGAGTTCGAGGGTAGATCTGATAAGGTCCTGGGGATTTATCCACCTTTACGTGTTTCAAGACATCCAGCACTTCCTCCTCTGTAATATCGACATTTTGCAAGATGTCACCATCTATTTCCCTACAGTCTATATCTTCCATATCCTTTTACACACTAAATCCTGCTGCAAAATACCTGCATCTCGCATCTCCCCCATCTCCTACAGCTCGACACAAAGGCCACCTTGCTGATCTTTGAAGGGCCCTATTCTCTCCCTAGTTACCCTTTTGTCCTTAATATATTTGTAAAAACCCTTTGGATTCTCCTTAACTCTATTTGCCAAAGCTATCTCATGTACCCTTTTTGCCCTCCTGATTTCCCTCTTAAGTATACTTCTACTGCCTTTATCCTCTAAGGATTCACTTGATCTATCCTATCTACACCTGACATATGCTTCCTTCTTTTTCTTAACCAAAACCCTCAATTTCTTTAGTCATCCAGCATTCCCTATACCTACCAGCCTTTCCTTTCACCTGAACAGGACTCTTGTTATCTCATTTCTGAAGGCTTCCCATTTTACAGCTGTCCCTTTACCTGCGAACATCTGTGCCCAATCAATGTTTAAAAGTTCTTGCCTAATACCGTCAAAATTGGCCTTCCTCCAATTTAGAACTTCAACTTTTAGATCTGGTCTATCCTTTTCCATCACTATTTTAAAACTAATAGAATTATGGTCGCTGGCCCCAAAGTGACACATCAGTCACCTGCCCTGCCTTATTTCCCAACAGTAGGTCAAGTTTTGCACCTTCTCTAGTAGGTACATCCACATACTGAATCAGAAAATGTTCCTGTACACACTTAAATTCCTCTCCATCTAAACCCTTAACACTATGGCAGTTCCAGTCTATGTTTGGAAAGTTAAAATCCCCTACCATAACCATGCTATTATTCTTACAGATAACAGATCTCCCTATGAATTAGTTTCTCAATTTCCCTCTGACTATTAGGGGGTCTATAATACAATCCCAATAAGGTGACCATTCCTTTTTATTTTTTAGTTCCACCCAAATAACTTCCTTGGATGTATTTCTAGGAATATCTTCCCTCAGTACAGCTGTAAGGCTGTCCCTTATCAAAAACGCCACTCCCCCTCATCTCTTTCCTCCCTTTCTATCCTTCCTGTAGCATTTGTATCCTGGAACGTTAAGCTGCCAGTCCTGTCCATCCCTGAGCCATGTTTCTGTAATTGCTACGATTTCCCAGTCCCATGTTCTTAACCATGCCCTGAGTTCATCTGCCTTCCCGGTTAGGCCTCTTGCATTGAAATAAATGCAGTTTAATTAATCAGTCCTACCTTGTTCTCTGCTTTGTCCCTGCCTGCCCTGACTGGTTGACTCGCCTTTGTTCTCAACTGTACCAGTCTCAGATTGAAATCTTTCCTCACTATCTCCCTGGGTCCCACCCCTTCACCTTACTAGTTTAAAACCTCCCGAGCAGCTCTAGCAAATCTCCCTGCCAGTATATTAGTTCTCTTCCAATTTAGGTGCAATCCATCTTTCTCATACAGGTCATTTCTACCCCAAATCAGCTTCCAAAGATCCAAAAATGTGAATCCTTCTTCCGTACACCAGCTCCTCAGCCATGCATTCATCTGCTCAGCCATGCATTCATCTGCTCTATCCTCCTATTCCTGCCCTCAGTAACTCATAGCACCAGGAGTATTCCAGGTCTTACTACTCTCGAGGACCTCCTTTTTAAATTCCTGCCTAACTCTGTAATCTCCCTTCAGAATCCCAACCTTTTCCCTTCCTATGTCATTGGTTCCAATGTGTACAATGACCTCCTGCTGGCACCTCTTCTCCTTGAGAACATTCTGCACCCTCTTGGAGATATCCTTGATCCTGGCACCAGGGAAGCAACATAGCATTCTGATTTTTCGCTGCTGGCAACAGAAACACCTGCCTGTACCTTGGACTAGAGAGTCCCGAACATTCGAGACAATTGCTGTATTCCCCAACTGTCTGGCATTACCAGTGGCAACAAACTGAACTGGACTGGCCATATAAATACCATGACTACAAGAATGGGTCAGCAGTCGCAACAGAACTTCCCAAAGTGGAAGTTGGGACCCCAGGTGGGGTCGCAAGCTTGCAGGCAGCAATGGCAGACAAGAGTTCCACCTACTTCTCCACATTCTTATAGGTCTCTCTCACCTATAGGTCTTCTCTGCTAACACTCGACCTTTCAGTTTTCACATAGTGACAATTTTCATTCCTCAAAATTCAGTCACAGTTGAAAAAAAAATTAAGGAACACCAGACAAGGGGTTTTGTGGTGGGCAACTCACCTTTTGCCCCAGTGCATGTTCACCATCTACAAGAGATAATCAGGATGTGAGGAATATGCTCCACTTGTCTCAATGAGTGCAGTTCTGTCCAGGAAAAGGCAGCCCACTTTATTGGCATGATACCCACCATTTTAAAAACTGACTCCCTCCACCAGCAATAGAGTGACAACTGTGTAGCACCTGTAAGATGTACTGTAGCAATTTACCATGGATACTTTGACAGCATCTTTGAATACAGCAATCTCCACCAACTAAGAGGATAATGACAATACATGCACAGGAGCATCATCCTTAAGTTCCCCTCTCAGCCATATGCCATCCTGTCTTAGAAATATGCTATTGTTCCCTCAATGACATGGTTGAAAATCTTGGAACTCCCTTCCTAAAAATATTGTGGGTGCACTTACACTCAATGGACTGGAGTCAGGAAGGCAATTCAACACCACCTTCAAGAACAACTAGCTATTGGGCAATAAATACAGGGCCAGCCATCAACATCTACATCCCAAGAATATAACAAAAAAGAAATCCACGCAGATTTGTTGAGGATCAGTATTTTCAGCCTAAATAGACAGATATTACCACACAGTAACAAGAATAGACAATCAGTCCCTTGAGCCTGCTCCATCATTCTGTAAGATTATGGTTGATCTGTGCCGAACTCCATATGCCTGCCTCCATATCCCTTGATACCCCTGCTTAATTGAATTTAAATCTGAGATGGACGAATCTTAACAATTGAATTAGCATCGACTGCCATTTGAGGAATAGTGTTCCAAACCTCCCAAACTGTTTGAATTTAGAAGTGCTTTCTAATATCTCCCCTGAATGGACTGGCCCTAATTCTTAGACGATATCCCCTGGTTCCAGAATCTTCAACTAGTGGAAATAGGTTATCTTTACCCACCCAGTCTTTCCCTGTAACATCTTGAATTCTTGACTGGATCACCTCTTAATCTTCTAAATTCTAGATAAAAGTATAATTTGTCTAATCACTCATCATAATCCCTCAAATCTGAGTATCATCCTTGTGAATCTGCGTTGAACTCGGTCTAAGGCCAAAACATTCTTCCCGAGGTCTGGTGTCCAAATCTACTCTCAGTACTCTAAATAGGGTCTAAGTAGAGTTTGTACAGAAGTAGCGTAACATTTGCAGCCTTATACACCAGCCCTTTTGATGAGAAGGCCAGCATTCCACTAGCTTTCTACATTATTTTCTAGCAAGGATAGGCAAAGTTAAGTGAAATCTTTATTTGTAATACGTGCATGTTTAAGGACAAGAGATTACATGATAATTGCACCTGGAAGAGTCAATGGAAAGAAGCAATTTCAATTTTGTCTTCAGGTTGTACTGACAAAACAGTGGCATAAAAAATGAAGTGCTTCAGGTATAAACTGGATCAACTGATTTGCAAGTATATTCCGTATTCAGCCACATGGTCCAACAGCACTCAGACAGCCAGTGCAGAAGTAGAGGCAGTCAATTTCTTACCATTTCCGTGTAACCCTCATCAACTCTGTCACCTCTTCAAAAACTCCAGCAAGTTGACTAGACATTATTCCATTAAAATTTTACTAAAGTCCACAAGCTGTATATCCTTTTTCCAATACTTCTACTAAACTAACATACTAATGCTAAACAATTAATTTTTTTTATTCACTCATGCGATGTGGACATCACTGGCCAGACTAATATTTATTGCCCATGAGAAGATGATGAGCTGCTTCTTGAGCCTCTGCAGTCCACATGCTGTAGGTTGACCCATAATGGTCTGAGGGAGGGAATATAGAAGTATCAAAATGCACCTGCAGTAGAAGACATTAGGAAATATCCACTCACTCTTAATTTGATCCCAAATCATTTAATTAGAACACAACAATGCAAAACATGAAGTGTATCCTCATCAAGACCAGCACGTAAAAAGTTGGGCGGCACGGTGGCACAGTGGTTAGCACTGCTGCCTCACAGCGCCAGAGACCCGGGTTCAATTCCCGCCTTAGGTGACTGACTGTGTGGAGTTTGCACGTTCTCCCAGTGTCTGCGTGGGTTTCCTCCGGGTGCTCCGGTTTCCTCCCACAGTCCAAAGATGTGCAGGTCAGGTGAATTGGCCATGCTAAATTGCCCGTAGTGTTAGGTAAGGGGTAAATGTAGGGGTATGGGTGGGTTGCACTTCGGCGGGTCGGCGTGGACTTGTTGGGCCGAAGGGCCTGTTTCCACACTGTAATGTAATGTAATCAAAATATTGCAGATGCTAGAAATTTGAAATGAAAACAGAAAATGCTAAAATCACTCAGCAGGTCAGGTAGAATCTATGGGGTGTGAACACAGCTAATGTTTCAGGTCATAACCTTTCATCAGAACTGAACTTTTCTGTTATAAAATTATTGTTTCATTATATTCCATCATATCACACCATAACTCCCCATAGTATTTGGTGCATTAGCCAGAGGGAAATGGGTCTGGGTGGGTTACTCTTCAGAGGGTCGGTGTGGACTTGTTGGGCCGATGACCTGTTTCCACACTGTAGGAAATCTAACTCATTCAATATAGCTTTTAAATGAAATTATTAGCATAAATGTAACATTCTTCATAAAACCTTACTTCATATATGGTAATGTACCTACCCGATATCTCCCCATTGATGCAACTGGTTTCCTTGGTGGTTGTGGTTCTTCCAGACGACCATCAGGGTATGCATGTTTGTAGAAACAGTTACTCCCGAAGGGACAAGTGCCACGCCCCTGATCAAAGTATCGACATGCCTTGTTGCTGCATATAAGATATTATCGAATAATGAAAACTATTAACAAGAGCATTTATAACGTAACATATTTAAATGTGCAAGAAAGACAGGAAATACTTAGTAGATCTGTGGAAAGAGGAAGAGTTAACATTTCAAGTTGACTGATCTTAAGCTTAAAAGTCTGATTCTCTCTCACCATAATACTGCCTGACCAACTATTCCCAGCATTTCCCATTCTTACTTCAGTTTCCAGCATCCACATAATTCTGTGTTTAATGTTTAAATGTGTATTTGTCAGTTATTTGTGACTATGCTCCACTCTCCCCTCCAGTTTAGTGCCAAGTAATAACGCACTCCCAAATCAGATCAATGTTGATCTTCAACCAATTAATTTAAAATGTATGCACAGCTCAGGAAGAACTTCCTTAATGTATACCCAGAGGCAAATGTATACTGCAATATTAATCATAGGTGTGTGCCTATATTAGTCGAGAATGTAACATGATTTGAGATTAAATAATGAATAGAATGGTCTAATACAACAGATAGAAGCTTGGAAAATGTGACAAGAAACTAAACTGCTCAAAATGAATATTGCAAAATAGATAACTTTTCTATGATTTTACTTGATTTACTTTGTTAGGAGAAAGAGAGAATATTTGAAGAATGTTTTCTCAGAAATTACAGACTTTTTACAGTGTCCCAGACACTAATTTACAACACAAGAAGAAAATGCACTGAGTTTTCTACAAAAGAAATTCACACCACTGCTTCATGGTGGTCAACGAACTGCATCAATCTCACAAACTATATCCAATGTTAACCATGTGTCTCTAGCTCAGCTATACCCCAACAGTAAATGAAGTAGGATTTCAAGTTTTCTGCATTTTCATTAACTCTGAATTATTGTAAATTTACACTGAAAATTTAAGCACAGCATGACTGAAAGTTACCATTTGAAGTGCATTATAGTGAATTTCCTTTTGTTCTCCCTACTAAGGCTTCTTTCACTTGGCTCTTAATATTTTTAAACATCATTCCAATGCGTTGCACGAAATTTGCTGCGTTAAAATGGGTAAAGTTTCCACAATTGCATTTTCTTATATGTGCTTTGCTAAAAGCATGAGTTTTGATGGCTTCAAAATATAATTTTCAGATCAATAAAATAAACTGTGACTTAAGCAAAATATTACTCCATGCTTTTCTCAGGTACTAATTGCTTTGGCTGATTTCCATTTACTTTACAATAGGTTCTTATATGTTTGCATGTACTGATCTGATGCTTAGAAGGTTTTGGTTTAAGGTGCCATAAGCAATCTTGCTGATGAAATTGAAAATCAGACTGAGGAAATTCCTACCAGGGTGCTAAGTATGTCAATATTAGCTTTAAAATTTTCAGCAACAGGAACGACAAAATTGCACAATTCCCTCTAACTGCAACTCCATAAGGACTGGTTTTTCTTCACTCTCCAAAATGCCATTTTGAGGAAGTAAAGAAAGATTATAAATTTGCCCAAAAATGTCATAATGTTGAAAATATATAAACTGAAGAGGCAAGATGTTAGTAGAGTCTAGAGAGGCGAATAAAATTACCTCATTGCCTCTTTGTATTTCTTGATAAGTTTTTGTTTTTCTTCCTTGTCTTCTACCCAGTATTCACTTGGAATGACAAAATTTGATGTAATTCGACACTCAGGACAGGATCTGTAAAATTAAATTCAAGTACAATTAGTACAAAGTAATCAGAATGGCTAGATGTAATGTATGGAGTGCCACAGGGATCAGTGCTGGGGCTTCAACTGTTTATGTCAATGATTTGGATGAAAGGACAAAACATATAGGTAAAAAGTAGGTTGTGAAGAGAACCAAGTGTCTGCAAAGGTATACAGATAGAGAATGAGCAGATAAAATATGGCACATAATGCAAGAGATGCTAAAAAGCTGGGCGATGTGTTAATTGTTGCGGCAATCATAGAATCCCTACAGTGTGGAATCACAAGTTCACACCAACCCTCTAAAGCGTAATCCACCTATACCCATTACCCTACCCTATTAACCTATATTTACCCCTGACCAATGCACCTAACCTACACATCCTTGAACACAATGGGCAATTTATCAAGGCTAATTCACCTAACTTGCACATCTTTGGATTGTGGGAGGAAACTGGAACATCCAGAGGAAACCCACGCAGACATAGGGAGAAAGAGCAAACGCCACAGAGACAGTTGCCCAATGCTGGATTCGAACCCAGGTCCCTGGCGCTGTGAGGTACCAGTGCTAACCACTAAGCCACTGTGCCACCATGAGCAACAATGGCTGAGCCAACATTTATCGCCCATCCTTAGTTGCCCTTAATGTGATGGTAACCTGCCTTCACGAACCACTGCTGTCCATACAGTAGACAGATCTCCAATGCCATTAGGGAGTGAATTCCAGAGTTTTGACCAGACACTGAAGGAATGGTGATACATTTCAAAGTCAAGATGACAAGTGAATTGGAGGGAAATTTGGAGGTGCCGTTATGTATCTGATAGTGGTTGTGGATTTGGAAGGTATTGTTTGAGAAGCCACAGTGAATTTCTGTAATGCATATTGTAGATGGCACACACAATTGCTACTAAGCATTGGTGTTGAAAAGAATGAATATGGTGTCATTCAAGTGCGTTGCCTTAATTTGAATGCCAAAAAACTTCATGTGTTATTGGAAATGCATATTTCCAGACAAGTGGGGAACATTCCACCACACTCCTGACTCGTGCCTTGTAGATAGTGGGTAGACTCTGAGGAGTCAAGGAGTTACATGCTGCAGTATTCCTCACCTTTGACCTATCCTTGTAGCTCTCTTGTTTAGATAGCAAGTCTAATTCAGTTTCTGGTCAGCTGTAGCCCTGAGTATGCTGATAGTCGGGGATTCAGTGATGGAAATGCCAGTGAATGTCAAGAGGCAACGGTTAGATTGACCCTTGTTGGAGATGGGCATTTGTATGGCGTGAATATTACTTGCCACTCTTCAGCCAAGCTTGGATGTTGTCCAGGTCTTGCTGAATTTGGACTATGTCAGTATCTAAGGAGGTGTGAATGAAGCTGAATGTTGTGCATTTCCATTGCTGACCTTATGATGGAGAGAAGATCATTAGTGAAGTAGATGAAGCTGGTTAGGCATAGGCCACTGATTGTGAAACTAAAAGCTACAAAAGCAAATTTTGTTGGTAATTTCTCCATTTAGGCGTCATTCAGTAAATTTGGTTACTTTGATTTGCAATATACCCATGGCAATCACCACAATATTTAGTTATTGTTGGAGAAAGTTTTGCAAAGGGCTACAGTCCTCATGTATTTCAGTCAAGTACATAAAAATACTAAGGAAATAAAAAGCCCCTTCAGTCCACATAAATCAATATTGTTATTCACAACTGTCTTAATATCTATATCCCTTTACTCCTTTGTTCTTCAAAGTTGATACAGTTTCTTCCTCTAACTGGAAACTACCGATTCCAGTTAAAAAAAAAACTTCGGCTTGTTTTTAGCAACTGGAACAGCCTGCTTCCATCTATAGTGTCCCATTCTTAATTAGTTTTATGCATTACTATATCATCCAACAAAATAAAGTTCTAAGTTTTATTCTCTATATTTCTCTTTGCCAGGCAGCACCCCATTGTACTCACTCCAAAAACATCCAACAGCTTTCCATTGTCTGAAGCCTGTTACTACATATCTTTAAATATTTGTTCTAGAGATGTGGGCTTTGCTGACCTGGCCACCATTTATTACTCATCTCTAACTGTCCTTGGGACAGTGGTATGGAGCTGATTTCCCAATTACTGCAGTCAATGGAGGGAAAGTACACCCTCACTGCTGTTTGGCCCCAAGGAGTTCCTGAATTTTAACTCCGTGAATGTGAAGGACTCATGGTATAGTTCAAAGTTGGGATAGTTTGGAGGGGAACTTCCCACACATCTCCTATGAATGGTACACACTGTTGCTACTGTGAGATAGTGGTAAAGGGTAGGAATTTTGAAGGTGGTAGACAGAAGACCAACCAAATGTGCTTTGTCATGCATAGTATCAAGTTTCTTGAATGTTGTTGGAAATGCACCCAACCAGACAAATGTGGAGTATCCCCTCACTCCTGACATATGCCTTGTAGCTGGCTCAGGCACTGGGCGACAGAAAGTGAGCTAGTTAGCTCAGAATTCTTAGCCTCTGACTTGCCACAGAATTCACATGGCTGGTCCAGTTCAATTTCTAGTCAATGATAACTGAGGATATTAATAGTGGGAGGCTTTAGAACAGATATCATCATTGTACATTAACAGATAGTGATTAGAATCTCTTGAAGATGGTAATTGGCTTTTGGGTGATATGAATGTTACATGCAATGTATCAGGGTAAGTCTGAATTTTGGCCAGGTTGCACCACATATGCACATAAATTGTTTCCATTATCTTGGCTGGTGGCTAATGAAGAATATTGTTCAATTGTTAACTAACAGCCTATTTCTGACCTTACAACTGAAGCAAGGTAGTTATGAAGTAGCTGAAGATTGTTCAGACCAAACTGTTATGCAATCAGCAGGACCCTCTTGTGGCATGGTGGTAGTGCCTCTACTTCTGGACCAAGAGCACTTGGTTCAAATCCACCTGCTCAGAGATATATAATAATATCTCTGAACAAGGTTAATTGGAAAAGTAGGCTGGATTAAGCTAATTTTTTTTAAAAAGTGAGATCAACAGCTAAGTGGCCCTGCAGAATCAAAACTGAGGTTTATTGTGAGCAAGTGCCATCTGGCAGCACTACCAATGACCCTTCCATCACCTAGAGTAGAATGGCAAGGTTGTAAATGGCCGAAGTTGGTTTTATCAAGCTTTTTGTACACAGGACATAGCTGGTCAATTTAGTGCATAAATGGCAGTGTTGTAGCTGTACTTATACAGCTTGGCTAATGGTGTAGCAAGTTCGGGACCAAAAGTTTCAGTACTATTGCGGAAAATTTTGTCAAGATCTATAGCCTTTATAGTATTCAGTCCCTTCAACAACTTTTTGATATCACATGGAATGAATTCAATTGGTTGAAGACTGGTATCTGTGATGCTGGGGATCTCAAGAGGATACCAATATACACCATCCACAGACAGAAGTACTGATATTTCAGCCTCATCTTTTGCAGTGATGTGCCAGGCTTTGATGAGGATACTGTAAAACCTCCACCTCTTTTAGTGGTTAAATTGATCATCCCTATTCACGACGATGTGGCAGGATTACACAACTAGATTTGAACTATTAATTGCAGGAGTCCTTAGCATTTTCTACTGTATGCTGCTTCCGCTGTTGACATGTAAGCAGTCTGTGATGTAGCTTTGCCAAGTTGACAGTTCATTATTAGGTTTGCCTGGTCCGCTTCGTGCTTACTCTCCTGCACTATTCACTGAATCAATTTTGACTCCTTGGCTTGATAATAATGTCAGAATGGATCATAAAATTGGAGGTGTGTGGACAGTGAAGGTTATCTCGGAGCACAACGGGATCTTGAACAGATAAGCCAATGGGCTGAGGAGTGGCAGATGGAGTTTAATTTAGATAAATGTGAGGTGCTGCATTTTGGGAAAGCAAATCTTAGCAGGACTTATACACTTAATAGTAAGGTTCTAGGGAGTGTTGCTAAACAAAGACCTTGGAGTGCAGGTTCACAGCTCCTTGAAAGTAGAGTCGCAGGTGGATAGCATAATGAAGGTGGCGTTTGGTATGTTTTCCTTTATTGGTCAGAGTATGGAGTACAGGGGTTGGGAGGTCACGTTGCAGCTTTACAGGACATTGGTTAGGCCACTTTTGGAATATTACGTGCAATTCTGGTCTCCTACCTTGGAAGAATGTTGTGAAACTTGAAATGGTTCAGAAAAGATTTACAAGGATGTTGTCAGGATTGGCGGATTTGAGCTACAGGGAAAGGATGAATAGGTCAGGGCTGTTTTCCCTGGAACATCAGAGGCTGAGGGGTGATCTTATAGAGGTGTACAAAATCATGAGGAGCATGGATAGGATAAATAGACAAGGTCCTTTCCCTGCGGTGGGGGGAGTCCAGAACTACAGGGCATAGGTTTAGGGTGAGGGGGGAAAATATAAGAGAGACCTAATGGGCAACCTTTTCACGCAGAGGGTGGTGCTTGTGTGGAATGGGCTGCCAGAGGAAGTAGAGGTGGTACAATTACAACATTTAAAAGGCATCTGGATGGATATATGAATAGGAAGGGTTTGGAGGGATATGGGCCAGGTGCTGGCAGGTGAGACTAGATTGGGTTGGAATATCTGATTGGCATGGACGGGTTGGACTGAAGGGTCTGTTCTTGTGCTGTACAGCTCTATGACTCTATATGCTCCTCCATTAGGGTTACAGACTGCAACTGAACAATTTTGCTGCTGCTGACCACAGCACCTTGTAGATGCCCAGTGTAGAGATGCTAGATCTGTTTGAAATCTATACCATTTAACATGGTGGTAGTGCCATATTACATGGAGGATATAATCAATGTGAAAATGGGATTGTTTCCACAGGGATGTTGCGCTGGTAACCCCTATTGATATAATCATAAAAGGACACATTTGTGACAGATAGTTTGGGGAAGAGGAGGTCAAATAGATTTTTCCTTGTTGTTTCCCTCAACACTTGTTTCAGGCTTAGTCTAACAGTTTGTCCTTTAGAACCTGGCCAACTCAAGTAGTAGTTGTGCAACTTAACAACTCAAGGTGATGGACATTGAAGTCCACCACCCAGAATACATTCTATGCACTTGCCACCCTCAGTGCTTTTAAAGAGAGAGTTTGGTAGTTAAAACAAAAATCAGATCTCGATATTCTAACCTAAAAAATAAAGTTTTAGAAACTGATTTTGATTTATTCGCTACATACCAAATTACGCTGGGGCAACCAAAGTGCTGAATATCTAACCATATGAGGGAGAGGGAGCGCGAGAGGAAAAAAAATACTAGCAGCTTTAAAAAATGCTAAGAAACTATTGGGCTCTGTGTAAAATAGGTTCAAGGCCTCTGTAACTAAAGATGCATGTTCAAAAGATTTTCAGATGCCTTTCACTAATCTTGGCATCAAATAAGGTATCTATTATAAACTATAATCTGCACTGATATATAAACTTACAAAAATTGCAAATCTCATTTCAGTAACTATTGTAAATTGGCTTAGGCAGTCATGTCTAATATAGCAAGGGATACAGTTGTTATCCTGGTACTGGGAGACAAATTGTTTTCATTTAACATGAGCTTAAGGAAAAGGTGATTTGCTGGATTTCCAAGCTCATCAAAAATTACCTTAGTCAAGCAAAATAGTTTTCTAATAAACTAAACCCATAAAAAGAGGAACAAAGATGTGTTATATAGGTTATAATGACAAAATGAACTTAAATTTCTAGAAATCTAGAGTCAAAGCACTTACTTAACAATCTTATTCTCAAACTGTTTGGCACTCCTCCACTTTCGAATGCAATTGAGACAGTAAGTATGACTGCAATTGGACAGGATTCCAAAACGTCGCTCACTCGCATTTGTTTTTTCATAGATTACTTCCATACAGATGCCACATATAATATCCTTACTACGCTGAATGGCAAAAGATAGCTCCATGTCTTTTTCATGAGCCTCAATGCATGCCTATGATAAAGAACATACACAGATCAAAAGAACTTACTAGCATAGCAATTTAATGACAAGTTGAATTTGCCCGCATCTCAAATTTGCTGGGTTAATGTTGTGGTTCTGTTTGCCGAGCTGGAAATTTTTGTTGCAAACGTTTCGTCCCCTGTCTAGGTGACATCTTCAGTGCTTGGTAGCCTCCTGTGAAGCGCATCTGTGGTGTTTCCTCTGGCATTTATAATGGCCTGTCCCTGCCGCTTCCGGTTGTCAGTTTCAGCTGTCCGCTGTAGTGGCCGGTATATTGGGTCCAGGTCGATGTGTTTCTTGATGGAGTTTGTGGATGAGTGCCATGCTTCTAGGAATTCCCTGGCTGTTCTTTGTTTGGCTTGCCCTATAATGGTAGTGTTGTCCCAGTCGAATTCATGTTGCTTGTCGTCTGCGTGTGTGGCTACTAAGGATAGCTGGTCGTGGCGTTTCGTGGCTAGTTGATGTTCATGGTTGTGGATCGTTAGCTGTCTTCCTGTTTGCCCTATATAGTGTTAATAGGGCAAACAGGAAGACAGCTAACGATCCGCATCCATGAACATCAACTAGCCACGAAACGCCACGACCAGCTATCCTTAGTAGCCACACACGCAGACGACAAGCAACATGAATTCGACTGGGAACAACACTACCATTATAGGGCAAGCCAAACAAAGAACAGCCAAGGAATTCCTAGAAGCATGGCACTCATCCACAAACTCCATCAACAAACACATAGACCTGGACCCAATATACCGGCCACTACAGCGGACAGCTGAAACTGACAACTGAAAGTGGCAGGGGCAGGCCATTATAAATGCCGGAGGAAACACCACAGAAGCGCTTCACAAGAGGCTCCCAACCATTGAAGATGTCACCTAGACAGGGGACGAAACGTTTGCAACAAAAATTTCCAGCTCGGCGAACAGAACCACAACAACAAGCACCCGAGCTACAAATCTTCACCCAAACTTTGCTAGGTTAATATTGTTCAAGCTGAAGTAATGTAAACCATATATTAAAACAGAATAACTTAAAGGACTTGCATATGACACATCATAATTAAAATAGAAAAATTATATAATAAACCTAAAAACTGACAGAAATATTGTCTGCAAACTATGAATTAACTGAACGATAAGTAATCGTAGTTACATAATGCCATTACATCATTTATACACTAAGTCTTGGACAAGACAAAACGTTCTGTACCACATGTGGAGTTTAAATTTATTTAACAATTAAATCAAGTCAAGGAAATTCAAATAAATTCAAATACAATATTGATTCATGTTATCATTAAATATTGAGCATGGATAAACAGAACTGAAAATACTGACTGCAGTACAAATTGCACACTTCTCAAAGTTGGCATCTTGTATAGAAGTCATTTTACCTACAAACTACCATTTAAATCAAAATAACTAAAGACTGCTATTGATCATGTCGACAAAATTTCTTGTAATACTGCTTTACCATCATAACAACCAAAATTTTTTAAGCACAATGTAATACCCTTCCTTATAGTTGAGTACTTACCTTTATGTGGTCTGATCTCTGAGAGGCGTCAACTGGATGGAGAACCTGTAAACCACACATATCGCACACATCTCCATGGAGGTACACACAGTTAACACCATATCGACATTCTCCTAAGGCAGCATATGGACACATCTGCTTCTTCACATCTTCAGTTTGTGAGCCCTCAAAGTTTTCTTCTATTATTAGATCTTCATTTCTTGTTTCAGGGTAAGTTGATGTTGCTGTAACGAGAGTTTTTAAATTGGTCTATAACTAATTACCAATACGATTCTATATTTGTATCTCAAAAACATGGTTAAAATTTGATTGCTATCCAGATTACATTATGAGTGTGTACAAATTAAAATGCAGCATTATTTAAATCTTTATAAGGGCAGTGATGTTCTTAGGAAATCTTGGAAGTTTTCATTCTGAAATTTCACCCTTAACTTCAGTAAATATTATTTACAGTTTCTACTAATCAAACACTTCAATAAAAAAAGAAACCGACATGAGACTGTCACATCAGAACACCTGCCTAGGGAAAGGGGAAAAAAAACACTTGCTCAGATGACATGTGCAGTGTATGCACCATCAAGCAACTTTCATTACCAAGAATCGGTATATTACTAATCGCCACTGCTCATTAATTTATGCATACCAATACATTCTTGGCAAGAAATAATGGATCCATGGCAAAAGTTGCTTGAGTAAATCTTCCAATAAAAAAAGACCAAAAAATGGTCTCTTAGTAATTGGCCATTTACATTAAAAGGCTTGAATTTCTTTTCCGCTAAATGAAAATATCTAATTAATAGTGGTTTCAGGATGGGTGGAGTCAATGAACACTCTGGAGTCTAGGTAGGCCCTTACTCCTGTTGTAATTAAATACTATATTTTTTTCCCCTCTGTATGCAGAGGCTGGTGGCCTGAAGCTGTGGCTTATTAATGCTATCTTTCACATTCCTCTTGTTCATCATCACAGAGAAAGTGAAGGCCTTGCTAAAGGGAATAAGGTATGATACTCACAACACTCTTGAGCAGTTAATGACTGGCAATGAAGTAAGCCAGAAAAGATAGGAAGCTTTTCTCATATTGTTCTTATATTTTGTGGGAGAAGAAAAAGAGGGACCACAAGGAAGATGGGAATATTATCCTTGAAATTTCTACAAATCATTTTACACAGAAGAAAATCAGTAATCTGAAAAGTAGATAAGTAAAGCTATTGTTTTCAATCTGTCAGAACTGTTTTAAAATGAATTTTAATAAGTGTAGACATTAGTCCCATGTATACAATTGCAATGTACAAGCTTGTCTCTGTGCCAACTTAAATGTTCTGTAACACAAAAACAATGAATTGATTTATTTCTTATTACTATAAGTACATGCATAATTAGTATAGACCAGATAAAAAGGTGACAAATTCACTCACATCCAATATTGTACGAATCAGATAGGTCTCACTCTCAAATCCTCTATGTATAGTACACAGCAGGCAAAAAGATGGGAATTCAATCACATTTGGCGTGTATATTACTCCTGTCCGCGTGTACCAGGGCTGGAAAATTTCAATCACAACTAGCCAAAGGCGAGTTACTTATATTTCAGCCTGAAAAAACTAATCCCTCATCTTCAATACTTTATAATTTCTTGTTGGTTCACGTCCTAAAGGGTCTGTTGCAGCTCCTTCTGCCGCCCAGACCAGTTCCTCATCTATACCAATAGGATGTAATGTTTTCTTTGAATTCATTTCCTCTGTTTAAAGTTCAAGCAGACATGTTTGCATGAAATATTATTTTAGGAGACTTCAAAATAAAGTGTGTTATATCAATAAGTGGAAAGCAACTTCCAAACATTTCTTCCAGAATGGATGATTGCTGCAAAATGAGTCTGCTGTACATTCACAAACGCAGAATGGAGAGTAGAACAAAGTGCACTGGTAACAAAAGTGCTAATTTACAATTTACATAACATCACAAATGAAAACTAAGTGGCCAAATATTGTATGTACCAGTTTTGATTTTTACAAGTTTGTAACCAACTGGTGTTACGGTCCTTCATTTCCATCACACCCACATTTCAGCAGTTCTCCACAAAGAATTTACAAGGATCCAAGTTCTAAGCAAAATTTCCCAGGTCTCTGCTGCCTAGGCCTTTTAGACTTTCAATAAAATATCCATACAAGCAACACAGATCACACAATATTATCTTTTTTCATAACAGAATCAAAAGTCTCAGATTTTATGTTTAAAATGTTGGGAGTAAAGATATCAAGCTGCATTAAGTTTAACATTTTATAGAAGTATCCAGTCTTCTAAATCATTGATTGTAAACTAGCTTTTTAAATAAAAGGAAAATAAAAACCTATGACATTGCTAAAAGTGGACTTGAATACCACTCCAGATCATTCTATCTCTATATTTATTGTTGGTATGTAACTAACACTTTGGTCCTATCCAAGATGCTGACAGTTCAGCTTTCAATAACTTAGGTTACATCATCCTTATCAAAGAAAGCCTGAGCTGAATACAACCCAGTCATTAATGAATGTTTTTGGATAAAAGATAATAAAATTCTCTTTAAACTGTGTTATGAATTCCCAACTTTCCTACCAATATTCATAATATGAGCAGTCACTATATTCTGAAAGCTAATATTATGTGTTTACATAATGAAATTAACATAATATGTGGAACTGGAGGGGTTGTAACATTTACCAGTGAATGCGATTAGCATAGAATAGGTTGATATGTGCTATCCAGTTAAACAAATGACAGTCTTCTCAAAGGTTTAAATTTTAATCATGAAAGGTAAACCTTACTGTATATTTGGAGTATCATTTCTTACCTCACATGGCCCACATATTAGCTGCAAATACACCATCTACGTTTGAGGAATAATGAGCAGTTGAATGGTTCCTCCAAAGAGCACTGCCGTCTGTGACTGGACATCAAGTTGGGGAATTCTTTGGGCAATCACATCCACTAATCACTATGAAGTCCTGTATAGCTGCTCCAGGGTCATTTTATTCTTATTTAAACAGATATCTGCTGAGGTAATGTAACAGTGCGGCTAAAGCTACACTCTAGTTCTGCTACTGTAACTGAACCATATAAAATACTTTGCAGGGAATGACACCAACAGGAAACTTTTTTAAAAAAAATGTAATATGCTTATTGCTGATTTGGTAGCAATTATGGACCAAACAAATGAAATCGACTCTGTTTAATATTATGTATTTTTCTTTTGAAAACTCAAAATATAATGCAATTTTCCACAGCCTTACACAAGAATTAATAAATTACAAAACATAGTTGACAATTAGCTTACTGGTGGCCTGAAAGAACTCATGAAACACACTGTGCATTCTCTAAAAAGAACAGTGCAATACGTATCCTAATCAATCTTTTATTTAATTAAATTCTTTATTGTATACATAATTCACACTGACTATTCAAATTATGCTGCATATCCACACAGTTAATCCTAATTCCTTTCCACTGAACACCTAACCTACTTTGGTCTAATCAGCAAATTTCATATAACTGCTCTATATCTTGTTTTTAAGCAGCACTTAAATTCAAAAAATTCTGGTAAAATTTCCCTCTTCCTACTAACAAGCTGCTGTTAAATGTTAAGTCTGGCATCAAAAGGAATGCCAAAGTGTTAACTGGAAGTTGAGTGCAGCCAATTCCCAAACATCCACTTAGTTATCAGCATAAAAAAGATGACCTAGATTTTTTAGTGTTAATAATGGCAAAACTGTAGGCCTTTTCCATTAGTATTAAAATGAAATTAAGATCAATTTCAGAGTTCCACACATGCACAGAATAATGTGGCAGTCCAGAAATTGCTGTCAGTGATTCCAGACTCCTCTGGGACTGTTCTGTCGACATTGAAAACAGGAGGAAAGCTCCTCTTACGTGGTTAGTCTTATGTCAAACCTCAAAGTCATATCATTACATAAGTAACTGCCATATTCCTTTCACAACTACTGCTAACTGCTGCACAAATACCATCACTAGCTCTGAAAATTAATTTTGTATTTGCGATGTCCAATTTTTCCATGAAATATTCCATATTACGAACAATATTTTTAAAATATTTTAAGACATTTTTGCTTTATTTTAAAATTAATTTACATCTGTATCTGAAAATTTAGAAGTTACTGTAAACTTCTTTGCTTTATTTAAGCACATGTAGATATCCTATTGACTTGATGTCAGCTTAAAATCACAATCAGGAAAGTGAAGGAAAAAAAAAGCTAATGTCACAAATCATTAGAGCCTTTCTGGGACTTTTAAAGTTAGTGGCAAATGCAATTGCTTCATTGCTGACTGCAAAATACATCTTGTATATTTCAGTTCAGTAGGTTAGAACAACTCCCACACTGCATACTGGATGTTGACTCAAGTGATAGGAGTTTCTAAAATACCCAGCTTATTTCAAGAGTGCAGTATGAAACTAAAGCTTCCTCTCAAATACAATTTCACTTACATCTAAATTTCTTGAATTTTGTATTTTCATAGCTTCATAATTTCTTTACAACCAGGTTGCATGCCCCTTTGCATGCAAAAGGGACCCAAAGACTATTGTTGTGTACAGTGTTGTTCAAGTACAGTTCAATCAAAATAAAAATCAAGAAAATTGGCAAAAAGCACAAAACGAGAAGTATCATTCCAGCTTGCCATCTTAATTATAATCGTAAGAAAAGCACCTCCATGTACTCTCACCTTCAAATTCTCCTTCCTTCTGTATCACCTTAACTAAACTCTTGACACCCACTTACAACTGCTTTTTTTAAACTCTCAGCAGTCAAGTCATTGGTCATCCATTACCCAACAGTTCTAAATTGGTCATCTGTTCAGGCACTCACTCAAAATTTGATACTTTTCACTTCAGTAAAATTGTACTTATGCTCTCCCAAACCGCCATTTTGTCAACTTTAATTAAAATCCAAGGAAATTATATTTGAACATAACTGGTGCACAGCTGTTTCAGTAATTGATTTTCCAACATCAAGCTCCATCTGGCTTCCACTCTCCTCTGTTAAATCATATAGAATGCCCAGAGTGTCCAAACAGGCCACTCGGCCCATCAAGTCCACACCAACCCTCCAAAGAGCATCCCATACCGATGTATTTCCCATAGTTAATCCACCAACTGCACATCGTTGGACATATGGACAATTTAGCTTGGGCTATTCACCTAACCGCACATCTTTGGACTGTGGGAGGAAACCAGAACACCCAGAAGAAACCAAAGCAGACACAGGGAGAAAATGCAAACTCTATACGGACAGTTGCCCGGGGCTGGAATCAAACCCGGGTCTCTGGTGCTGTGAGGCAGCAGTGCTGATAGTATTCATCTGATCACTATTACATTAGCATTCTGAATCCACTGTTTCTTTAAACCTTGGTCCCCTGACCTTAAGCAAATGCATGGAACTCAGCTTTATTGAAAAGAGAGCATTTACTCAGCTGCATCCTCATTCACACCATCAGTTCAAATATCCCTCTCAAGGTTCCTTTTATTCAGATTCTGACCTTATGCCTTTTCTTGACTTTTTCAATTATATCCTCTAAGTTAATCTTAACCATGAGACCAGTCTTTTCCCTCCATATTCCCATTAAACTGATCTCTCACTGACTTCCCTCGCTGGTTTCCATTTTAGCTGACATTATAAACAGTTAATATCATAAGACATAACAGCAACCATAGGCCATTCAACCCATCAACTCTATTCCATCATCCAATGAAATCATGGCCGACCTGATAATCCTTAACTTCATTCTCCTAATATTTCCCAATAATCCTCGATTCCGTTATGGATCAAAATGATATCTCACTTAATGAAAGTTCTTCGCGTAAAGAATACTACAGATTCACGAACGTCTGCCTTAACTGTGCAACCTCTTATTGAGATTATGCCCTCTGGCCCTATACTCTTCCCCAAGGGAAACCAACCTCTCTGCATCTACCGTCAAGATTAGATTCCCTACAGCGCGGAAACAGATCCTTTGACCCAACAAGTCCATAGTGACCCTCCGAAGTGTATCCACCCAGACCCATTCACCTACTCCCTACTAATTCACCTCACACTATGGGCAATTTAGCACGGCCAATTCACCTGACCCACACATCTTTGGACTGTGGGAGGAAAGCGGAGCACCCTGAGGAAACCCACGCAGACACAGGGAGATCGTGCAAACTCCACGCAGACAATCGCCCAAGGCTGTAATCAAACCCAGGTCCCTGGCTCTGCGAGGCAGTAAGACTAACCACTGAGCCACTGTGCCGTCAAGTCCCCCAAGAATCATGTTGGCTTCAAAATCAGTTCAATTCTTCTAAATTCCAACACATACGGGGCAACCTTCTCAACCTCTCCTAAGACTATCATTTCAGACCCAGAATCAGCCTAGTGAATATTCTCTGGACTGGCTCCAACATCAGTGTATCTTTCCTTAAATAATGGATCCAAAAACGTTCACAGTATTCCAGCTGTGGTCTGATTGGTGCCTTGATTAGTTTTAGTAAAACTCCCATACTTTTATTACTATTCTCTTTGAAATAAAAGGCATTTGCCTTCCATTTTACCCACTGAAACTGGATGCAAGTTTATTGTGATTCGTGCAGGGACTCCCAAATCCTTCTGTTCTGCAGTTGTTCCCCACTTAATTAGTATTCAGCGTTGCTGGTCTTCCATTCTTTGGGGAAATACCCTGTTCCCTTTTAAAACTGCCATTACCATTCATCAACTCAAAGCAACCACCTTCACACTGTCCTTGAAAGCTATTTACTAATCTACAGCCTCACATTTCAAACCAAAGTCACTAAATTTCTTTCTCGGAAGACTCAACCCACTTATCCCACAGCTCTACATCAGAACCTTTCCAATCAGGTTCCTGTTCCATCACTCCTGGCTGATCTCTACCGGAAACATGTTTATGTTTTATCTCCATGTCCTTTGATCCCCAATATCTAATTTTTAAAAAAGTCAGTCTAGGAAGCACTATGTCAATATTCATAGCATTTTAGTGGGAAAGAAATCCAGTAATCTACTATCTGTATGTGTGAAAAGATGTTCCTAATTACCCAACCGAGTTATCTGGTTCTGCATTATTGTTCTCAATTCTCCTTTTCCTCCAAACGGAGGAAATACAGTTTGTCTCTGCCTCTCTATAGAGTTCTTAAACATCTCACCCAAATCATCCCTTGATATTCTATACAAGTTATGTTTATGCAACTTGTTCTTATAATTTAACCCTAAGCCCCAATATCATAGTAACTTAATCTTTTTTCAAATTTTGGGCTATGGACAGTGAGGAGGAGAAGTGATGGAACAGCACATATCCAATGGCTTAACTTGAAAATTAAAGATCAGCTGTGGTTAGAAATTTATTTACATATCAGCAAATGGATACCTATTTATCTACTGCTTTGTGAAGACATTCAGAGTTCCTTTAAGTAATCAATACAGAACAGAGAAAAAAAAACCTGACTAAACAAAACATTGAGACAACTTCAGTGGTTGCAACATATTGCATTAAATAAAAATGGATTTGCAGACCATCTGGGAATTACTAATAACCTAGACATGTATTTGTTTCAAATGCCAACAGAAGTTCTTTTAGACAGTCAAGTTGCCTTCAACTATTCAACCCAAGAAAGTGCACAAGTTATGCCAGAAGGTGGCCACCATATTGGCACTAGAAGATCAGTTTAGATTAACAAATACAACTTACGCCCTATGCATTTTGAAATGTATCATTCAGCATGCAGCATATTGCATCTTGTACCTTTAAATAGTTTACTCAGGAAAAGGGAGTGCTGCATTCCAGTAAGCATCAAATCTGATATTCTAAACTTCCTCCAGTTAAACAATGCATTTATGAAAATGTGTCAGTGACCCTATCTAAACTTTATAAACTCAACTTTTATATTGCGGGAAAATATAACGTGTAGAACAGTCAACTCTTTTGCCTCCAAGAGTATCTAACCTTCAATAAGGGCATGCATTTTTAAAACTCAAATTTAATCTTTGGACCTTCCAAATGGTTTTGCTAAAGAACAGAGCGTGATTATATTTTTAAAAAGTAGGAATCCAACAAAACAGCTGCCCAACAGAAACATTCATTTCAAATAATGCTTTCTCCTTCCAAGATGATAGGAAATTCAGTGACACTGGAGATTGAAATTGCTCCTACCATTGCCTGGTGTACATTCAAAACTGTAATCTTCAAAATGTAATTAATCAGTATTCCTGTGAAGTTCCATTTTAAAACACAGTGAGGCAAATTGAGGCATTCTTTCACGTGAGAGTAAATTGGATTAATCACTTCAATCAGCTAATACCATATCTGAACAGAGCATCTATGAACTGAGATAACCCATATCTCTCTAAATAAGCAACCACATTGCAAAAAAGATATTTAAACCAAATTCAACAGTTCTTCTCTATTCTTAGTTATTTCCATATCTAAATCATTCTCTACAATATTATAGAAATCTCCAAAAGCAGAAATATACACAGAAACATTTAATTCAATTATTTATTACATAAATGGAGAGAATTATTGCGGACCTGTTAGAACCACATTTGCAAAATTATACAGTTAAGCTCACATATTTGGGCAACAGTTTCCTGGATATTTTAAACTGTTATGCTTCTTCCATGAAGCAATCCAATTTAGCTAGGGTAATTATGCATGTGAAAAGCTGGAATAATGTTTTGGAAGAGCAAACTGATCAAATTAGGGCCACAAAATATCTTGAAATACCTGAATTAATTTTGCCATACTACATGATAGCTGAAATGAAGAATTAGTATGTTTATGTAAAACCATACACATAGGTTTTACCATATAGTAAGCAATCTTCCAAACAGCTGTATTGATTTCTAACCAATTTCAAAAACAATACATAGGTTAATCTAAAATATACTAATAGAGAAATAATACCGATATTGTAGTGTCATTATTGAGCCTACCTTTGTTTTTTTTTTATACATATAAAATCTAGAAACTATGAACAATCTGAAAGATAAATACCAATCAGCCCAAAACCTTGTGCGGCAAACTACGTGGTGTTGACATTCAGGAAATGGAGTCAGCTGTACATGGAATTAGTCAGGAAATTGATAACAAATGACAAGACATAACTAATGACCTCTTCCTGTATTATATGTTTCTACGATTCCAGTCCTCTCCCAACTGAAGCCAGTGACTGAACTAGTGTTGTCTTCAAGCCTTTCACGATAAGGCCATAGAGCTTTTGTCAAGTTTTGATCCGAAGACCTAGGGAGCTTTATTTCAGACTGGACTCAATGCATCGCTGCAAAGTATATCATAGGTAGGAATTTGTTTTCTGTTATCAGCCACAAAAAAAATGTATACGGTCTTTCCAACACACTGCTTGCAAGAAAGATAACTGGTATGTAAGGAAATGGATTTATAAACTTCAAGTACCCTGTATGTGAAGCAGACTCCCAAGCCCAGGATATTAAGGCAGAATAGACAACGGCACAATCACTTCAATCAATTTGTCAGAAGTCTTTCACCTTGTCAGTTCGATTTACAGTTTCAGGTGAACACTATTTTTTAAGATAGTTGTGCAACCATCATTTCACTCTTTTAAGGATGTTCATTGGACTATGTTCTGGCCCGTTATGGGCCTCAACCAATGATATGCAGTCAGTGATCAGAAAATTTGAGTTGTCTAAAAAGATGTACAATAGTAATGACTTTCTTCTTCCACCAATGCAGTTTTCTCATCTAAATGGATCAAATTATATGTACAGTCAAAATTATTCTTTTGACTTGACATCCAACAACAGGAACTCAGATCTCATTCTTTTAGTTTGATGACAGTCTAGAAGAGTGTAAATTATGTCTCAAATATTAAACTTAGCAAATCATACTGCAAGATTAACTACACAGTGCACACAAGGCTTATAATTTCTTCCATCCACTGATTTTTATTTTAGCCATGAGTGAAGATTAAATTGAAAATGAAACTTTTTTTGGAACATTACAAAGATTGTACTTGTTTAAATATCAAAGCAAATATTCATGTTTTGTACAAGAAAGTTAACACAGTTAATATTAATATTTATCCACAGAATAAGGACTTCATGTGGTTTAATCTCATCAATTTTGTATAAATGACTGCATGCCTGCATTCAGGTATTCATCTAAAACAGCTCAAGCACAATAAAAATGCCCAGTCATTAATATGCATAAATTCTAAACACATAATTGTTAATGAATTGTTTGTGTTCTAAGGGGGCATCTTTTACTGAAATATCAGCAGATCGCAATAGTTATCCATTAACAATAGAATGTTCAAACTAATTCTAAAGCAGTTATATAAATCCTGAGGTATTAATTCACATAACTTAAAAAAAGGTCCTAATCTAAATCAAAAGAATTCAAAATAAAATTATAAACCAAGAAAGTAACAACAACAAGAAGTGGCACCTGAACTCCAAGAATAATTTTCAGACAAATTGTTCATTGCAAATATATATTTGCAACCTTATGTGCTGAAATTCAGATTTTGACCTGCTGCCTTATTACTTTCCCAATAGCTCACATCAATGGAATTCAACATTGGTATTAAATTAAAAGGTCATTAAAAAAAAGCAATAATTAAATAATGCTAAATCACAGCAATCCAAATAGTAGCTCTGGTAAAATTTCACCAACAGAATATAACACTTCAAATAATATTTATAAATAAAAATTGTCCCTTGTGATATAGCTAAAATACGGTTATTAAACATCGTCTGAAGGATTGACGGAGATGTAAGGAATGAGGCTACAGGAGATGGATATATTAAAAGATAATTGCATTTAAACTGGTTGTGCAAACATAAGCAGCCTGTAATCAACAATGGAAGAGTTTTATGGAGGGTTGCCTACTGAAATAAAGTTCTCAAATAAAGTGTGGGCTTGAATTCTGTTTAAAGTTCAGTTATCTTTTGGATAAGAACAGGGACCAGATCTTGAAAAGCAGAACTTCCATTAGCACTTCCTTTGATTACTGTTGGCTTTAATGAAGTGATCTAGTATTTAAATCATACTAAATATAGAGTAATTTAAGAATCCTGTACTAGAGCTTTGTGGTTTAAATAAAAATCTACACTGTGGATGATTGCATTCTTTATTGCAGAATTAAACTTACATAGGAGAACGGTATTTCAAAATTGTACCTTAATGTCAGCAAAGTGGATTCAATCACAAGTGAACAGATTTTATACAATAGCATTTGGCTTTACAAGAAAAAAAGCAAAAATAAAATCAAACAGGCATGAAATGAGCTTTAACTCTTCCTGTAAATTTAGCAACATCTCCCCAAATCCTCTTGTACACATCCCATTTTTCTAGGTAATATCAAAACCATTTGTTCTAATTTTATAACCTTTCTGGGATTTCACACACATTCGTCTGGATTGTGCCAAAACCTTGTACATCAATCTTCAACCTCCCTCTCTCTCATACTGTGTTGAAACCATCCACAAACACTTTCACCTTTAACTAGGTTAAAATACAATTCCTTTCTGATAGCAGACAGAGGTGAACCATTTAAAAAAAAAGTAAACCATGAAGAAAATATAAAATAATAAGCCTTATTATGAACTATCTTAAAGAAGCATTTTTAAAAATGCAAAAAAAACCAAATACACATGTTATCATAAAACAAGAGGAAATCAGACAAATTTGGAATGGCTGCTTTCTATAAATAACTTATGTCTACATCAGACAAGAATTTCAGTCCTGATCAGTCAGCAGCACAAACAACAGATCATAAACCATCTGCAAGTAAATCTGTTTCACCCAGTCTACAGACAATGGGAGGAAGGAACACAGGGAAAGATAGCACATAAAAAGTAACATGCTTAAATTAATTAAGTGATTAAAATATGACCAAGTGCATTTTATACAATTGTGACCGTGCTGACATACGGTATTCTCTTAAGTCAAATCTTTTATAGAAAATACAAGTCATTTTAAATGCTGATAATGTTATAGCTACTAAAATTACAATGTAAGTTAAACAAAACAACAAACAGCAATATCTAGGCACTGCAAAATTACAGGAGCAAGTTCAATAGCTCCAGTGAGAAACATTCCAAAGTACAAAATACTGTGGTTTTCAACCGCAGCACAAGGTAAAGAAACCCTGCTACTTACCACATGAAGAGAAAAGAGTAACATGAAATATTTCAGAGAAGAGGTGAAGTGGGGCAAAGTGTGACTGAACAGGAATAACACACGGTTGTTATTGATGATGGCTTGATTGCAGTCTTCTATTTCGATCTAGCTGTTCCCTCTTGTGCACAGTAGGTTGCAATCATGCTTATGAAACAATGCTTCTCATACCAGCTACTAAATATATGCAACCAAAGGTGTTTACGTGGTTGTGCATTATTACATAGTTGTGACATGAATGGAAACTAATTCCTTTTTAAGTATCCTGCTAATGAAATTAAACATCAATAGCCCAATAAATTACAATTGGCTGTTAAAAGGAAAAATATAATTAATTTTATTTTGACTTGTCCAAGTTTTGTCAAAGTGAAAAATATCCTCGTCAAGCTTGCATAACCAGAGTTAGTTAAAAGCAAATGTACTTGAAGATAAAGTTTAAAAATATCAAAAATATGTAGATTTGAATTTATTTCCACTTTGTGATATTTATATTTCAATAAAGACTCACCTTTTGGATTGCCTCAGTGATTTCTACAGGTACATCAGACTAAATGGTCCAAAGTTTAGCTGATTATACATCCCTCCCTCAACATTTAAAGTAGAATATTAGTTGTTTAAAGCAAGAAGTAACTTCGACTGTAAATATATTGCACCTATCTCGTCTGGATTAGAATATAGTCAAAATGAACAAAAATCTCTTAAATAAGTTTATTCTTTGAAAATAACTACACTGTCTCTTCATAATAGAATTCTAATTCCATAAGGTCACATGACCTAAATTCATCAAAACTGCATGAAAATAGTGTCTACAGACATGTAAATTGAGACAATTGCTTTCAATTTCAAGATGTCATTTACAGATGAAGAACCAAGCCATGAGTAACTACATATCCAGGTTGCCAATATAAAAATGGCACTTGAGGAACTGAGCTTCCTTTTAGTTGGGGCAAGAATACAATGCACAAAAGGATTCCACCCAAAAATGAAAGATGTGCACTTCTTGTAGAGATAGTAAACTTCAAAGAATGAAAAAACTGCTCTGCCAAAATCGTATAGTTATGGGAGAATTCTATCATTAGATGACAAATAGAAAAATCACAACAGTGCTGCTGCAACTCTGCCATCTTGAAACTAGATCAACAATGGAAAGATGGAGCTGCAGTTTCCCCTCCAGGTTTCAACAGCAGCATATGTTTACAACCAGGTTTGCTTCAGTACCTGACCATCCATAAGCAGTCACACTGGATCAGGCACTTGAGAATCCTTTTGGGAGAAAGGAAATATGAGGAATTTTAAGAAAGTGCATTGAAACTACTCATTCATGTTCATTTACACTAATACTCCTGGACAAAAATTAGACTTGCACATGTCGATGGATTTTTAATAATGAGATCTCCTGGCACAATGAACGTGCTTTGATGATACATTACTAAAATTATTAATGTAAACACATTACTGTCAATAACTAGCCTTTCTTCCCAAGTATTGACATTTTAAGAAGCGATACCATTTTAAATGTAGGGGTTCTTAAATGTGTTTTTTACTGGGTGGCATGGTGGCTCAGTGGTTACACTGCCGACTCAAAGCGCCAGGGACCCGGGTTCAATTCCCGCCTCGGGCAACTGTGTGTGGAGTTTGCATATTCTGCCTGTATCTACGTGGGCTTCCTCCAGGTGCTCCGTTTTCCTCTCAGTCAAAGATGTGCAGGTTAGGTGAGTTGGCCATGCTCAATTGCCCATAGTGTTAGGTGCATTAGTCAGGGATAAATGTAGGGGAACGGCTCTGGGTGGGTTGCTCTTCGGAGAGTTGGTGTGGACTTGTTGGTCTGAAGGGCCTGTTTCCACACTGTAGGGAATCTAATCTAATTTACTTGGGAAACTTCTATAAAAACTTTTGCATTTGATTTAAAAAGGCATTATCACAAACAGGAGAAATTCAAGATATCTTCAATAATTATGTAATAACTGCTAAATTTCAGCAAAAGACCAGAAGTTTTGCAAGATCATCACATTCGTATTAGGTTCCACTGTACTGGGTGACATTCTAGGAGGGTGGCATTGTAAATGAGCAGTTAAAACCTAACTTAGGCTATCCCATATATCGTGACCAGAGCAGGTTTTGGCACGTTAATGACTTGTAACACTAAATACAGCAGCTTCACTAAACGGTAAAATCTGCAGACATTTATAGTGGCTCTGGGAGATACCACAAAGTTTGAAGTTACATTTTAAAAAACGATAGGCGAATGAATTTCTTCATTTCATAATACGACACATATGCACATGATGCCACGTCCTTTTTAAAAAAAAACAGCAAATTTCAGGCCTTGCTGCATTCTGAAACAGTTGAATAAAGCAAAGTCCTTTGGGGAACAGAATTAAAACTGAATCTGATTTATCAGCACTTCACAAAAAAAGCTCTACATGACACTCATCGATAGTTAAAACTTCATGCTGTAAATATTACTGCAATGCAAATTGTGCTGTTTCATAGGTTCTACTTAACAAAACCTTTTAACAAGGCAAAGTAAGTTCCATTAGCCCAAAGGTATTTGACATGCAGTCTGTCCTCGTTCTTGATTATAACATGTATTCTGCACCATTATTGTAACCTCTCATTGTATTTCCTATGTTATCTTCCAACCGTATTCTTACAGAATATCAGTCAAAATATCAAACAACAGAATTAATACCAGGGTGTAAGCATGAAACTAAACACATTTTTCTTTCTCCTAATAATTAAACATTGCTGAGAAAATTTCACATATGGATTTTAGGTAAGTTATTGATTTATCATTTTATTCCTAAAGAATTCATGGCATTTTGTGGCATATGGCTATGATTTGAATCAACATCAATGTTAAAATCACATTTATGCAAAATATTGAAGAGGAATGAAAACAGGAGAACTAGTAAAAAGGAAAAAAAAAGTGATGGCCTCTCCAGGAGCACTGTAAAACCAGCGCCTAAAAAGAACAATTGAGTGTGTCTCACCAATAACATATGAGAGTGTAGGAAGTGGTGCATAGAAACATAACTTACCTTCATATATCTAACTTAGATCAAATAGTGCTGTTTTAGTTTTAACACTGTAACCTCCATTTTCACAAAATCTGAGCAAAACAAAGACAAAACCAAAAGTACTTTTGAAAAAAGAAATCAAAGCTGTATCATTTACCGATTCCTTACAGGTATCCCTTGCTCATTTTGAGAGGTAATAGGGAACTGCTTGGTACAAATTATTGTAAATCATTTTGAACACGGAAGACTATATGCAGTAAACTGAGAAATACTACAGTGGATTGTTTTGTGTTTTTGTTTATTTTGTTAAGTATCAAGCACGTAAACATGTCGAATCAGCTTACTTCGTCCACAGTATGGCTGTCCAGGTATAAATTCTGCTGCATTAACCCAGTCCTCCAGGTTTGAACTTGTTGCAGAGTTGGATTCCTCAATCACTGTTTTTGTGCTCATTTCACCATTTAATTTGGTAAGTGGAGTAAGTTTAGAAGCTGATGCGGTGGCAGAATCCTTCGAGATCAATGGCGTAGGACCACTCTGAACCTCTGACAATCCTTGGTTTGACGGCTTCACGTGGTCATACCTGTATATTAATTAGGGATGTTACAATTAATGCAACATCATTAACCTGTAATAACAACTTTTTCTTAGGAACACTGGTACAGATGTAGGCTGCTCAGCCCTTCGATCCCGCTCTACCCATCAATGAGAGCGTGACTGACCACAATCTCCAGTTTCACATCCCTCAGTGTTATACAATACGAAGTCTTACTGAACAGAGATTTCATAATCTCAAATTGAATTGGACAAAGAACACAATAGACACACTACTGTTTGTACAGTTAATTGCTTCCTGATTTCACTTATGCTTTCTTGATCTGGATTGCTTCTCCTGAGGAAATAGCTTCTGCATAAACAAAGCAAATAGTTCTTTCACTTTAAATACTTTCAAACTTATAAATTCACAGAAATGGAGGCTAATTTAATTCCTTAAGCAGTGGTATAGTTTTGATGCCTCTGCGCCTTCCAAAGTCTATATATCTTTTGACGTTTAGTGCCCAGAACTGAATGCGGTTACACAATTAGACAGACCCTAACAAACTAAAGATTGCTTGCTCACTTTCAAATTCCAATCACGGAGATAAAAGCAAACAATCCATTAAATGTTTTGATTACATTTACACTTGTGTACAGGTACACATGACAATCTAAATTCCTTTGCTCACACACTGTACCCAGATTATTAAGAAAATACCCTGATTCATTTTTCTCAAATGCAAAGCAGCTAATCGCTCAGTTTCTCAAACTTTCCATGCTGTACATCTCTAAGAATCTATGACTCTAACTTCATTTGCCATACCTTGTCCACAAATTTAGGTTGCCTATGCTCAACTGTAACTTCCAGTTTTAATCCACAAAATTCACTGCCTCCTAATTTACATTATCTGAAACTTGGCTATACGGTATAGAGGGGAAATTACATTTTCTAAATCATAGAGTCATAAAGATGTACAGCACGGAAACAGATCTTCGGTCCAACCCGTCCATGCCAACCAGATATCCAAATCCAATCTAGTCCCACCTGCCAGCACCCGGCCCATATCTCTCCAAATCCTTCCTTTTCATATATCCATCCAGATGCCTTTTAAACATTGCAATTGTACTAACCTCCACCCATTAGTACATATAGTGAACAGCTCAGATTCCAATAGAGATCCCTACAGAATATCAGTCATCATGCTCAACAACTAACCAAATCTATCTAGTCTATCCCAGGAGATTGTGGAAAGCTAGGGAAGAAATTGCCAGGCCCCTAGCAGAGATACTTGTATCATCAACAGCCATAGATGAGGTGTTGGAAGACTGGAGGATAGCTAATGCTGTGCCACGATTTAACAAAGGCTGCAAGGAAAAGCCAAGGAACTACAGACTGGACAGTCTAATGTCAGTGGTAGTTAAGTTGTTGAGGGGATTCTGAAAGGCAGGGATCCACGTGCATTTGGAACTGCAAGAACTGATTAGGGATAGTCAACATGGCTTTGTGTATGGAAAATTGTCTCTCACAAATTGAGTTTTTTGAAGAGGTGACAGAGGTTAGGTGAAGGCAAAGCAGTTGACATTGTCAACATGGACTTTAGAAAGGATTTCAGAAAGTTCTGCATAAGTAGATTGCTTAGTAAAGGTTAGGTCACATGGGATCCAGGGGGAGCAAGCCAACTGAATACAAAATTGTTTTGATCGTAAGAGATAGTTGTTGTTAGAAAGTTGTTGCTCAGACTGGAGGCCTGTGATCAGTGTGCTGCAAGGATCAGGGCTACTAATGTTCATTATTTATATTAACAATTTGGATCAGGAGGCATAATTAGTAATTTTGCAGATCACACCAAAATTGAAGGTATGGTGGACCGTGAAGAAGGTTTTCTAAGAATACAATGGGATCTTGATCAACTGGGCCAGTGGACCAAGGAATGGGGAATGAAAAATGAAATTTAATTCGGAAAAATGCAAGGTGTTGCATTTTGGTAAGACAAACCAGAGCAGGATGTACACAGTTAATGGTAGAGTTCTGGGAAGTGTCAACGAATAGAGGCCTGGCGTGCAGGTACATAGTTCCTTGAAAGTGGAATCACAGGTAGAAGAGTGGTGAAGACGACATTTGGCACTTTCGCCTTCATTGGTTAGAGAATTAAGCACAGGAATTGGGACAGCATGTTACAGGTGTACAAGGCATTGGTAAGGCCATATTTGGAGTACTGCATATAATTCTGGTCACCCTGCTATATGAAGTATGTTATTAAACTGGAAAGGGTGTAAAAAGATTCAATGTTACCAAGATTGGAGAGTTTGATTTAGGAGGAGAAGCTGGATAGGTTGGGACTTTTTTTTTGCTGCAGCGTAGGGGGCTGATGGGTAACCTTTACAAAATCATAAAGAGCATAGATAAGGTAAATAGCCAAAGTCTTTTCCCCAGGGTAAGGGAGTCCAAACCTGGAGGTGTATGTTTTAGGTGAGAAGGGAAAGATTTAAAAGGGACTTGAGGGGCAACCTTCTCCACAGAGGGTGGTGCATTTATGGAATGAGCTGTCAGAGGAAGTGGTAGAGGCGGCTACAACCAAAAGAGCTGCAGATGTTGTAAATCAGAGACAAAAATAGAAATTACTGGAAAAGCTCAGCAGGTCTGGTAGCAACTGTGAAGAGAAATCAGTTTACGCTTCATGTTGAGTGGCCCTCCCTCAGAGGCAGGTACAATTTTGAAAGACATTTGGACAGGCACACAGATAGGAAATATTTAAAGATATAAGGACCAAACACAGGAAAATAGGACTTGTTCAGTTTAGGAAACCTGGTTGACACAGACAGGTTGGGTCTGAGGGCCTGCTTTCTATGGTGTATAATTCTACGAATCTGTATAAATTCATGTTATGAGGTCACATCCACTTCAGTGTTCTAATTTCTTCTATTAATCCCTCGCATGGAATATTCTGAACATCCACCTAGATATCAACAGATCCTTATTTATCCACTATTGTAATGACTCACTCAAGTTTTAACTCAACTGTCTGACATGGCTGACCTTTCACAAATCTGTGCTGATTCTGATCAGTTGATGGATTTATTGACCACTTAGACAACTCTCTCTGAAAACTGCAGTATCATCACAGCTGACGTTAAACTAGCAGATCTGCTATTATCTTAGTTTCTCCTTCCCTCCTTAAAGGATGAAGTTGCACTTCCAATTTTATAACCCTACCCCACTCAAAGAACTCCAAATGAAGAGAACTTTGGAAAATTCCTCTGCTCAGTTTCTATTAGAATGGGAACCCTCTGGAAACCATTCCCAATTATCTGATACATAACCTTCTTTTACACTGTACTTCCTACCATCCTTTCCTTGACTGATTTTTAGATTCCCTTTCGACAATTATTTTGGATCTTGCTCCATGGATATAATTTACTAATTTAACTAGTTTACATACTCCAGTTTGAAATAAAACAAGTATTTTCTTTCTCCACAGATGCTGCCAGATCTAATGATTGTAGCATTTTCTGCTTTAATTTCTGATTTTTCTTCAGTATCCATTCAGTTCTTTAAAGAGTTCCATTTTGTTTCGCCAAACTCTCTCTCTCAACGTATTGGCAAAACAATTAGCTGATTGTTTTGCTATCCCCTGCATGTTCTGCTTGAAATCTGTTTCTGCATTTCCTTTATCTAGATCATTACAAAACACTGACAGCTGAATATAGAAAAAAAATCCAAAAAAAACTGCAGTTACCTGATTATTCAAATCTTCACCATGAATAACTTAATGTGCACAATGTTGGGAAAACAAAACAAGTCTGCATTGTACAACGTATTAATTTCACCCATACTTGTGTGTCAAATCTGCAAATCATCAATAACTGCAAAAACTATAAGTAATTGCCCAGTGGATGCTTTAAATTCAAAAACTGAAGTAATTCACTATCGGCAGTATTAAGTCCAAGTAACAGTCCAACACAAACAAACACTAAAATCTTTCTGATGACTTTTCAGTGTAAATCAAGGTTTGTCTCCTGCGTTTACCTATATTTTTGCTCAAAAGGTAACAAAGTACTCTCGAAGGAGGCAGTGCTGACATATAATATTTTTAAATATCAAGGCAGACCATACCACTCAAGCATTTTTAGTCACTGTAAAAAGTAAAGGACAGTCACCAGCAGCTAATGAGATCAAATACATTGCTATGCTTTAGCTAAAGATAGTTGGCCGCAGTTTTGGCTCTACGAATTCCTATACGGTTTCCTCTGTAGAAAAGGCGAACATTCAGAATAATAAAGTCATGAACATAATTTTGTAGGAAAATATATTGTTAGTTTGTAATCAGCTGCATTATAATTTTTCTTGAACCTATTTTTTCAATCAACCTGTACAGAGATATTATTAAACAGCTCTGAAACAGGTGGGAATTGAACATGGGTCTTCAGGCTCAGAGGTAGAGATACTACACAGTGACACAAGAGCCATTAATAAGCACATAGTTTGTGCATGATTTAATTTTGCCAAATTGACCCTACAAAGTAAACACAGCAAACCTGCCATCAAGCATTATTCAGCTACCTTACAAAACTAATTCCAGTGGAATCAGCTCTATATATTAAGTATAATGATTTGCAGAAGAACTGCATGGAGGGAGAAATTTGATATATCCAAATCTGTATCAAAATTCCTGCTCTCAACAAAAGAACAAATCAAACTTGAAGCATGACGTTATGATCACAAGGAAATTTGCTTGCACAGACTATTTATTTAGTTCTACTACTGTGCATAATATATTTGGCAAACAATGGTACAGTAAGGCCAAACAGAAACTTTTATTATTTGTTCCAGAGCTCTAGGGAGTGCCCAAAGGGCCAATTACTTTGAAATACCATTCTACTCTTTGCCTTTCAACAGCTCAGTACCAGACTCTTGATAAGAGCGCCAATAGGAAACTTGTCCTCTCAACACCTACAACTATGCCTTTTCAATCCTCAAAAATTAGGCCCTGCGTTCTATCAAGTACAAAATTTCTTCTGTGATATGTTGTCGTGCTGGGAAAAAAAGGTGCTGAATATGTCTTGACGATGATCCACGATCGATGTAAAAATACCCAAGTAAATTGGTGTATGAATATTAGCCTGAAGGATTTATAGAAGCTAAATTGCTCAATCAAATAATTTCCCAATGCCCCAAGAACTGAACTGCTTTATGTAACAGTGTCAGTTCTCACTGATATTGAAACTCTTCATTTAATTGTGGGCCGAGCTTGACAACAGGAGAAATAATGCAAACACAAACTTTGTAGTTTGAAGCCACTGAAATGACTTGGAATCAAGTGCATATAGTGTCGCAAATTTGTTTCTGAATCATAAAAGAAGGTGTCATTGGGAATCTGTACAATGTTTGCAAATGTGATCTGACCTGACTTAACTACCAACAAAACTGAAATGCAAAGTTAAAAATGGCAGATCCATGAACAAATGCAACTAACATTTTGTAACTCCAGGAAAGTTTCATAGCAGATCACTTTATACTACTAGATCACTTCAACTTTACTTTTACATTGCAGAGCAATTTCATAGGATGAAGCAGATCAAGGAGAACTTTTTAAATGGAGGCAGAAAACTTGGTCACCAAGCATTTTGCAGCATGACATTCCAAATAGATTCAATGATTCATGTTGTTTGACTGAGAAAAACAATTTAAGTCAAGGAAGAGTGGATGTCAGCTATCTGCCCTCTGTATTAGCAAAAGATATCAAACAATACTTTTTTTTTGGATAACATTTAGAAATGGTTAAGTAATCAGTAATAAGTACTCTGTATGGACCATTCGTTCCCAAGATATTCCTATGGCAAACAATATATTGGCAAGCAACTAAATTCAAGTTTGCATTTTGGCCTGGATTTTCCTTCACTATGTTGCAAGCAATCTTTTGTTATAGTTAAAAATGCTGATGAAATAGGCGGGGATACTAGGACCCATGGGCACAACCTTCGAATTAGATGGGGTCAATTTAGAATGGAAATGAGGACACATTTCTTCAGCCAGAGAGTTGTGGGCCTGTGGAACCCATTGCCACGAAGTGCAGTGGAGGCTGAGACATTAAGTGTCTTCAAGGCAGATATTGATAAATTCTTGATCTCGCAAGGAATTAAGGGCTACGGGAAGAGTGTAGGTAAGTGGTGTTGAAACGCCCATCAGCCGTGATTGAATGGCGGAGTGGACTTGATCGGCCAAATGACCTTACTTCCATTCCTGTGTCTTATGGTCTAATGTTCCCTGATGATATTATTGGAGGTATCATTACTAGAAAGCCTCTGAATGAGGCAAGTTTCACGTCGAAAGTATTTCTAAAGCACTTCTACTCCCTTGAACTGATCCTCCTTTCCGACAAGTTTGCTTGTTTAATTTGGTGTGTGTGGGGCAGAATTTCCACCTGGGATTCACTCAGCATTTCCAATGAGTTCTAATGCTAATCAATACTTGGGACCACAGTTGATTTAGGACAATGAGTGGAATCCATATCCCAACCAAATCATTCATAGTCAATTTGCCTCAGACAAAAATCCACCTATTATCACTCAAAGTCTTAAATCAGTATTTTCCAATGATACCTCGTAATTGTACAGCTTTAATCTTGGAGACTAAAAGGATGAATGACTGGACTAGAAAATAAATTTAAGGAATCACCTTGGCCATAGAAGACAGAAGGCAGTTGTGGAGGAATGTTTTTCAGAGTAGAGGTTGGTAATGATTCACAAGGATCAGTATTGTGACCTCTGTTGGATGTAGTATATAGAAGTGATTTGAATAAAATTCTAGGTGATCCGATTAGGAAGTTTTCAGATAACATGAAATTGGTGGAATTGTAGACAGTGACAAAGTTTATCAAACAACACAGCAGGATATAGATCAGTAAGAAAGTTGGGCAGACAGATGGCAGATGAAGTTTAATCCAGACAAGTGTAGGATGATGCATGTTGGGAGGTCAAATACAAGACAAGAACACACAGTTAAAGGCAGGATCTTTAGGAACATTGATATGATTAAATTAGATTAGATTCCCTACAGTATGGCTCCAAAATGTGTTTTCAAAATAAGATTTACACTTTAATAAAACTGAGTAAATATGAATCACTTCCTGGTTAGTAAAAGAGCCAAGCCCAAAATGCATGCAAAATTGGATTCTGGAGTTCAAGTTCACCTGTTTTCTTAACACACAGTCTTTTTTTGCCGAATTTGCATTTTACTCATCTTCATTCATATTTCACTGCTACAGAAAGGATTGGCATCTCAGAACCAGACAGACTTGATAAGAATGCATGAGCAGAGTTAATGAGAACAGTTCCCATGGCAGGGGCCACAGATCAGAAGGGATAGAGTAAATGCATGACAAGGTGTCCTAGAATAGCTGCAGGCAAAAATACATGAGTCAGAACAAAACAGCCAGATTAACTGAATACACTATCATTAAATGTGAAAATAGCCAGCAGTCTGGGAAGCAAAACACTGACTTGTGAATTTCAATTATTTGCTCTTCAATTTGTCACTTTACATTTGCTTCATGAGGCAGCTGAACTTCAAACTCTCAATTACTTTTCAAGTAAATTAAAAGATTGCAGGTTTTTAATTTACTTTCCCGTTAAACTGACTGTTAGTTAGGGATCAAACTTACCTTTAATGAAAGAATTTAACAACATGATAAGACTGATGTTAGATGAATAAATATAATCCTGTTATTGCAAATCATTTTTTTAAGATCGGTTTAAACCCTTAATTGGATAACACTGCAAAACCTTTCAGTTACACAAGGAAAACTGAAAGAAAATTGCAGAAATTGTTGAGTTTTTTTGGGAAGGCAGTGCTAAATTATATAATTTGGGCACATATCTTCAGTTAAAACAGCACAGGAGTTGCACGTCAATATGATACATGAATTTTACAGATACCTATCAAAGCACCAACTGCAAGAGTAATGCTTACTACAATAGTTAAAGCTTTCAATTTCTCCTGAATCCAACTACTGCATGTAAAAGAAACATACTCAAACTGAAAATGGGGTGCTTATGGTGAATCAGATAGTACAATGATTTCTGACATTGTGACACGTGGTGAATTAAATTACACTGATACAAGTGACCTACTGTAACTGGGAAAAAATTATATGAAATGAGATTAAATGTTGTGACTGTACATTTGAGTAAACTGTAAATTATTTGCCTGGTTTACTATGTTTTTTAAAAATTTGCTTCAATTACATTCTCTTGCCTTTTTAGAACACCAGACTTGCATGATATTACAAATAAAAACAGAAGAATATTCAGGTGTGGTGTAGTGATTGCAGAATACAGATAGAAGTAGTAAGTTCAAATATTGCGAATGTGTATTGTGAAAATGAGAACCAATTCATTTAGACAGTCTTGCAACAGAAAACCAAAGCAAAGTCCTTTAGACTACCAAATAGACAATTTCAAACAGTTGGAAGTCCTTTCGACAGTACTATCTGAACAACTAGCCAAGCACTGAAAATCAAAGGAAAAACTAGTATTATATAGCATCCTTCAAAGTTCAAGACTTCTTAAAGTTCCCAACAACGCACTTTTGAAAATTTTCAAAGCCAATTCACATGCAACAAGTTGCACTAACAGCAACATGACAATGACTTGGCAATTTGCAAAGTTTCCTGACTTAACAGCTCAACTTTCACTAGAGGGTGTAGTTAAGAATAACATGGTGTTCCATCTGCTCAATATTACAAGAAGAATACTGCACATTGATAGAACATGTCTCCTATAAAACAGATTGAGCCTATAGTTAAACACTAATTACAGAATGGATCAACTGTAAAAGGAGTGAAATGCTGTCACCTTATCCAAGGTATGAATTTATATCTCAGCATACAAAAAGATGTTAGACAAGATAAAATTAATTGGAGGTAGAATCTCAGCATTCAAGCAGAGGCCTTGGGGAAGACAGCAACAGTTTATTATTGAAGAGTATGGCAGTATTTTTGGAATCTGAACAAGCTTATGTCAATGACTTATGGTCAGCCAGAGCTGCATTTTAAAGTGCTGGGATTTTGTACCGGGGCAGTCCAGGCATTACTAATATCATGTCAGGCAAAGGAGCTGCAGTTGGCCCTGGAACTTAGGTATTCTGCAAAGCATAATCCGTATCAAATGTGTACTTTGGTTCAATAGTTATTTTTGAATTCATTGGGATTGGATCCAAGGTGTGTAATAATAAGAGCTTTGGTGTCAGATTTTTATGCTGGAACAGTTACACGTGGGTTCAGCATTCCTGTAAGTGAATTTCACAGTGCATATGAATCGGACAATTATCTGCCTAATAATTAAGTATGGATTAACCAGTGGTCTTTACCAGTGCATTCCAGTTTACTGAAACAGATTGTATTCTAAGTGATGTCTTTATCTGTGCAAGATGAAAAATACACACTATAGACCAAAAAGTGCAGACCTTAGAACACAGCCACTGACTTTTGTGCCTAAGTGCTATCAAAGATTTAGTTCTGTCTCTGCCAATGTCAGACTGATTGCTGATTCCCAGTTCCTATTTTTATTGTGAAAGAAAGGCATTAGACAAACCTATTTCACACAGCTTTATATTTTGCTTCACCACTTTCCTCAATTCTTGCCCTTGGCTGCTATTGTTTCTTTGCTGATTTATGACTGTTTAAATCATCTTATTGTTTCCATCATTCCTTCTTCATTCTCAATTTACTACAACTCCTAGTCACTGGGTTCCTCATTTGACTGTTTTCATTTGTGCTTTCTATTACCTTTCTGCTATTTGTTCTATTATTTTATCACTTTATCCATCTTAGTTTATCAGTGAAAGTGACAAACTATCACCAAAAAGCAAAATGTAAAATCTACAAACTTTTGCTAATCCATAATAAATCTAATTATTCAAAGAACATTCATGTCGCATGCCTTCAAAGCATTATGAAATAACATATGATAACAGCAACTTAAGCTTTATATTTTGTTTCCCATCCCATTAGTTGTCAATTGTGGGATGGGAAACAAAACGTAAAGGTTAAGCTGCTAAAAGAAGGAAAATGGAAAACTACACTGGCACTTGATGGCTTTCTCAACATCTTTTTTAAAGGGTTTTTTTTTGGAAATGGTTATTCAAGAGCTGAAGTGTACTGTGCATGTTCGAGAATTTTATTTTGATTGCTTACTCTTCACTGAAAATAAAGCTTGAACTTTATGCCTCTCATGCCCATTGATGACAAGCTCAATGGAAAAGCATAAAATACTTTAATAACTAGGTGAAACTGAATAGAATTGCTATTGCTCATAATTTGAAAATGCTACAGTCCAGTATTCTGTTATTCACATATTCAACACACAAATATAATAAAGCATCTAAGCTATTATTTAATTCGAGAGAAAAAGCCGGCAAGTTCCTTTTCAAACAACCATCTTTTATTTTATACATTGAATAATACAACATGCTCGGTGCATGTAGGCAATTATGAGATGTTAGTTATTAATTCCTTTGTGTCATGATAGAAAATTGTACACAATTTTCATCCTTGAAAAGTCTACCTTGTCGAAATTCAATATTTATACTCAAGGACATGCAGAATACATGCATCACAGGCAATGAACAGTTCAAATGGGCAAGCCACGGACTGTAGGCCTATTCAAGTTCCCTGAAATGAATCAGGTGTTTCAAGTTCTGCCATAAATCAGTATTAGAAATTGAAAGAAAATGACCCATGGTTCCAGATTCACAAATTGCCTGAAGTATTGAAAGAAACAACATTCAAAAAGAACTCGGATAAGAAAATGCCATTAACTCTTGGCTAATAATAGCTTCTTCTTCACTATTCTGCAAAAATGGCTTCTAATTTTATACTGAGTAACTAAAATATTAAGAGTCTACTATTAAACTTAACAGATAATTTCAAATATTCTAAAACATGCTTTAGTGACAACACATTGCATCAAAAACGGTTGTCAAATTTCAATTCTAAGTCTGCATATATTCCATAAATAGTTGTTAAACTATTTAGCAAATGTATTTAATCACTTTAAATATTTTTATCATCTGCTCTCATTTGACCGAGCACGTAATCCAAAATCTGGCAGTCTCAGTCGATGGGCGATGTCATGGTAATGTCACAGGATTAATAATCTAAAATTTCAAACTAATATTCTAGGGATGTAGGTTGGAATCCCACCATGACGGATAGTGAAATTTGAATTCAATACAAGTCTGAAGTTAAACACTGATCTAACTGTGAATAGCCTAAATGCCATATGGTTATCTAATAATATACTTTAGAGAAGGGAACCTAACATCCTTACCTGGTCTGAACTACATGGGACTCCAGACACACAGCAATGTGGTTGACTCTTAAAGGTAAAGGAAAGGTTGCTACAGTGTCAGAGAACCACAGAGTTTCTCTCTCATTAGAGGCACAACTGGTCAAGAGTTTAACCTGAGGGTCACAACACCTCAGTGGAGGGGGAGGTTAAGACAGGACCTTTGTGGAACCTCATAGGGTACAGGAATTGAACCCAAGCATCATTCCACATCACAAACCAGTCATCCAGCCAAATGAGCTAACCAACCTCCTAACTGCCATCAGAAATGGTGCAGCTAACCACCCAGTTCAAAGGCAATTAGAGACGAGCAATAAATATTGGCCTCACCTACAATGTCCACAATTCATGAATGAAAAACAGAAATTTGGACAAAACTATACTACATTCTCTTTTTTACACCTGGATAGAATATGCATTATTCCACAGAACGCAATGCATCACTTCACAAAGCTTCAATTTTCAATGCAAGCACAGTTTTACAGCAAAACAAAAATAATCACACAAGTACAGGCTGTGTTCTTCATCTTCAAATTGAGAACTTAAGATATAACTTAAAACAGTCATCTTACATTAAGAATTTTTTTATTTTATCACTACCTTGAATTTTAATTTTAACTGAGAATTATATTTGGCATTGTGCATTTCTAACTTGACAGTTCCCTAGACACACACAGATAAAGACCTCATTGCTGTTATGGTGAAATGTTATACAAGGTTTGGCATTACTCAATGTTAGAAATTATGTATTTTTTCATGCAGCCAAATTACAAGTTGAATGTTTTGCAATCAAGTGAAATCTGAATTGATTTTCCTCTGCAATTATTATTGCTATTAAATTGTATTTATAGTTTGTGCTTATAATCTATAGTTCCATTTAGTGCTTATTAGCAGAGGACAAGGAGACAGAGGGTTCTTGGAAAAATGTGTTAAATTAATAAGAAAGGGGCCTTTTTGATAATAAGCAATATCAATTGCCCAACAGCACATATTTATTTGTACAACTTGGAGTGAATGGAACTTATGGAGATTTTGGCACTACAGAAATATCTAAGTAAATGCTAAAAATATATTGCTTTTTAAATGAGAACAAACGTGTGTAATATTGTACCATTTTATAATTTGCTAAAGCACCATTACAATTCATTACTGAATAACAGAAACACTTTCACTTCTGAAAGTTTGAGAGTTTAAACCATTCAAGATTAAAAGGGGTTACATTCCCAAGACAAGGTGGCCCTTACCGGCAGCGATCTCCATAGGTACAGCATCCTTTCTGGAAGTATTTGCAAATCAGTGAAGGCTTGCTGGTTGTAAGGTCATGGGAATAGCGGCAGTTGTTTCCTTCTTTGCAAACACCATGCATGAAGTACCTACAAGTAGAGTTTTAGAGCTATTATTAGTCTATGAATCTGATGCAAGACCTCGACCTGAAAAATTAATTCTGTTCCTCCACAGGTGCAGCAAAACCAGTTAAACATCTTTGGAATTTTTTGTATTTATCAAAAGTTCTCATTTATTTCAGTAAAATCAATTGCACTTTCTAATTCCCCGTAATTTTTATCTCCTCACTAGTCATTGTTACAATGGTATGCTTATAGTCAAAGAATCATTCTTCAGTTTTCAATACAGTATTATAGAATATGGTGATGCAGATATATCTATTGAAGTGATTAATGAAGTCCCTCTACACCACTAAGTAAAGCTACAAAATGTAACAATACTAAAGCCTGAAACAAACTAATCATTTATTATTCTTTAATTGATAAAATAGGCATGATGTTTTAAACTATGTTTAACATCAAACTTTGTAAACATTAAATGCCAACTTAAACCAGAGATATTAAATTACCAAGAAGGGCTCCAAGAATAAATCAGTGTACTGAAAGGAAGTTTTCTAATCAAGTCGAGGAACAAGATTTAGAATTGCAAACGCATAGGTCTTTAAAGACCAGGTACAAGTAGTTCAAGGAAGAAAATACAAATCTGTTTTTACAGATAGTGCTTTTATATTTACCACCTCTAAGGTAATGCTGGTTTATATTATGCATTGTTCATGCCACAATTACGCCACATTGTTTGCTTCTATCATTACAATTGTGAATACATGCAAATATTCATTACAATTATTCTATAAAGTAACATTATAATCATTACTAAAAGCTCAAAGAATTGGGATGCTTTACTAAAACAGGAAATTAAAAATCAAAGTCAGAATTTTACAGTATGAAAGAGCTAGCCAGCTAGTCCCATTCTCCAGTTGTATCACCACAGCCTTCTAAATTCATCACTTTCAAATATAAATCCAGCTTTCTTTTGAAAGATTGTAAAGAAAAATAATTTCAAGTGGACAAAAGTGAAACATGATCTTCACTGATTCATTAACAAACTGCAAATAGATAATTAACACTGGGAAAAGTTAGAATAATTTATCTTTCTAATTAAAGTTAAAATGAATTTAAAAAGGGCATCACAGAAAAAATGTAAAAGTAAGTTCGATAAATATTTGACTGAAGTATAAAAAAGCATCCTGGGATGGGATTGGGAAATAGAATTAGAGTCAATGTTGAACAGAGAGATTGGGCAGATTACATTACTGTGTTGTACTTCCTCTTATGTTATGAAAGATCTGAATTTAACATTGTATAGTTTCAGAGCAGACATATAATAAATATTCACAAAAACAGAACAAGCATATAAATGATTAGTTACAGACAGAAAACTATGGTTCTTCTCCATAAGCCTTCAAATATTTGTTCCAATCCTCCCTGATTAGGTTCTGTAACTCCTCAGCATCACCTATGTTCAAAATCGACTGTGGTCAAATACTAGTGCACTGGGCAATCAAATCATATTAATTTATTTAACTTTACAGTCACCACTGCTCAATCCATATGAAGACTTCACAATTATAGATGTGGGATCTTTGACTTTTTATCCGTGTGTTTTATCTGTAGTTAGTGAGCTTGCCATATTACAAGCACTTTTAAGAAAGAAACAGATCTTTAAATTGCCACTCTTAATCATCCTTCAAAATGTGTCAAAAAACAAAAGGAGTGCCAAAATAATAATGCTGATATTAACAACCCACATTTCTGGAATTAAAATGCAGCAAACAGCTAGTATTATTAGTACAGTTCCAGAAAAAGGCATCAGTTGGTCATTGTGTCTTTGTACATGCAATATGAGAATGACTGCTTATTATTTAAGCAGTGGACCCATTTAATGTGGCGTTACTGCACATGGCTTGTAGATCCTGCAAAAGACATGTTTTCAAAAATACTCAACTTACTGGTTTCTATGTTCAGCCACTTGATGAACTGGCTCAAAGTGTTGTATTACTCAAACTGATTGTTACTGTTGATTTGTGTGGCTAAGATCCATTTGTCTAGAAGATGAACATCCATCATGGATATTAAATTACCTGCTGAATTGACATTATTACATAACGAAAACAGAGATAATAAGCAGGTCTACTATTTGCCAACACTGAACAAAGTATCACTGAATATTTTTGAAGCAGAAGTCTGAAAGAGTGCAGCTATGTACATCAGAGCTATTAGACTGGAAAGGGCACTGGGAGAAACCCAAAATCTGCAGCATGGTTAGCATTTCAGAATACAGTAAACGAGGATGGTTTCATGAATTGTAACCAATTCTAGTCTTAAACTAGTTTCAATGGAATAATATATTGAGGCAGAAATAAGGCTTTTAAGCAACTCACTGCTTTTAGCCATACACAATAGGATGCATGAAGCTTTCAAATTGTCTCACTTGAACACTGAAAATATCCAATTATAAATGTTGTCTTTCCAGATATGACTTCTATTTTCTGTTATATCACAGTAGGGTTACGCATGATTAATTATACGTTTATCAATAGCAATCATGGCAGGAGAAATTTCAAGTGTTGAAGAACTGGAAAACATTAAAAGCAACTGGACTGAAGACAGCGACTTTAGTGAAATTGTTTTTATGCAAAAGGAACCTTCTGCTTTCTATTAAAACATATTGGACATTATGGCACCTCATTTATGAACGCATTTTATGAGATAGACAAGCTAGGTTGGGTCTTCCTGCTAGGCCGTTCAGTCACTGTGGGAAATATACCACATCAGTTTCCAAACAATAAAGTATTTACAAAGGTCTGTGTTGCCCCAGATAATTAGAATTTATTGTCATATGTATTTTTACAATAAAATTATATTGTAAAGTGTTATAAGTCATCCTACCATGGCTCCCAAAGCTGGGAGAAAGATGCCAGCTATGTCTACATTCAGTGGACAATTACCAGGATTGAATGTCATTTATGGATTTTTTTTTTTGCATTTCATCTGGGGTAAAATCAAGGGAATACAAATGCAAACATGGGTCCAGTAAAAGAGAGAGAGAGAGACGCATTCAAGACTATTTTATCTGAAAAGTAATCTGGAATTGATTTTCTCATTCCATACTTTCCTGTATTCACTTAATCCAATCACATGCAACAATCTTCAAACCTATATATTTAAAATTCCAGAATATTGACACAGCTAGTGAAGGAGTGGCAATATCGCTCCAAGTTAGAATGAAGGAATACTAAGAATAATTGTAAGTGGCAGTATGTCCATGCACTTCTATGTGGTAAAAATAATCAATTTGGAAGGTGTTGTCAAAGGATTCATGGCAGCTTATAGGTGGCACAGGGTTCAATGATGGTGGAGGGAGTCAAAGTATTGGATGGGATGCTAATCAACTGTTTTATCCTGGTTGTTCTCAAGGTTCATAAGCATTTAGAGAATATTCTGTTGGATTCACATTTTGACTTGTAGAGAAAGAACAAGCTTCAAGCAATCAGGTGGTGAGTTATTTGCAACACAACTCCCAGTTTCTGTAGACCTAGTATTCATCTAGCTTGTCCATTTCATTTTCTGGTCACTGGGACCCCATGATCCTGAAGGTTGGGAATTTGGTATATGGCAATGCTTTGAATGCAATAAGAGGTGGCCTTTGCCTGGTAATTCTGTGGCACATATGTTAGTTGCCATTTATCTGCTCAAACTTCAATATCGTCCAGGATTTGTTGGACAGAGCTTGCTTCAGAATCTAACTGCAAATTGTACTGAACACAGTACAATCATCAAAAATATCCAATTTTGATGTAATGCTGAAGGGAAAGTCATTTATGAAGCAGCTGAAGATGTTAAGACTAGAAAACCAGTCTGAGGAAATCCTGCAGCATTGTCCTGGGATGAGGGGATTGACCTCCAACAACTATCTTCCTTTGTGTAAGCAAGATTGCAACCAAAGATGCTACCCACTCTCCCACTCAAATTCTGCCTGATAGTCAAACTGGTTCACACTTATTTTAAGCATTTATGGTCAGCAAGGCTCGCTCACATAAACAGAAACATCCCACAGCACCAGAAGGTTCAAAGACCTAATGTGTGTCATAACCTGCTTTTCCCAATTCAATGAATTTGACCCATTCAGATTTATACACAATTTAAAAGTAGCATTTTCATATATTTTTAATCAACCTCTTCAGAGATGTAATGGCACACTCCTGGAACAAAATATTTCCAATGTAGCATAATTAAAAACCCAGAAATAAGACAATTTGTTTTTCCCTAAAAGGGCTATCAATTTCCTGTTTTTACCTTATGACAGGAGCTAAGATAGAACCTTCAACGTTCCTAATAATATCTAAAACACCAAACCAGGTTTCAAATAGCTCAACTCTTCTTGCAAACTACAGCAATATGCTGACGACGAGAAGTTATAAGGGACGTTTTACAGCACAAAGTAATGGTAACTCTGTACTACACATCAACAAGCAAAAACCAACCACATCATTACAACTATAAAACCAAGACTCTTTACTTTTCCTTTAGGATGCTGCTGCAAAACAAATAGGGTTTTAAAACATTGTAAATTATAACACAATTAAAAGTAAATTATTTGAAGGCTCAGCCTGCACTGCACTACAAATAGGTCAAATTAATATTAGCTGAAGAAATGCAAACCAGCCGGGCAGAACTTCTAAAATGAACTTATTTACATCAGAAACAGTTCACCTTTATTTTTGGTGATTTACAATCTGACCAAACTTGCTTAAAAGGCAAAGCACTAAAAAAGCACAAACAAGATTTCAGCACCATGAACAGAATTGAATTTGTTCTAAGTTTGGATGTTTCCTAAAATTTCAAGTATGAATTATTCAAACATATAATATGGAAATTTATAATCTAAAAATACAATCAAATACTATACTGACAGCTGGTGAATATGGAAGGATTCAGAGGAGATATCTTGCAAAACCAAAGTACTTACATTGGTTAGGCCACCTTTGGAATGCTGCATGCAATTTTGGCCTTCCTGCTGTTGGAAAGATGATGTTGTGAAATTTGAAAGGATCCAGAAAATATTTACAAGGATGTTGCCAGGGTTGGAGATTTTGAGCTATAGGGGAGAGGCTGAATAGGTTAGGGCTATACTCCCTGGACCATCAGATACTGAGCAGTGACCTTACAGAGGTTCATAAAACCACGATGGGCATGGATAGGGTGATTAGCCAAGGTCTTTTCCCTAGGGTAGGGGAGTCCAAAACTAGTTGAAAATTTATTGCTGGAACAGCACAGCAGGTCAGGCAGCATCCAGGGAACAGGAGACTCGACGTTTCGGGCACAGGCCCTTCTTCAGGAAGGGCCTGTGCCCTTCATTCTTCATTCCTGAAGAAGGGCCTGTGCCCGAAACGTCGAGTCTCCTGTTCCCTGGATGCTGCCTGACCTGCTGTGCTGTTCCAGCAATAAAGTTTCAACTTTGATCTCCAGCATCTGCAGACCTCACTTTCTCCTCGAAGAGTCCAAAACTAGACAGCATAGGTTTAAAGTGAGAGAGAAAAGATTTTAAAAAGGGACCTAATGGCAACTTTTTCAGTGGTAATGCATATATGAACTGCCAGAGGAAACGTGGACAGGCAGTAGGCTGGAAGAACACAGCAAGCCAGGCAGCATCAGGAAGTGGAGAAGTCGAAGCTTCGGGTGTAACCCTTCTTCAGAACTGAGGGTGGGTTTAAGGAGAACTGCAGACAAAGGGGGCGGCGGGGGCACTTTGGTGAAGGGGAGGTAGATGAAGACAGGCAGAGGGTACAACCTGGCTGGTCAATGGGAGGAATGAATCCGATAGGTGGCTGGGAGGAGTGGAAGGGGAGGGACTGGGAAGGGGAAAAAGGGGAAAGGAAGAGAGGTTATTTGAAATTGGAGAACTCCATCGTGGAGAATAATACATACCTGATCTTTTAAAATAGTAGTTTCACTTAGCATGTGTAACGCCATGATTGCAAAATAGTTTAATAAAAATAAATTCGTCTCTTAGTAACTGTGCATAATTGAAGGTAAGAAACAGACAGTAGCTATAAGTAGAAATGCTCAAGCTCGAAAAGACTAACTTAATTACCATGAAAAAAGCGTTTTCTACGTTTATAATATACAGTAAATCAGCTGTAGTGTTATTCTCAGGTCATGCGAACTTCTGGAGAACAACTACTATGATTAGCAGTTAACCCAGCTGATGCTTCACTGTTCAACCACACCCTGTGGGAGTCCAGATAACAGCTGCACGCAAAGTAAATTTTTTAGGTTAATTACAGATCAGCAAGTTTCCAGGTCAAAAAATGGTTTTGCATTGGTGTAACATTTAGAATGCGACAAATCCACCAAACACAAGGAAAAAAAATGCACATCACATTTCATCTCTCAAAGGTCGAGAAGCAGTTCAACCAGAGTGAATGATATGTGCAATGATTTGTGGGTATTTTGATGCTATTTTGCAGAAAGCGTCAGAGCAAACATATGACCAATTAATCTAGATAGTGCAACGGAATCTTTATTAGCAAAACAGGCAGAGAACTCCTTCAGTTTCATGTGTCAATGCAATATGACCACATTAGTTACTCCATTGAAAAAGTTAGCCCATTTATATATGTAATTCATAAGTAGGGCTTAAATCGATACCCTGTCATCCGGCATCAATATTTTGAACAACAGGACTAAAGGGGCATTGAAAGATCAGCTCTCACTAAATCAAAATCATGCTGTCAAGTAGGAACGTTATTAATTAGTATAAAATGCATCGCATGGTATTGCTCATCTATAATGGAACTCAAACTAAGTACAACTTAAGTTATATTATTTCAAAGGGAATGGAGAATAAAAGTGGACAGGTTTTGCTAAAACTAAACAAGCCACTAATCAGACCACAGCTGGAATACTATGAACAGTTTTGGCTTCCTTATCTAAGGAAAGATACAGTGACATTAGAGACAGTCCATGGAAGGTTCACTAAGCTGTTTCAAGATATGGATGGACTGTCTAATGAGGAACAGTTGAATAGACTGGACCTGTACTTGTTGAAATATAGAAGAATGAGAGGCAAATTTATTGAAACATACAAGATTCTTACAGGACTTGACAGGGTAGATGCGGAAAGGCTGCTTCACCTTTGGAAGAGTTTCAGACCAGAGGGCATAATCTTAATAAGGGATCACACATTTAAGATAAAGATGAGGAGGAATTTGTACTCAGAGGATTATGAATCTGTGGAAGTTGTCATAAAGTATATTCAAGACTGTGATAAATTTTAAATCAGTAGAAGAATCAATAGTTGTGGGGTAAAGTTGTAAAGTGGAGTAGTGGATTATCTGATCGATCTGATAATCCACTACTCCACTTTACAACTAAATGATGAAGCAGATTTAATGGGCTGAATGGCCTACCTCTGCTCCCACTTTTCATTGTTTAAGAAACGTTGTAGATTGGAAACTGGGCAGAGATAAGATGAATAGCAAAGACCGCTTCCCTAAGGTGGGGGAGTTCAAAGCTAGGGGGCATATTTTAAAAGTGAGAGGAGAACATTTTTAAAAGATCATGACAGACAACATTTTAGTATTACACAATGTGGTTAGTGTGTGGAATGAACTGCCAGAGGAAGTGGAGGATGCAGGTACATCTGGATAAGTACATGAATAGGAAAGGTTTGTAAGGATATGGGTCAAATGCAGCCAAATGGGACTAGTTTAGTTTAGGAACGTGGTTGGCATGGATTAATTGAACTGAAGGGTCTGTTTCCTTGCTGTATGACTCTGATTCGGTGGTTTGGTGTTATCTTCAGTGTGTGATGTCTAAAGTGTTTGGTAGCATAGTAATGTTTGGGAAGTTCAATAAAGAAAACACTTTAATGATACAAATTTTGCTTGTAGGAAAAACGACAATGCATGATGACAAAGTACTTCCTAAATGGAAGAAAACTTACAAGGGTTACAATAAGCTCAAATGGTTTTAACAGATTTGATCCCAGATTTCACAGAATTGTTACAATGCAGATGATGTCATTCAGTCCATCGTGTCTACACCAGCTCTTACGACTCAGTGTGGTTCTCCTGTTCTTTCTCTGTAACACAGCATATTACTTCTATTTAAATCATCTAACACCCTTTGGAATGCCTCAGTTGAACCTGTTTCCAACACACTACCATGTTCTGTGCAAAAAAGCTTTTCCTCACATTGCATGGGGTCAGTAGTTCAGTTGGCTGGAAAGTTGGTTTGCAATGAAGAATGAGACCAACAACACCAGTACAATTCCTGCACCAGCTGAGATCCCATCTTCTCAACTCTTTGGTTGAACCACCACCAGCTGCCTCTCTCAAATGAGAGCAGCCCAATGCCATTGTCCCAGAGAACAAACTTACCTTATACTCCTCCTTTTACCACTGGTTTACTATTTATGCACACGGAGAAGACTTTGATATTCCCGTTTATATTAACTGCCTGTTTTTATTCATAACCCCTCTTCTATGCTTATCTTATTTTATTGTGCCTCCTCTCTGAATACTTTGCATTCGACTAGGTTTTCATTTTTTTTTCTCCCTGACATCTGCTGTAAACAAATTAAGATGAAGAAAAATTGTATCTACTATTACATCATAGGATCTTTGGATTTTTTTGCAAGTCATTTATTTTCAGGAACAATTTTTCTCACCAACTTTTGGTATGCCTATGTGGCCCATGAAAATCTTGCCCAGTTAACCACTCTTATTCTGGACTGTTCATTGTTTCGTTTTCACCATCATCCTAAACCTTATGATATAATGATCATTGTCCGCCTAAATATTCACCAAATAACATTTGATGTAATTTGCCTACCTTATCTCCAAGAACTAGATCTAACAAAGCTTCCCCTTTTCGGACTAGGTGCATACTGCTTTGGTAAATTCTCCTGAACATTATCAGTCACAATTCAACTACAGTGAACATATAACCAACAGATTAGTGATTTTGTTAAACAACGTGCATAGTTCTAGTTATTGACACACAAGACAGATGTTGAGGCCTTCAAAGCAGTTTCAGCCAAGAGTTGCAGAACTAAATTGAATAACTACGGAAACTGGCTTTTCAACTTCAGAACAGAAAGGGAACAACCGAAAAGTTTACCTTACAGAAGTACATTTCTTCCAACTAACCTGTGACAATGGCAAGGTAACTTATTAGTTAATAAGAGACAAAATTAGGACTGATTTTAGCAAGTCTTTCTATACACTTGGAAAGATAAGCACACAAAGAACTTTCAGACAGGACACAGGACTGAAAACTCTGACATTATTTAGCAACCATATGCTGTGATGCGAGGATTCGAGTCTTCCTGCAAGAATGACTTTGAATGATTTTTATCCATGTATAATTCAATATTCCAAAGATATAGAATGTAACAAAGAATTACTGTGCTAGTGACTTGGGGGTGTCGGTGTTGGGCTGGGGTGGACAAAGTTAAAAATCACACAACATCAGTTTATAATCTAACAGGTTTATTTGGAAGCACTACTCCATCAGGTGGTTTTGGAGGTTCAGATCACGCTCACAGAATTTATAGTCAAAGGAGTCTAGTGTCATGAAAATGTGATACAGTAAACAATCTTAGATTGAAACATTCATCTTTTATAATGTGATACAAACCAGCATATCCCATTATGAAAGATGAAAGTTTTAATCTAAGATTGTTTACTGTATGACATATCCATGACACTAGACTCCTTTGGCTATAAATTCTGTGAGTATGATCTGAACCTCCAAAACCACCTGAAGGAGCGATGCTCCAAAAGCTAGTGCTTCCAAATAAGCCTGTTGAGACTATAACCTGGTCTTGTGTGATTTTAAATTTTGTGCTAGCAAATGACTCTTAAAGCAACAAAGTGGAGTAAACACTGGTCCACATTACTTCATTCCATGATCAAATTTGAATTGGGATATTGCTTGTTAGTTTCAAGTTCCAAGTCAGATGTGAAGACTGTATTTAAGATCAATCTTCATTCAATCTGCGTTTGCAAAAACATGTCAAGTCAACAGGATGACAAAATTCACACAACCATATAAAGCTGACCTAGTAACTCTCAAATGATAAAAGGTATGAGTGAGTGGCAAGTATGCAATCAGGAACAACCTGTAGGAACTGCATTTCACAGCTCTTAGGAATATTGAATATTACTGTGAATATTAAGTTTAAGTACAAATAATGTTAACTTGGTTTTGGACAGGTCTAATTAATACCCTACAGACCAACTTTTTAAATAAAAAATTCACCCTTAAAAAAAATTGCAGGGACAATATTAAATTTAAATTAAATTTTCAAGTATCTACTTAACTCGAACAATATATTTCCAAGCTTTAAATTGAGATTTATTTTTGCTGTGACAGTCGATTTCTGGCCAGAGTTGAAAACAAAGCGATAAGGCATCACAAAGTTCTGGGGAGAAATCCATCTTTACATTTCCAATTTTTCTGTGAATATACATATATTACATTGCAAAGCAACTTCAATAAATACAAAATCACTTGCAATGTTGTAAACTTTGATACTACAATTTCTTTGGCTATGAATATAGTCACAGGAGTAGACTATTAAGCCAAAAATTGCTGCACCGTTTACATCATTCAATCAATTATTGTATCTAAACTCCATCTACCCATCTTGATTCCACAGTCCACAATAGAAGTGTAGGAACTAGCCATCTCCCTGATAAAGGTTCAACACCGGCATCTACCTGGCAATGTTAAAAGAAAATGCCCTCTCCTCAAAAAAGGACAATTTCAATCCAGCCAATTACTGGCCCATCTGTCAACAATAATGGCACACATGTAGCATTAACCTGCTCAGCTGGGTTTTGCCAGTGCCACGCAGCTCAAAAGCTCATTACAAACTTGATCCAAACATGCATAAAAGAATCCAATTCCAGGAGTCAAAAGAGAGTGACTGACATGAAAATTAATCAGCACTTGAAGTAGTGTGCCTTCAAGGAGCCATAGTAAAACTGATGTCAAACTCTCCACGGGTTGAGCAATATCTATAAAGCAAGATGATGGTAGTAGTTAGAGTCCTGCGGCTGATGTGATTGGCCATTGCTGCAGGGATTTACTGAGCTCACTGTTATAGGCCCAAAATTTTCTACTGTTTCTTTAATGACCTTCACTCCATTATAGGGTCAGCAGTAGGGATATGATTTGACTGTTGACATGTGCTTCATTCTAAACTCATTATGAGACAGTCCAAGATCACAAGCAGCGAAACCCAATCAACATTCAAGTTTGGGCTGCTAAGTGGCAAGAACCACTGGTGCCAGTCAATAGCTATTTCAGTAAAAGATAGCTTATCTATAACATTCAACAAGCTGATCATGCTGAATCTCCCAACACCAACATTCAGGTAGAGTCACTATTGATAAGAAACTCAAGAAGACAAGCTGCTGAAATACTGTAGTGATAAGAGCAAGTCAGAGACTCAGCGACCTATGGCACATGAGTTATGTCCCAACCTTGATCTCTCAAGGATTCAAGGGATGTGCAAGTAAACAGCAAAATAGAGTCAAGGCCAAATATCAATCTTGATCACACTGAAGGTAGAGCAGAATCAATGGGTCTCATGGTCTACTTTCGCCCCTAATTTACTTAACATTTTACAATACTTGGGCATCACTGGCTATGCCAGCATTTGTTAGCCGGTCCTAATTTTCCTTGCCAAGTAGTGGTGAGCCACTTTTTTGACCATGAGGTACACCTACAGTGCTCTTAGGAAGGGAGTTCCAGGATTATGACTGAAAAACTGTGAAAGAAAGACAAAATGGTTCCAAGTCAGTATTGTGTGCACCTTGAAGGGGAACTTAAAATTGGCAACATTGCCATACATCTGCTGCCCTTGTATTTTTTGATGATTGAAGTCATAAGTTTGAAAGATGCTATTGCACAAGTCTTGCTAAGTTGCTGCAGTACATATATGTAATTGCATATAGTACACACGACTGCTATTGTGCACTGGTGGTACCAATCAAGCGAGTTGTGGTGTTCCAAATTGTGTGCAGTTTATTAAATGTAATTGGGAGCTGCACCGATCCTGCCAATTGCGGAATACAGCGGAACCTCGATTATCCGAATACCAATTATCCGAAAATCAGATTATCCAAAGGAGATTGAGGTCCTGATAGAAACATTTCAAAGATGTGTGATCACATCTTTTGTTTACAGTGATTAAACAGGCACCGTCTCCAAATGGCTGACCTCCCGTCCTGTCTGTCTCCCCACACTTTCCCTGGAGATCTACAGAGGGGTGTACCCTGACACACACACACACACACACACACCCACCCACCTTCCCAGGAATAATCTCTCCGACATTGTCCTGTACAGGGCAAACATGGAACCTGTCAAAAATTTGTAGTAAAAGGTTGTGAGTGGGGGTCGTGGGTGTGTACGTACCTGTGTGCTATTTGGAGACTTAGTGCACAAAGACAGCAGCAGTAGTCTTGTTGTTGGTGTACAGTCCACTGCTGCAGTCTCCTGAATAGGGAGCAGACTTTAAAACTCCGAGCCCCAGAGGAAAGGCATTTAAATCGATTTTCCGAATAATCGATTTTCCAAATGAAATAGCGCCCACCCATCATGTTTGGATAATCGAGTTTCCACTGTATTCCTTCATAGGCCTGAGTAATGTCTTGTAGATGGTAGACACACTTTCTGGAGTCAGGAGATAAGTTTTACTTGCTGCTCTGCTTCTGACCTGCTTCTATTGCCATAAATATAGCTGATCCTGTTTAGTTTCTGGTTTGCAGGACATTGGCAGTGTTTCTTATACTTTTTTTTAAAATGTTCCCTACCATCTAGAAAGTACAAGTCTTGAGTGAGATGGGATACTTTCTGCTTTCAGACCATTCAAGAAGCTGCTCACCATCAAGGACAAAGCAACCTCTTAATCAACACGAGCCACCCCATGAAACGTTTACTCCCTGTAACAGGAGGACACTACAGTTGCAATACGTACCATCTACAAGTTTGACTGCAATTTGCCAAAGTTTCTTCAACAACACCTTCCAAACCTGTGACCTCTACAACCTAGAAAAACAAAAACAGTAGATGTATGGAACACCACCACCTGCAAGTTCTCTAACAAGTCACACATGATCCTGACTTAGAAGTATCCTTCATTATCTTTAGGTCAAATTCCTGGAGCATCCTGTCTCATAACACATGGGAACATTGCAGCACAAGGACTCCAGCCACTCAAAAAGACACTTCAAGAAATAGGTAATAATGCTGGCCATGCCAGTGATGTACACTTATTATGAACAAAGACCATTTTTTTAAGCAAGTGCTGTACAAAAATCTAACATCCACATTTCTTCGTATTACAAAAATATAACAAGTTCAGCTTTTACATATTCAATTGAGCATACCTCAACAGCTTTTTTCAAGATTTCTGTTGTATTTTATTTGAAAAAGTGTCTTCTGACATCACCGAGAAAATATGAACTCAAAGTTTATGTTGTTCTGGAGTCACCCTCCTGAAGAAATAGGCTAGGAAAGGATAGGAATCACTAACTTCTATGGTTATGTTAAAATGCCTCAACAGAAGTGCTCAACCTTCTATATTTAATGGGATACACCCTACCCCACTGTATTTTACAATTCAACTCTTTTAGCACTGCAAAAGTCTCTAATCTGTACTTCATCATCTTCAAATCAATATAGCCTTCTGAGATGCAGTCCTCAGGACAGAACGTAGCAACACAGCTGGTGTCTAAACCAGAGTCCTATACAGTGAAAATACAACTTCCACCCTTTTACATTCCAGCCACCTGAGACAAATGACAGAAGTATTACATTTGTACCAACTCACTATGTTGGACCCACAAATCTCTGCACTCAGTTTTCCATTTATTTACATTTATATACTGTAATTACATCCTTAGATCCAAATTGGGTGGATCTCCTCTCATTTCTGCCATTTTGCCCACTCTAACTAACATCCTTTTGCGATTTTACCGAATATGTTCAAACACCATCTCCAAGATATTTGTGCATTATACTACACTCTTGTTTCAGGTATCCAAAGTTAAAGCATCTGACTGATCAACCCAGAAGACCATACAAAATTATACAAATTCGCAATTTGAGTGGAGATGCAAAAAAAAGTTCAACGATAAACCCATATGCGCTCTCGAATCTGCAGTAAAATAGAAACGATGAAGATTTTAATCAATTTTTTCCTAAAAGTTATACAAGACGCTCACAATAATTTACAATTTAAAACGTAAATGTGCAATACATTTTAAGCTCTGACGAAAATCGAGAAAACGAATTCACTGCAGTTTTTAGTCGACAACATGACCACAAAGTTTCTTAACAAGTTTGCAAGGCACTTCGCAATCAATAAATACATTCCTTCTAAAAATTACATTAAAAGAAACCTGTAAAGATTCAGAACACTTTAGAATTCCGAAATCAAGAGGCAGTTTCACAAAACACATTTCTTTTACTCCAAGAAAACCTTGATGTAAAACATACCTAAAAGCCTCATCTCGGGGACGAGTCGAACTGGGAACAGTGCCAATCGTTTTCTGTTATTGTTGCGACGCGCAGTGTCAATTGATGTTAAAACACTTCACCTGCGAAAGGCCTTTTATCGTTCTGTGGCTGATTACATTCGGCTCTACAAAAGCTAGGTGGTGGCATAAAAACTAACCGTCGTTTTTCGTTTACCTGCAAGTGACCTGCTTAGTCCAGCCAACTCCGCCGCTTCCGCCTCCGCCGCCTCCTCCAGCAAGAGTTACTGTTACTGCTGCTGCCGCCGTCCCCATGGATGCCGCTGCCTCCGCCATTATCCACCACAGTCACCGCGCGGCTACAGCGGGGCCTCCCACCGGCCCCTGCGCCACCACTTCCGGGGGAAAAGGCTCGGGTCTCAAGCTTCCTCTGGAGCTCGTGGCCGCGCACGCCGTCTCCAGAACACGCTGACCGATACTTCCGGAGAGAACAGACAGTGTGAAAGAAAAACACCAGCGCCACGCCACGTCCCGTCCCCGGCTATGGATCACACGTTCCGATCAGTGTCCGCCTGCTTACGGGGTCAAGAATGTAAAAGATGAAAAGATTTAAAAAAGACGCATCAGACCGTGAATAAAATAGGGAGGACGAAGATGGGGAATAACAATATAGGTCCAGGTTTCTATGGTAACCGTGACTCCCTGATCCGCCGGGAAAATGTAATCGGTAATTTCCGGAAAAGGGTGTTCGTCGCCTTCGGTACTTTCCGGAGGCTGCGAGCGCATGCGCAGGAGATGAAAGCGAATGAGTGATTGGGCAGAGGATGGCAGAGTGAAGCTGTTGTATCCTCAATTTGAAAGCAGGAGACGGCAGGTTGTAACGTAAATACGATGTCATTTATCATCACAACCTACATCATATCTTGTATATAATGGCACCATAAGGAGATATATATTTTCTGGTTGTTAGTATGTTTGCTGACTGCGTACAATAACGTCCCAGTGTACCAGGGAAGTAAGGAAGACGTGATCACCTTGTGTTGAATTGTAAGATGGAATGTAGTTCTACAGTATGAGTACATTCAGATGATGTTATGCATTAATAGTAAGCGACAAATCACGAAGAAATTTGAAAGAGACAAGCCCCACTTTATGAGTGCCTGGTTTTCCGAGGAGCTTGGCCCTTCTGTTATGGGAGAAAGAGATTCCACTCAGGGCCTCTCAGAAATGTGGAGCCATACTTCCATTTTGACAGTTCTCTCATAGTGGTCCACTTTCACAGCAATCAGCTACCCTGTTTTGAAAATTAAAGATCCTGATAGTTGTTGTCAAATGTAAGTGTGAAGTCAGGGTGCTAGGATTGTAGGGTAAAAACATTCTGATGAAGGACTTTTGCCCGAAACGTCTATTTTACTGCTCCTCGGATGCTGCCTGAACTGCTGTGCTTTTCCAGCACCACACTAATCTAAACACTAGGATTGTTGGGTGCCAGATGGGAAGAGGTTATAGGGTGTCAGGTGGGATGGTGCCACATTAGGGTGCCAGCTGGACTGAGATTATGGTCGCAGCTGGTAGGATCTGAAAATGTGTTGCTGGAAAAGTGCAGCAGGTCAGGCAGCATCCAAGGAACAGGAGAATCGACGTTTCGGGCATAAGCCCTTCTTCAGGAATGAGGAAAGTGTGTCCAGCAGGCTAAGATAAAAGATAGGGAGGAGGGACTTGGGGGAGGGGCATTGGAAATGCAATAGGTGGAAGGAGGTCAAGGTGAGGGTGATAGGCTGGAGTGGGATGGGGCGGAGAGGTCAGGAAGAAGATTGCAGGTGAGGAAGGCGGTGCTGAGTCCGAGGGATTTGACTGAGACAAGGTGGG
>NC_057728.1:24807620-24812878 GCF_004010195.1 Chiloscyllium plagiosum
CCGCCCCTCCAACCGCCACCAGGACAGAACCCCACTGGTCCTCACCTACCACCCCATCAACCTCCATGTACAGCGTATCATCCGCCGTCATTTCCGCCACCTCCAATTGGACCCCACCACCAGGGATATATTTCCCTCCCCTCCCCTATCAGCGTTCCGAAAAGACCACTCCCTCCGTGACTCCCTCATCCCCACCCCACCCTCCTCTAGCTTATCTCTCCACACTTCAGGCTCTCTGCCTTTATTCCTGATGAAGGGCTTTTGCCCGAAACATCGATTTCGAAGCTTTTTGGATGCTGCCTGAATTGCTGTGCTCTTCCAGCACCACTGATCCAGAGTCTGGAAGGAGGTATAGTCTAGGTAGCTGTGGGACACATTTTCAGCTCTGATCTCCAGCATCTGCAGTCCTCACTTTCTCCTCGCAGCTGGTAGGATGCCAAATTGGGCCCTCCACACAGGGTGCCAGCTAAGTAAGGTGCCTGCTGGGTAGGGTCTCAGCTAGGGTAGACGAGAGTGCTAGTTGATGTGAAGCTGGAGGAGCAGAGCAGGTGAAGCTCTTCCAACTTTACATCTATCGACTCTGACTTCCAGCATCTGCAGTCCCAACTGTCTCCTAGGTCAGAGTGCCAGGTGGAAAGGGGGTAGATAAATGTATAAGGTAAGTCAACATAAGTAGGTTCAGCGCAAGGTAGAAAGGTGTTAGGCCTTCGGGCTTCGGGGCTGGCAGTGGGGAAGGGATAGGGTGTCTGGAGGGCAGAAGGGTTCAGGTCTTGTCCAGTCCAGTGGGGCACAGGGGAATGGATAATCACATCAGGCAGCGTAGGGAGTGGGTTGTTTGAGTACAGTGGCAACGGCATGCCAGTGGCCAGTTTGGGAAGATAGACCTAATGGGATATCAGGTCTGGGTCCTGAGGGAGGGGTATGTTGGACCTGGTGAAAGGACATTTGTTAAGTCTGGGGAAGGGTTTTCAGGGCCATAAAAGGGTTGGCTTTTGGATGTCAGTAGGTGTGAAGTGTCAGGTCTCGAAGGAGTATTTAGCTAGGGTTGAGGTGTAAGCTGTTTCGGATTTGTGTATGGGTCTGTTTAATTTGTGGTCAGGAGTCATGCAATGTATTTAACAGTCTAACTTTTTTCTGAGTAACTATTTTGCTAAATTTCATTGCAACTATCCAAATTCTCAGGTTTATGTGGCATAGTAGAATTGCCAGCTGAAAGTTGAATTTCCCAGGCAATTCCTTTAGAGAGTGCGACAGTGGGTTTCTGTATGGTCCCCATGCAACTTCCATCTATGCTGGAATAATGCAGTCGAGCCAACAGAAAGACTATTTTAGTTAAAGAATATAAAAAAAAACACACAATCTGCATAAGTATTAGACCCCGGAATTCAATTTCAAGCAATGTTCTCTTCTGTTTTCCTGTTGTAAGTTGAATCTCATTTTCTTAATTTAAGTTGCTGAATTTATCTTTTCATTTCAAGCTGCTTCATCTATAGCTGGATCCTAACAAACCCAAAATCACACAGTTGTTACTGAAGGCCCTTCAGCTTGCTGTCTCTTTGCCAGTCTCAATGCACCTCGTGCCATCCCCTGCCTCTCTCCATAACCCTGCACATTCTCCCTGTTCAGACAATAATCCAATTCCATCCTGAATGCCTCAATTGTTTCAGCCATCACCGTATTCTCACACAATAATTTTTAGAGTAGAGTAGCTTTTTTTTTAAACCCCCACACTACCACCTAAGTGCGGTATAGAGTAGCTTTTTATTTGTCATTTCTACCATATGCAACTGATTAAAGTAAAAACGAGACAGTGTTCCTCCAGGACAAAGGGTACTACATGAACAGCACAAACTACACACTCGTACATGGCATAAAGTGCGTAAGAAGTGCAAAACACGCAAGTTCAAGTGTAATAGAACAACGATAAATGATAGACGTTTTTCTAGTGTTAATTTGAAGTCGAACAAAGAATTTCAAATGGGAAAGAGTCCAATCACACTGTGTTAAGGAGCCTGATGGCTTGGGGGAAGAAACTGTTGCACGGTCTGGCCATGAGAGACCGAATGCTCCAGATGGATGGAAGGAGAAGAGTTTGAGTTAGGGGTGTGTGGGATCTTCCACAATGCTCTTAGCCTTTCAGATACAGTGAGTGGTGTAAAGTGTTTGTAATGGAGGGAAGAGAGACCCTGATGATCTTCTCAGCTGTCCTCACTATCCGCTGTAGGGTCTTATGATCCCAATTCCCAAACCAAGCAGTGATGCAGCAGCTCAGGGTACTCTCGATGAACCCTCTGTAGAATGTGGTTAGAATGGGGGTTGGGAGGTGGGCTTTCCTCAGCCTGCACAGGAAGTAGAGACGCTGCTGGATTTTCTTGGCTATGGAGCGGTGTTATAGAGTTAGAATTATAGAGATGTATAGCATGGAAACAGACCCTTCGGTCCAACCTGTCCATGCCGACCAAATATACCAACCCAATCTAGTCCCACCTGCCAGCACCCAGCCCATATCCCTCCAAACCCTTCCTATTCATATACTCATCCAAATGCCTCTTAAAGTGCCACTTCCTCTTGTAGCTCATTCCATACACGTACCACCCTCTGTGTGAAAAAGTTGCCCCTTAGGTCTCTTTTATATCTTTCCCCTCCCACCCTAAACCTATGCCCTCTAGTTCTGGACTCCCCAACCCCAGGGAAAAGACTTTGTCTATTTATCCATGCCCCTCATAACTTTGTAAACTTCTATAAAGTTACCCCTAAGCCTCCGATGCTCCAGGGAAAACAGCCTTAGCCTGTTCAACCTCTCCCTGTACCTCAGATCCTCCAACCCTGGCAACATCCTTGTACATCTTTCTGAACCCTTTCAAGTTTCACAACATCTTTCCAATAGGAAGGAGACCAGAATCTCACAGGTCTTCAGGTTAAAGTCTCATCCAAAGGTCAAGATTAGTTAAATGTAAGAAATTGTAAAATAGTAGGTGATAAAGTTGAAATATTTAGAAGGAAAATTGAATGACGTGAGTGATAAATTAACTGATAAAGGATAGCATGAGTTATGATGAGCTTTAGTGGATTTTTTAAATGAAACTGATACTAACAATTGGCCACATTTTTATTGGAGAAATGAAGCCAAGAGGAAGACTAGATAGACTTTCAACATAATTCAAGGTATAGAAGAGATGAAATAAACCAACCATTTTTTTGGACAAGAAGCACAAATACAGCCCACAAATGTTAATTTCATACACCATTAGCTAAACTACAGATTAAAACAGTACTTTCTTCCTCCTTCCCAGATTGAGAGTCCAAGTGGGATTCTCCGCCCAAGTGTACACCAAGAAATTTAGTGCTCTTCACGATCTCCACGGGAAGCCATCGATGTCCAGCGGACAGTGGTCTCTCCATGCCCTCCTGAAGTAAACAACCATCTCTTTCATCTTGTCCACGTTCAGAGACAGGTTGTTGGCTCTGCACCAGTCCATTAACCGCTGTAACTCCTCTCTGTATGCTGACTCATCGGTCGTGCTGATGAGACCCACTACAGTCATATAATCAGCGAACTTGATGATGTGATTCAACCTGTACATCACTGCACAGTCGTCTGTCAGTAGGGTGAACAGCAGTGGACTGAGGACACAGCCCTGGGGGGGGGCCCCCATACTCAGTGTAATGGTGTTGGAGATGCTGTTCCCAATCCGGACTGACTGTGGGTTCCCAGTCAGGAAGCCCAGGATCCAGTTACAAAGGGAGGTATTTAGGCCCAACAGATGCAGCTTTCCAATCAAGTGCTGAGGAACGATAATGTTGAATGCAGAACTGAAGTCTATAAACAGTAGTCTGACGTAGATATGCTTTTAGGGTGTAGGTTTGCTCGCTGAGCTGTAGGTTTGATATCCAGACATTTCATTACCTGGCCCAGTAACATCATCAGTGGTGACCTCCAAGTGAAGCGAAGCTGTTGTCTCCTGCTTTCTATTTATATGTTTGTCCTGGATGGGGTTCCTGGGGTTTGTGGTGATGTCATTTCCTGTTCGTTTTCTGAGGGGTTGATAGATGGTATCTAGATCTATGTGTTTGTTTATGGCGTTGTGGTTGGAGTGCCAGGCCTCTAGGAATTCTCTGGCATGCCTTTGCTTAGTTTGTCCCAGGATAAATGTGTTGTCCCAGTCAAAATGGTGGTTTTTTTCATCTGTGTATAGGGCCACGAGGGAGAGAGGGTGGCGCTAGACCCGACCCCACAACTAGGAAACAAAATTACATATCTCCTAAGACAATTACACAATTCTGAACAATTAAACAAGATGGAATTCCAGAAAATGAAACCAGACAGGACCAACACCCCACGATTCTATGGACTACCAAAAATCTATAAACCAGGAGCCCCCCTCAGACCCATATTAGTCTCACTACCCGGAACATCAACTTACAGACTGGCAAAGAACTACACGCAAGACTGAAATACCTAGTAGAAGAGTCACAGCACTCCACACTCCACCCAGAAATTCCTAAAAATCATCAAAAACACCAAAATAGAGGAAGACGAAACAATGATCTCATTCGACGTAACAGCACTATTCACCTCCATCAACATCGACCTGGCAAACAAAACACTTACCACACTTTTAGAAGAGACCATCACACACACCCCAACCACCATCAGTCACATTACCAACGAAAACATCATGAAGCTAGTGGACCTGTGCCTCACCACCCACTTCATCTTCAACAACATAATCTACAAACAAACCAATGGCACACCCATGGGATCTCCGCAATCAGGATTCATAGCAGAAGCGGTAATGCAAAGACCAGAACAAACAGCCCTACCAAACATCAAATCAAAAATCTGGGTCCGCTACGTAGATGACACCTTTGTCATCACAAAACGAAACAAGATAGAAGAGACATTTAACATCATCAACAACACCCTCATAGGCATAAAGTCCACCAAGGAGGAAGAAACCGACAACAAACTCGCATTCCTGGACGTCACAGTCGAAAGAAAGGACAACGGAGAACTACAAACCTGTGTATGCAGAAAACCGACAAACACTGGCCAACTACACCAGCAACCATCCCAACACACACAAACGAAGCTGTATCAGAACACTATTCCAATGAGCCACCACACACTGCAGAACTTCGGAAAACAGAGGAGAACCACCTATACAACATATTCAAGAAAAACGGATACGCAAAAAATACAGTCTGCAGATTCCTCAAGAACAAACCACGACAAGCAGACCAAACACAGCCAGAAA
>NC_057728.1:24812975-24828671 GCF_004010195.1 Chiloscyllium plagiosum
TAACAAACTTAAAAGACCCAGTACAACCCATGGACAAAACCAATGTCATCTACAAAATTCCATGCAAGGACTGCCACAAACAACTACATAGGACAAACAGGAAGAAAGTTAGCCACCAGGATACACAAACACCAGCTAGCCACAAAAAGACACAACCCTCTCTCCCTCGTGGCCCTACACACAGATGAAAAAAACCACCATTTTGACTGGGACAACACATCTATCCTGGGACAAACTAAGCAAAGGCATGCCAGAGAATTCCTAGAGGCCTGGCACTCCAACCACAACGCCATAAACAAACACATAGATCTAGATACCATCTATCAACCCCTCGGAAAACGAACAGGAAATGACATCACCACAAACCCCAGGAACCCCATCCAGGACAAACATATAAATAGAAAGCAGGAGACAACAGCTTCGCTTCACTTGGAGGTCACCACTGATGATGTTACCGGGCCAGGTAATGAAACGTCTGGATATCAAACCTACAGCTCAGTGAGCAAACCTACACCCTAAACCTCAACCTGAGCTACAAACCTTCACAAACCTTGCAAGTAGATATGCTTCTTGTCCAGGTGGATGATGGCCGGATGGAGGGTGGTGGAAATAGCAACATCCATTGAGCAGTTTGGTCGATACACAAACTGCAGGGTATCCAGTGAGGGGGCCAGCAGTGTCTTAATATTCTTCATCACGAGTCTCTCAAAGCACTTCATGATAATGCGTGTAAGCGCAACAAGGTGTTAGTTGTTGAGACAGGACGCTGAAGACTTCTTCAGCACGGGAACAGTGGTAGTGGCCTTGAAGCATGTTGGAACTATGACCCCGCTCAGGGAGATGTTGAAGATGTCCATGAGAACATCCGCCAGTCTGTCAGAGCATCCTCTGAGAACTCTACCAGGGATGTTATCCGGTCCAACCACCTTCCATGGGTTGACTCTGCTCAGCATGTGGTCATTGGGATGGGGTTGGGGGGGGGGAACTTCCTTGCTGCCACGTATTTTCGTGCCTCAAACCATGCATAAAAGTTGTTCAACTCATCCAGGAGGGATGGCATCACCAGCACAAGCAGGCGATGCTGTTCTGTTGTTGGTGATGGCATGGGTGCCCTTCCACATGCTCAGTGTATCACTGCTGTCCTGAAAGTGGCTGTGTATTCTCTGTGAGTATGCACGCTTTGCCTCTGACGGCCTGGGTCAGGTTGGCCCTCACTGTTGTTAGGGCCACCTTGTCACATGCTCTGAAGGCGGAATCATGGGTCCTTAGCAGCGCGCACACCTTTGCGGTCATCCACGGTTTCTGGTTGGGGCGAGAAGTGATGGTCTTGAACACCTTGACGTCAATACACTTGCTAATGTAGCAAATCACCGACGCCGTGTACTTCTCTAAGTTGATGGAATCACCATCGTTTGCCGCTTCCCTGAACACGCGCCAGTCAGTATGCTCAAAACAGTCTTGAGCAGAAGTGGCTCCTGCTGGCCAGGTTTTCACCTGCTTCAGAACCGGTTTGACACATCTGATGAGCGGTCTGCACGCTGGGATTAACAGACGTGGTCTGAGGAGCTGAGCTGGGGCAGGAGCTCGGCCCTGTATGCATTGGGGATGTTTGTGTAAACCAGATTCAGCGTGTTCTCCCCTCTCATTGCCAAGTCCATATGCTGATGGAACTTAGGGAGCACAGTCTTGAGATTTGCCTGGTAGAAATCTCCAACCACAATAAACAGACTGTCAGGATGTGCGTTCTGCAGTCCACCAATAGCCCCATACAGTTCACAGAGTGCTGTCTTCACATTAGCAGTGGGAGGAATATACACCCCGACTATAAGGATGGCAGTGAATTCCCGTGGCAAATAAAATGGTCTGCGTCTAATCACAAACTCCACCAGTGATGAGCAGTAACTGAAGACTAGCACGGAATCTTTGCACCATTTCATGTTGATGTAGACACACAAACTCCCGCCCACCGCAAGCCTTACCACACTGAGCTCATTTCTGTTGGCACAAAATAAGGCGAGCCCATCTAGCTAGGTTACAATATCTGGAACTCTGTTGCTGAGCCATGTTTCCGTGAAAACAAGGACACAGCAATCTCTCAACTCATGCTGAGATGTCTGCCACTGTCGGATGCATTCCAGTCCAGGGAGCAGACATTGGAGAGTAGAATGGATGGGAGAGCTGGTTGGCTAGGGTTTAAGCCTAGCATGAGCTCCTGCATTCTTACCACGCTTCCATCCCCTCGCAAACTGCTACCCTTGCTTCTGGCATCAAACGAGGCCAAGGACTGGGGGCCTGGTCTCTGCAGCAAGCCGAGAACTCCTCCACACTTACCGTACTTCTGCCTCCTCGCACACCACTTTCAACGTCTCAAAACCCAGTCAGCGGCATTGGGCAAGGCCGAGGACTGGAGGCCTGCTCTCCGAAGCAAGCCAAGATCACGTAGCTCCTGCTGCAGCTCTCCATCCGTTGCTGCATGTTAAGGTCCTCCTCGTGACTCTATTGTCTCGTCACACTGTGGATTATTAGCCCTCTGAAAAATGTGTTGCTGGAAAAGCGCAGCAGGTCAGGCAGCATCCAAGGAGCAGGAGAATCGACGTTTCGGGCATAAGCCCTTCAGGCTTATGCCCGAAACATCGATTCTCCTGCTCCTTGGATGGTGCCTGACCTGGTGTGCTTTTCTAGCAATACATTTTTCAGCTCTTATCTCCAGCATCTGCAGTCCTCACTTTCTATTATTATCCCTTCCCTAACTCTCACCATTTGAGGATTATCAGTACATGGCTGCTAATCAAATGGAATAAAAATAACGGACACAGGATCAACTAATATACCTACATTGGATTACTAACAGACAAATTGAGGTCATAGAGCTGTACAGCATGGAAACAGGTCCTTTGGTCCAACCCGTCCATGCCAATCAGATATCCTAAATTAATCTAGTCACATTTTCCAGCATTTGGCACAAATCCCTCTAAACCCTCCCAATTTATATACCCACCCGTGTGCCTTTTAAATGTTGTAATTGTACCAACCTCCACCGGTTCCTCTGGCAGCTCATTCCATACACGCACCACCCTCTGCGTAAAAAAGTTGCCCCTTATGTCCCTTTTAAATCTTTCCCCTCTCACCTTAAACCCCAGGCCTCTAGTTGTGGACTGTGTTACCCGCATGGAAATTAAATCGATTTGACTCAATAATTAGCAAGAGCAAAGCAAGGGTCTTTGTTAAAAATCTTGCAAGGTTGACTCATTACACCAAGTCAGATGCCTTAATGCAATGAGTACCGAAAAATTACACAGACTCCTGCCTTATAGCATTCCTTATCACACTCTCAAGGACGGACACTGGGGAAACTCAAGTTGTTATCCTCTCATCCCCTGGTCCTAGACATAAGTTATTCAGCTTTCACTGAGTTCGACTATGGCAAGGTTAGTTGAATGCTTACTGAATTCAAACAGAGATAAGCTAACTGCATACCTTCATCAAGGCATCATTTACAAAGCTCAGCACAGCATTGATTTAAACAAAGCATTGTCTTTAAATTTCACAGCAAATGGATCATTTTTCATTACACCCTATAGTTCAAACACACCAACCCTGGCAGCACCCTTATAAATCTTTTCTGAAGCCTTTCAAGTTCCACAAAATGCTTCCTATAGCAGGGACCAGAATTGAACACAGTATTCCAAAAGTGGCCTAACCAATGTACTGTACAGCCGCAACATGCCATCCGAACTCCTATACTCAATGCACTGACCAATAAAGGCAAGCATACCAAATGCCTTCTTCACCGTCTAATCGAGGAAAAAGTGAGAACTGCAGATGCTGGAGATCAGAGTCAAAAAATGTGGCGCTGGCAAAGCACAGCCAGTCAGGCAGTAACTGAGGAGCAGGAGAGTCGACGTTTCAAACATAGCTCTTCATTCCTGATGAAGAGCTTATGATCAAAACATTGACTCTCCTGCTCTTTGGATATTGCCTGACTAGCTGTGTTTTTCCAGTGCCACACTCACTATCCTATCTAACTGTGACTCTACTTACAAGGAACTATGAACCTGCATTCCAAGGTCTCCTTGTTCAGCAACGCTCCTCAGGACCTTACCTGTTAAGTGTATAAATCCTAGCCTGATTTGCCTCACATTTATCTAAATTAAACTCCATCTGCTAGTCCTTGGCCCACTGGCTGATCTGATCAAGGTCTTGTTGTACTCTGAGGTAAACTTGGCTGTCCACTAGATCACAAAATTTTGGTGTTGTCTGCAAACTTACTCAACATATCTCCTATGTTCACATCCAAATCAGTTACATAAATGACAAATAAATAGTAGACCCAGTACCGATTTTTATGGCACTTCGTTGGTCACAGATCTCCAATCTGAAAAGCAAGCCTCCACCACCACCCTCTGTCTCCTACCTTCAAGCCAGTTCTGTATCCACATTGCTAGTTGTCTCTCTATTCAGTGTGATCTAACCTAGCTAACCAATCTACCACGAGGAACCTTGTTGAAAACCTTACTGAAGTCCCGATAATTCACGTCCAACATTCTGCCTTCATCAATCCTCTTTGTTGCTTCAAAAATCTCAATTCAATTAATGAGACATGATTTCCCACACACAAAGCCATGTTGACTATCCCTAATCAGTCCTTGCCTTTCCAAATACATTTTAATGCTGTCCCTCAGGATCCCCTCCAACAACTTTGTCTACCAGTCAAGGCTCACTGGTCTGTAGTTCCCTGGCTTTTCCTTACCACCTTTCTTAAATAGTGGCACCATGTTAGCCAACCTCCAGTCTTCTGGCACCTCAATGTGGCTATCAATAACACAAATATCTCAGCAAGAGGACCACAAGCACTTCTTTAGCTTCCTGCAAAGTACTAGGGTACACCTGATCGGGTCCTGGGGATTTATCCACCTTGATGCGATTTAGGACATCCAGCATCTCCCCCTCCTCCTCAAGATGTCATTATATGTTTCTCTAGCTTCCGTATCCTTCTCCACAGAAAACACTGATGCAAAATACTCATTTAGTATCTCCCCCATCTCCTGTGGTTTCACATTTTGGTAGCCTTGCTGATCTTTAAGGGGACCTATTCTCTCCCTAGTTACCCTTTTGTCCTTAATATATTTGTGTAACCCCTTTGATTCTCCCTAACCATATTTGTGGACTAATAAGAGTAAAATGGGATTTTCAGAAGACCTTCAGTAAAATGCAACACAAATGTTTGAGGACATCTGGTTCTGTTATCAGGTATCTAGGAAACCCACAAATTCCTATATCCAATAACAGGCATTCTGTATCTGATGATTTTCAATGAGTCCTGCTCTGTGATGAGAGACTGGAAGGACAATACTTGTGGAGGGTGACAGTGAGGGATGAGTATGAATAATTTATCAGATGAGCGCTTATGAAAGTGTCACAGCATAAATTCAAAGGAGAGCAAGTCTTCCCTTTAAATATAAAGAGTGACACTCTGGATCCAAAACAGACTAGAGTCAGTGTAGATTCTTTCATACTCCCAGATCCTCCAAACACTGTACGTGGGTGGACAGCTTGCTCTGTTCACTGAACAGCTTATTTGCAATGCAGAGTGACGGCAACAATGTGGGTTCAATTCTCATGCCAGCTGCAGTCACCATGAACACCTTGCCTTCTCAACTTGCTGTTCATAGCTTGAAGAGAGTCCAAATCATGGTGACCCTCAGGGCAAACTGAGGGCGGTGAGTGAGCCCTGACTTACTTTTCCATGGTGAGCATGGAACTTGGCATTTGAACCAGCGGCTGTTACAGCAACGGATGTGATGTTGGCGAAGTAGGTCTAGCAGCAAAGGGTGGCATGAGGATAGGCAACTATGTCATTGGTTAGGTCTGATGGTGGTGGAGGGGCATCACGGTGACATTGCCAAGGTTTGCCCAGTGGCGAGAGATGCGACTCTGACGTTAGTAGATCCGGCCCGGGTGCCATTAAGGCGGTGGCAGAGGAGAATAGGCCCAATGGCAAAAGATGGTTCCTGAAGAGTGGCGACCCCAACATTGGTTGGGACCGGTGTCAACAGCAGCGAGGGGGTGGAGGAGGGATGGCAGCACAGGCATCCTTGCTGATGACCTGGCTCAGACTGACAAACTCTCCTTAAGCAAAATCTTTCAATTTTTTTTTCTTATTCTTAAACTGTTCAGAATGGTGCTGGATCATGGCCACATTGGAAAAGCTTTTCACAGTAAAGTGCACATGACAATAAAACGATTTGTTCATTCATTTAACTTGCTATCAGTCATAACTCTCTAATGAGAGACTATGATAATTTTCAAACACTAAGTGCTACTATCTAGTAACATATGAAAAAGACTCCTAGCAACTGTCCCTAAAACCTAGAATAGTGCCACAGCAATTTCTGGGCCCAAGAATGGGTTGGTACTGATCTGACAGGAGAGGTGTTGTATCATGATATGCATTAGTAGATATTGTCCTAACTAAACAAAGGCATGGTTGGCCTAGTAGTACCCAAGCTCATTACATCACACACTGAGCGGTGCCCTTCTGAAATTCCAAGAAGTCGAGAGTGTGGTGCTGGAAAAGCACAGCAGGTCAGGCAGCATTCGGGAGGGGGGGTAGGGTTGGGGGGGGTGGAAGCTGGGAATGTGATAAATATATTAAGGTGCGGGTGGAAGTGATACATCGGAGGGGAGGGTGGAGTGGATGGGTGGGAAGGAAGATGGACTGGTAGGACCGGTCAAGGGATGGTGCTGAGTCAGAGGCTTAGGACTGGGATAAGGTGGGAGGAGGGGAAATGAGGAAACCGGTGAAATCCACATTGATCCCTTGTGGTTACAGGGTCCCAAGGCGGAGGGTGAGGCATTTCTTCCTCCAGGCGTCGGGTGGTAATGGTTTGGTGATAGAGGAGGCCCATGACCTGCATATCCTAGGAGGAGTTGAAATGTTCCCCAGGGCAGTGGGGTTAGTTGGTGCGGGTTTCCCAGAGATGTTCTCTGAAACAATCAGCACGTTGGTGTCCTGTCTCGCCCAGGTAGAGGAGATCACATCAGATGCAATGGATACAGTAAATAATGTGCGTGGAAGTACAAATAAATTTCTGTCAGATGTAGAAAGATCCTTTGGAGCCTTGGACGGAGGTATGGACACAAGTTTTGCACTTCCTATGGTGGCAGGGGAAGGTGCCGGGATAGGTTGGTGCCGGGCATGGATCTGATGAAAGAGTCATGGAGGGAATGGTCTCTCCGGGATGCAGATGGGATGGGGAGGGAAATATATCCCTAGTGGTGGGAGCAGATGCGGTGGAGGAATTGGGAATAATGGATGGCATTTTTAGGTAGGTAGGGTGGGAGTAGTTGTTGTCCAGGTAGCTGTGGGAGTTGGTGGGTTTGTAGTAAATGTCCGTGTTTAGTCGGTCGCTGGAGATGGAGAGGTCCAGGAAGGGGAGGGGGGTGTCCGAGATAGGCCAGGTGAATTTGAGGTCAGGGTGGAAGCTGTTTGTGAAGTTGATGAACTGTTCAACCTCCTCATGGGAGCACGAGGCAGTGCCAATACAGTCATCAACGTCGGGGAGGAAAAGGTGGGGAATGATGCTGGTGTAGCTGCGGCCTGTTCTACATACCCGACAAAGAAGCAGGCATAGCTGGGGCCCATATGGGTGCCCATGGCTACCCCTTTGGTTTGGAGGAAGTGGGAGGATTGGAAGGAGTTATTAAGGGTGAGGACCAGTTCAGCCAGGTGGATGAGTGTGTCACTGGAAGAGTACTGGTTAGGCCGGCGTGAGAGGTAGAAACGAAGGGCTTGGAGGCCTTTGTTGTGGAGGATAGATCTGTAGAGGGACCATGGTGAGGATAAGGCATGGTGGCCAGGGAAACAAAAGTCTTGGAGGAGATGAAAGACATGGGTGGTGACCCGAACAAAGCTGAGGAGTTCCTGGACAAAGGGAGTCAGGATGGTGTCAGGTATGCAGAGATGAGTTCAGTTGGGCAGGAGTAGGCTGAGACAATGGGTCAACCGGGGCAGTTAGGTCTGTGAATTTTAGGGAGGAGGTAGAATTGGGCGGTGCAGGGTTCTCAGTTTATAAGATTGGAGGCTCTGGGTGAGGGATCCCCTGAGGTGATGAGGTTGTGGATGGTCTGGAGATGATGGTTTGGTGATGAGAGGTGAGGTCATGGTCGAGGGGGCAGTAGGATGTGGTGTCTGTGAGTTGGCACCTGGCTTCAGTGGTGTAGAGTGCACCAAACTACCACAGCGCCCCCCCCCCCCCCCCGTCTGCTGTCTTAATGGTGATGTTGGGGTTGGAGCGGAGGGAGTGGCAGGCTGAGCATTGCGAGGATGAGAAGTTGGAGTGGGTGAGGGGTGGACAGGTTGAGGTGGTCTTTGTTGCAGTGGCAGTTGGAAATGAAGAGATCAAGGGTGGGTAACAGAAACTCCAAGAATACACAACATTTCAGACATGGTACTCCGTGCCCTTCCAAGCATCTCGTGAAATTAGTTAAGGAGGTAGAGCTGTCTCAAAAGCACTATTATGCTCTTGAAAAAAGAAAAAGAGACATGGGAAAATGAGATCAGGGAAATAGCCTTTGCACCTTGCTAGGATATTGGTTCCAATATTGAATTCCCTTCCTCGATATGAGTTGCTTCACATGTACTAGTGATTATGCAAATGATTATGATATAGCATGCGTCAAGATTGTCATGTAAACTGCATAAAACAAGGCAAAATAAAGCAGAATAATTAAGAAGATATCAGATAATGGATTCAAATGTTTAGATTGTGATTTGTCTGAGACTTGCAATCCCCTCAACATAGTAGATTTCGTCAGAAATAATATCTCTAGTATTCGCTATATTGAAGTGAGGGTGAGGGGAATGTGGGATCAACTTGTCTTTGTGGAATATGAAAAACCTCAAAACAATGGATCTAAGAATTTTGAAATGAAAGACAGCCCTGAGCACAAATATACAGATACGGACTATGCAATAAACAGGTAAAACCAGATATTAAGTAAAACACAGTGGCTCAGCAAAAGGAATGCAATTTTGACAGCTATTACGCTCAATGGTAAAGCGAAATGCCATTGCCTACCTGCTTGATGTAATCAAGAAATTGTTTACTACATTAAATTATATTGAAAACTGGCCATTGTTACTATGATGTGTTTCCATTGAAGAGAGAAATGGATATTTCAGACTATTGTCCATTTTGGTTCCAAGTGCTATTGTCCTACATCTCCAAATGCAGGAGAGATGTTTAAGAACATTGTGAACTTATCATACTGCTCAGGACCTATTTTTATTGGAAAGGCCTGCATTGTTTCACTGATCATACTGGTTCGGACTGTGCAGAATATACCAAGAACCTGTGACCCTTCCTCAGTACTGAACCCGAAACGTTAACTCTGATTTCTCTCCACAGATGCTGCCAGACCTGCTGAGCTTTTTCAGCAACTTCTGTTTTTGTTTTTGATTTACAGCATCTATAGTTCTTTCAGTTTTTATTTAACTATCAGACATTCTGAACATAATAAACAACAGGAAAATGTCTGATGAGTTTATACTGTTGATATGAATCATTTTCAAAGGGGACAGAATCAAAGGAGCTTTACTGTATTCAAAAGAAGGATCAGGATCATTCAGCCTGACTCAGGCCTGAATCGACCGTGTTGGGGATTGTAAGTGTCCGAGCAAATCATTGTGATTTTGGTCTTGGGGAGACTACAGTCAAGATGGAGGGTCAAGAAGGATTAACTATGAATGGTGAATCTGCCAACTCAATGGGTGGCATGGTAGCTCAGTGATTAGCTTTGTTGCCTCACAGCGCCAGCTGCCTAGGTTCGATTCTAACCTTGGGTGACTGTGTGGAGTTTACACATCCTCCCTGTGCCTGTGTGGGTTTCTTCCAGGCGCTTCGGTTTCTTCCCATAGTTCAAAGATATGCAGTTAGGTGAATTGGCCATGCTAAATTGCCCATAGGTTCATTAGTCATGGGAAATGTGGGGTTGTAGGGAAATGGGTCTGGGTGGGATACTCTTCGGAGGGTTGGTGTGGTCCCGTTGGGCCTAACGTTCTTCACATACCAGAGGCTCCTGACGATCTGTCCCTGACTTTTAATATATAGGTCCCCAGGACTAACTGTTCCCCACCTCCCCTTCTGATTGACTTGGATGAACAGCTCTGTCTGACCTCTGCAGCTCCTGGACTAACTAACTACAGCTCCCCAGATTGGTTGCACTGGACCTTCAGGGCTGACCATGGTCCATTCCCCAGATGGTATTATAGGGAACTCTGTCCCTGGACACCTCGAAAAAGCATATCCAAGCTCCTGGACTGATAGTGGATGCAGCCTCTGACTTGACTGAGGATGACATCCCTTAGACTTTGAGGCATAGCTGTTTAGTTGACGTACATACAATGTGTTTGTTGCAGCTACTGGTACACAGTGCAAGTGTGGGATTGACATAACACACTGTCTTACAGCACTATGGCAACCCCCTTGACTGATCACAGCTGACAGTCATGATAAGCTGACAGTCATGATAAGTCATGATAAGCTGCCTGGTTTTGTGCCTGCACTAAAAAGCAAGGCCAAGCCAAAAGTACAGTGAGCCTTTCAGCGCTGTCGAAGGAAACAAAAAAAAGCAAGGCAAGAGAAGGCAGAGAGGCTGTGAGTAATCCTATACTTTACTTTTGGCTTGGCCTTGCTTTTTAGTGCAGGCACAAAACCAGGCAGCTTATCATGACTGTCAGCTGTGATCAGTCAAGGGGGTTGCCATAGTGCTGTAAGGCAGTGTGTTATGTCAATCCCACACTCGCAAAGGAAATAGCGCTCAGAGTTCAGGTGAATAGACCTGAGATGCACCCTGGTTCAATTCGTGTGATGGGTGCTTGTCTCTGCACGCAAAGTTGTTATTTTAGCAGCATTACAATTATGTGAACATAAGAAGTAGGAGGAGGAGTCAACTATTCAGCTCCTTAATTCTACCATGCTATTCTATAAGATTATAATTGATCTGTCTCAGGCCTCAGCTCCTCATAGCCCTCAACTCCTTGACATTTGAAAATCTATTAACCTCTTCTTTAAATATTTTCCTTGATCGAGTGTCCAGTACTCCGTAGAGAATTCCAGGCATTCACTACCCTACTATAGGATAAAAAATTCCTTTGCATTTCAGTTTAAAATGAGTCTCCCTTATTCATTAACTATATCTCCAGTTTGAGATTCTGCCACCAGTGCACTATCTTCTCAATAGGCTCCCTTAAAGCCCCTTCAGAATTTTGTATATTTCTAAACTCTAATAAATATAAAGGCCTAACCAGTTTAACCATTCTTGATAAGTCAACTCCTTCATCCAAAGAATCAACCAAATGAATCTCTTCTAAATGGTCTCCAATGCCAATGTATCCTTTCTTAAATATGGAGATCAAAAGTGCACACAGTACTCCAGTTGCAGCCTCACCAATACTCTGCAGAGTTGTAATAAGATCAGCAGTTTTAAACTCCAACCCTCTAACAATAAAGACCAAAATCCCACTGTTAGGGTATAAGTGTTTGATTTGATTTATTATTATTGTCACATGTACCAGGATATAATGAAATATATTGTTTTGCGTACTAACCAGACAAAGCATACCTTCCATAAGTACATCAGGGTAATAGAACAGAATACAGAATATAATGTTACAGCTACAGAGAAGATGCAGAGAATGATCAACTCTGGTTTATGGGAGATCTGTTCATAAGTCTGAGAACAATAGGAAAGGAGCTACTCTTAAATCTGTTGGTGCATGTTTACAAAATTTTATATCTTCTGCCCAATGAAAGAGGGTAAAAGAGAGTAAAACCGGGGTGGGAGGGGTCTTTGATCATGTTGGCTGCTTTCCCGAATGTGGTGTAAAATTATGTCCCAATACATGTGTGAATCATAATGTAACACATGTATTGGGCCAAGCAGTGGAATGTGGTGAAACGGTTAAAAATTATGTCCCAATACATGTGTGAATCTAACCGGAATGGAGGTGTTGCTTAGTCCCGTGTGAATCTTATTACACACCTCCCCGTGTGAATCTTCTTATCTGTATGTAACCAGAATGGAATGTGTTTTTTAGCCTTGCTCTGCTGTTCACATGAATGTTTATATCTGGAAAAGAGTATATCAGCTGGAAAAGTCTCCAGTTCGGTGAGTCTGCTCCGGGGTTACGTTTAACCGCCGAGCGTGGGTTGTTGGCAACCGCTCTACGAGAACTGACGGCTCCCAGTTCCGGTAACATGTAGAGTGAGTATAAGCCAGACCCGTTGGTTGTGGCGACGCTGCGGGGAATAAAATGCCCATATTCTAGCAGACTCGCCTCTTGGTCGTTTGTTCTGTGTCAGACTACTCTCCTACGAACCTGACCTTGAGAATTTTTTAAAACACCGAACCAGCAGTGAGTGTAGATAGGGTAAATGGAAGGACGGCTGGTTTTCATGATCGACTGGACTGTGTTCACAATTTTCTGTAATTTCTTACGGTCTTGGGCAAAGCAGTTGCCATACCAAGGTAATGAAGTATTTGGATAGGATGCTTTCTATGATGCATCTATGCAAATGGATATGAGTTCTTGTGGACATGTCAAATTTCCTTAGCCTTCTGAGGAAGTAGAGGTTCTTTCTTGACTGCAGCATCGATGTGGATGGACCTGGACAGACTATTGGTGATAGTTACTCCTCGGAACTTGAAGTTCTCTACCACTTCTACCTCAGCACCATTGATATCGGCAAAGTTGTGTCCTCCACTCTGCTTCCTGAAGTCGATGACCAAATTCTTCATTTTGCTGACATTGAAGTCGATGACCAAATTCTTCATTTTGCTGACATTGAGGAGACAGCCACTAAGCTGTCTATCTCTTTGCCATATTCTGTCTTGTCATTGTTTGAGATCTGACCCACAATAATCATGTCATCAGCAAATTTATAAATGGAATAAGAGCTGAACTTGGCCACACAGTCATGAATGTATAAGGAGTAATGTAAGGAGCTGAGTACACAACCTTATGGGGCACAAGTGTTGAGGATTGTTGTGGAGAAGGTGTTATTGTCTACCCTTACTGATTGCAGTCTGTGGTTAGGAAGTCGATGATCCAGTTGTAGAGAGGGTAGCAAAGTCTTAGATCTCAGAGTTTGGAGATGAGTTTTATTGGAATTACAATGTTGAAGACAGAGCTAAAATCAATAAATAGGAAAGTGCTGTAGGTGTCCTTGTCATCCAGATGTTCCAGAGATAAGTGTAGGGCCAAGGTGATGGCATCTGCTATGGACCAGTTATGATAATATCTGAATTATAGTGGATCAAAGCAATTTGGGAGGCTGACATAGATATATTCCATTACTAATCTGTTGAAGCACTTCATATTGATAGACATCAGAGCTACCAGGCAATAGTCATTAAGGTACATTGCCTGATTTTTTTTTGGCACCAGAATGATTGTGGTTTTCTTGAAGCAGGTGGGAACCTCACATCTTAGTAAGGAAAGGTTAAAGATGTTTGCGCATACTTCTGGCAGCTGGTCCATGCAGGATCTGAGTGCACAGCCTGGGACTGCATTCAGGCAGGTTGCTTTCTGTGGGTTCATCCTGAAGAAGACCAATCTGATATCTGTGGCAGTAACTGTAGGTACAGATGTCGGGCGGGTGACATGATTTCATTGACCTGTTCAAAACAAGCATAGATTGCATTGAGCTCATCGGGAGGGATGCATTGTTGTCAGCCATTCTACTTGATTTCATTTTGTAGCCCGTTATCCTGTTGTTTGCTGCCTGCTCAGCATGTCGAGCTTTTGGGGACTGCTGTCCAAAATGGAGACCTGGAGGAGTGTCTGGCAAGCTGGAGTCACCGGATAATCACTGATGTTTTTGGGAACTGTTGCCATCTAATTTCCATCTGGTGAGTAGGAGAATAGGAAACTGCATATCAATAAGGCAAGATTAGCTTACAAATAGGCCTCACTATCCTTGAGTGAGATTCTCATCTAGCAGTTCAAAACATGGTACAACAGTGAGATTTTTTTTCCCAACATTGAGAATCTAATCTTTCTGTTCTTGCCAGATTTTCCCAACACCCATAAGGTCAGAAATGCAACATTTGTGGTGAAAAAAACAAAGTTAGCCTTTTGTGACTGTGATATTTTGGGGTCTTGTTTTAATCCTAGATAAAAGTATGGGTTGTGGGCACATTAAAATCAGACCTGTTACATTTGTTTCTCTCTCCAAAGCTGCTCCAGGCTTCCAGCATTGCAATATTTTGCTTTTAAATGAGAGAAGAGGGATGGATCTTCACAAAACTAATGATAGTTCAAATTTGTGCATTCTATGTCACTGTTCATGCATAATTCTGAACTTCTTCAGTCACGTTGTTCAGTCACAGCTGCACTGAGTGTCAAGGTCTGCTTATCACTGTGACATCAGATCAAATTGTACATTGCGAAGAACATTGAATTTGTTCAGCAGGGTCATATAGGATCAAATTACACAAACCAAAACAAACTGTTGGCTGTAACACAAAATGATGGGGAAACCTGACAGGTCTGGCAACATTTTTTCAGTCCAGTAACCCTATGCTGCTAGCCTGTTGATTTTCTCCTGCGTTTCTATTTGTATTTCAGATTTCCAGCATCCACAGTTCTTTGCTTTTACTAACTTGGCTGTGTCTTGCGCTCCAAGTGAACCAATCAAAAATCTGGTCCAGATCACTTGTATTAAAAATAAACATTTGATAAGCTATGAAAATGAACTATTTCCACTGGTTGGAAATTCTAGAACCAAAGGGTGTAGTCTAAAGATTCGGGCCAGACTGTTCTGGAGAGATGTTATGAAGCAATTCTACACACAAAGACTAGTAGAAGTTTTGGGTTCTATTCTGCAAATGGCAATTCATGCTAGGTCAGTTGTTAATTTTAAATCTAAGATAGATAAATTGTTTTTGTTAAGCAAAGATATTAAGGGATATAGGCCAAAGGCTAGGCCACTGATATAGAGCTAGGCCACTGATCAGCCATGATCTCATTGAAAGGCGGAAAAGGCTCGAGGGGCTGAATCACCTACGCATGTTCCTTGTTTCTTTTATTTCTTTAATATGGTAAGGTGAAACCATCTTATGACAGGTGATATGACAGTTGACCTAACAATGGTCTAGTTAGTTTACTGCAACCAAATTTAAAATCCTGGTTGAATGACCTGTCTTGAATCTCAGTATACTTGCAGAATTGCACGATTGGTAGACATGATTTCGGTCGAAAAGGGTGGTGCTGGAAAAGCACAGCAGGTCAAAATAACAAGAGAAATGCCATGAACAAAAACAATAGTTGTGTATTGTCTCCATCATTCTCACTATGTCATTCAACCATGTGGGCAGAATCGACTTGTTTAAGATGCTGAAGGAAATGCTGCCCACCAAAATGGTTAAGTATGATCTCTTTCTGTGACAACTGTTAAGACGGACCCGCGGGGTCCCGTCTTTGCGTGTTCTTTCGGAAGGAGAGACTCACACTGGCAACTATGGTTAGACGCAGACAGCCGTTTATTCACACAATCTTAACTGGTACAACGAATCTACAAGCATGCATTCGTTGGAGAAGGCGTTCTCTCTTCTCGTTCAAACTTGACACAATTATATTTCGCGCTGCCTGGAGTCCCCGGTCAGTTCGCCTTCCCCATTGGTCCATTCATC
>NC_057728.1:24829171-24833853 GCF_004010195.1 Chiloscyllium plagiosum
TACATTAAACACCCCAGTGAAATCTCTCCAACACAACATATGGTCAGCTATGTTGGGACAACATTGGAACTCTTTGCAATCTGCAGCAAGGCTAAACGAGGTTGGGTTTTGGCACCAATACTGTTGGCATTAGCTTTTCTTTGTTGCCTTCACTTCAGCTAAAAAATGTCTAATTAAATGTATCAGAACTGATATAGCTGACAGAAAGCCATTGAGCCTTGGCCACATGAGATCTCATCAGACAAATGCAAGATCTCATCAGACAAATGCTTTATGCCAATAATACAACATTAATATACACATCATAAAACACCCATCAGTTGCAAATTTACAGATGCATGCATGTAAAGGATTTGGCTTTACCATCAGCATCAAGGAAGACAAACGTCACATTTCAAGGTATTGTCAATGCTGTTTGACAGCAATACAGCAATAGAGGTTTATTAGTAGATTCATGTAATTGGATTCCACATCACCAGAAATCTTTCATTTGACGCTCAAATCAAAACCTATTGCAAAACCCGGAGATTATATGCCCAAACTAAATACGAGTGTGTGGAAGAACAGCAATCTGACAGAGCAGCAAACTTCAAGCTAACAAGCCTTTGTCTCAGTTCATTTTTTTCACTTCCCATATCCAAAAGATTAAAATAAATTGTAAAGGAGCTCCAGTACTGATCCATGTGATACTTCACAAGTTACAGGTTGCTATCCTGAAAATGTCCCTCTTATTTCAACTTTCTGTCTTCTATTAGTTAGCCTATTCTCTATCCATGCTGACATACCTGCCCCAAAACCATGGGCTCTTATTAAGTAGCCATATGTGTGGTAATTTATTAAACACCTTTTAGAAATCCATTTAGACTGCACCTACTAATTGTCGTCTACCTATTTTGCTTGTTAACTCCTCAAGGAAATCAAATAAATTTGTGAGGCATGATTTCCCCTTCATTTTGACTCTGCTTGACTGGTTACATATTTCTAAATCCTCTGCCATTACATCCTTTCTAAAGAATCTAATATTTTAACATTTTAAAATTTAAGATATTAAACTAACTGGCTTTTTTGAATAAGGGGTTTACATTGGCAGTTTTCCAGTCCTCTGGGCTGTCTCTAAGGATTCCTGGAAGATTATGAACAGTGTGTCCACTATCTGTGTAGTTACTTCACTTAATATCCTAGGATACAATCCATTAATCTACTGAATCTATCGACCATTAGTTTCGATTGGTTTCCCTAGTACTTTTTCTCCAGCGATAGTTAATTTAATTACTTCTCCACCGTTTGTCCCTTGGACATGTAATATTTTTCAAGTGCTATTAGTGTCTTCTAGTATGAAGACTGATGCAAAGTATTTATTTAACTTCTCTGCCATTTCCTGCGTCCCCATTATTGTTTCCCCAACCTCATTCTCTCGTTCAAGGGACCTACTTTGGTCCCTCTTCAATTTTATGTATTGAGATAGGGTCTTAACACCTTTTATTAATTTTGCTTGCTTAGTTAACCCTCAAATTTTGTGTTCTCGCCTTTTCATTTTTTTGCTAAGTTTTTTGCTGGTTTTTAAAACTTTTGTAATCTTCTTGTTTTTCACTAATCTTTGCCACCTTTAATTTTTTTTCTTCCAATTTGATGCTATCCTTAACTTGCTTGGTTAACTATGTTTAGTTTATTCCTTTCTTAGAATCCTTCTTCCTCACTGGTATATAACCTTGTTGCAAGTTGTGAACTATTTTCTTAAACATCTACCATTATTCATCACCTGTGTTTCCTGCTAAACCCCTTTCCTGGTACAGTTCAGCCAACCCTGCCCTCATTCCTTTGCAATAAGCCTTATTTAAGTTTAGCATAATTGTTTCTAATTCAAGTTTCTCATTCTGAAACTGAATGATAAATAATTCTACAATGTTATGCTTACTATTTCCTTCGCAACTTTGATATCCTTATAACCATGATTTTGTAACGGCTATAAGACCAAACCTATTAACCTCTATTTGTGGTATTAATTTGTTTGACTTGTTCTGAATACTTTGTGCATTTGTAAATAGCCATTAGTTTTGCTGTTTTGCTATTTGTCTCCCTTTGACCCTATTTGCTGCTATTTTCCTTATGTTTGCATACTCAGTCCTTCCTTGTCAAACTCTGGCTATCATTAATAGCTGATCTGCAATGCTGCTATATCCCTTTGCTTTGTAGGTTATGTAGTCCCCCTTGAGAAACCATCATTTCACCCCCCCGCGCTCCACTCCATTTAGTTTAAAACCATCTCCACAACTCCAGTTATATGACTTGCCAGGACACTGGTCCCAGCACAGTTCAATTGAAGCCTGTCCCAACAGAACAATTCCCTTCTACCCTACTACAGATGCCAGTTCTCCACCAGTACAGATGCCAGTATTCAATTAACTCAAATCCATTTCTCCACCACCAATCTTTGAGCTACAGGTCATTATGCTATAACACGCATTTCATTAACACGAATTTGCTATAACACGATTGACGAATTGGGAATACCGTTTCTAAAGCGTGAAGTTTTAAAGCGTGTATTGGTTATAACGCAATTCCAGCCCCATTAATTTAAATGTGCTGCTGTTACATGATTTTCTTATAACATAGAATTGTACAAGAACGGAACTGCCATGTTATAGTAGAACTGACTGTACATATTTAACTCCTTGACTTCATTTGTCTGTACCAGTTTGCCTGTGACCCAAGTTGTAATCCGAAGATTATTAATATGGAGGCCTTGTTTAATAATTTAGCCCCTAACTCTGCAAATGTTTCTAGTAGAATCTCCTTTCTAACCCTGTCAATGTCATTGGTTACACCATGAACAACAAAAATCCCTTCCCTTCCACTTCAAGTTCCTCACCTGTCCCAAGGATTTGGTAAGGCAAATCAAGGCAGGACTTATAAACTTAATACTACTGTACTGGGAAGTGTTGCCAAACAAAAAGACCTTGGGGTGCAGGTTCATATTTCTTTGAAAGTGGAGTTTAGACAGGGTAGTGAAGAAGGTAGGAGAAAGTGACGGCTGCAGATGCTGGAGATCAGAATTGAGAGTATGGTGCTGGAAAAGCACAGCAGGTCAGGCAGCATCTGAGGACCAGGAGAATTGATATTTCGGGCAAAATGCTGCCTGATCTGCTGTGCCTTTCCAGCACCACACTCTTGGTAGTGAAGAAGGTGTTCGGTACACTTGCTTCTGTTGGTCAGTGCATTGAGTATAGGAGTTGGGACATTACGTTGCAGATGTACAGGACATTGATTAGGCCACTTTTGGAACACTGCATTCCCAATTCGAGTCTCCCTGCTATAGGAAAGATGTTGCTAAACTTGAAAGAGTTCAGAAAAGATTTGCAAGGATGTTGCTGGGATTGGAGCCTTTTAGCTTGTAAACTTTTCACTGTACTGATTTAAGTGCATGTGACAACAAAGGTAATTCTATATTCTAAATTGGAGAGGGTTCAGAATAGATTTAACCGGATCTTGCTGGGACTGAAGTGTTTGAATTATAAGGAGAGGCTGAATAGGCTTGGGCTATTTTCCCTGAAGGGTCAGCGGGTGAGGGGTCACCTTACTGAGATTTATAAAATCATGAGGGCATGGATAGGGTGAATAGCCAACGTCTTTTTTCCCAGGATAGGGGAGTCCAAAACTAGAGGGCATTGGTTTAAGGTGAGAGGGGAAAGATTTAAAAGGGACCTAAGGGGCAACTTTTTCACACAGAGGGTGGTGCTTGTGTGGAATAAGCTGCCAGAGGAAATGGTGGAGGTTGGTACAATTATGACATTTAAAAGACATCTGAGTGGGTACATGAATACGAAGCGTTTAGAGGTTCGGCAGACCCAAGAGGAGGGACATCGAATCTACCTCCACCTCAGATCCCAAGACCCCTTCCAAAACACTCGCTATGACACCCCAATACCTACAAAGCTTGTGGCACGAGTAAGAATGCCAACATCTGTTTTACATTTGGGGCACATTGGAGACGCTCCTTTTTTATATTTCGCAAGCCACTCCGGTGTCAAATAAGCCCTGTGGAGAACCTTCAGTTACATAGCATGTGTCCTGTTATAAACCAAAATCTTCCTCACCTTCTCCCAAATATCTTCCCATGCCTCTGATGAGATCTCCATCCCCAATTCCTGAGTCCAGATCCCACACAACTGCTCAATGTTCTTTGAGACACTACCTCCTAGTAAATGGTAGAGGATACTGATCGAGAGAGTACCTGTGTACTGAAAGACTGTCCTCTCCACATCAGACTTATAGAGATTAACCAATAATGTAGTCTTTTTCTGTATAAAGTCCCTAATCTGAAAATAATGAAAGAGGTCCCTACTGGACAATTCATATTTCTGGCTCAGCTGATCAAAAGGTGTCATGGCCTCCCAGAGCTTAAAGCTAGAATCTATCGATCATGACTGAAATCCTGGCATTCCTACTCTGGGGGTAAAAAGGGAAGATTTATATAAATTCCCCTCACTTTGTTGCACCATTCTCCATGCTTTAACCGTGTTAAAGACAATCTGATTTATAGAGTCATAGAGATGTACAGCATGGAAACAGCATGCCGACCAGATATCCCAACCCAATCTAGTCCCACGTGCCAGCACCAGGCCCATATCCTTCCAAACCCTTCCTATTCATATACCCATCCAAATGCCTCTTAATGTTGCAAT
>NC_057728.1:24836872-24876789 GCF_004010195.1 Chiloscyllium plagiosum
CTAGTTTAAATCCTCCCAAGCAGTTCTAGCAAATTTCCCTGCCAGTATATTAGTCCCCTTTCAATTTAGGTGCAATCCGTCCTTCTTGTTCAGGTCACTTCTACCCCAAAAGAGATTCCAGTGATCCAAAAATGTGAATCCTTCTCCCATACACCAGCTCCTCAGCCATGCATTCATCTGCTCTATCCTCCTATTCCTGCCCTCACTAGCTTGTAGCACCGGGAGTAATCCAGATATTACTACCCTTGAGAACCTCCTTTTTAAATTTCTGCCTAACTCTCTGTAATCTCCCTTCAGAGTCTCAACCTTTTCCCTTCCAATGTCGTTGGTTCCAATGTGGACAATGACCTCCTGCTTGCCCCTCTCCCCCGTAAGAACATTCTGCACCGTCTCTGAGACATCCTTGATCCTGGCACCAGGGAAACAACACACCATCCTGCTTTTTCCCTGCTGGCCACAGAAACGTCTGTCTGTACCTCGGACTACAGAATCCCCAAATACAATTGATCTCGTGAAAGCCGATGAATGCCTCGTTGCATTGGAGCCAGTCTCAATACCAGAATCTTGGCTGTTCGTGCTACATTCCCCTGAGAATCCATCATTGGCTGTTCGTGCTACATTCCCCTGAGAATCCATCACCCACTACTTTTTCCAAAACAGCATACCTGTTTGAAATGGGTATATCCACAAAAGACTCCTGCACTAGCTGCCTACCTCTCTTACCCTTCCTGGAGTTAACCCATCTATGTGACTGTATCTGAGACTTTCCCCCCCTTGCTATAACTGCCAATCCATCACACACTGTTGCTGTTGCAAAATCCTCATCGCTTCTGTCTGTCTCTCCAACCAATCCACTCGATCTTATAAGATTCGCATCCAACAGCATTTAAGGCTGGTATAATCCGCAGTAAACCTTAAACTCTCTTTAAACTCCCACATCTGACAAGAAGTACACATCATTCTACTAAAGGCCATTTTTGTTCCTTCACAATCTACAGATCCAGAAAATAACACTGTCTTATTCCTCTACAAAACACTACACCAGGTTAAATTAATAGCTATGGTTTATATTTTAAGTTTAATCAAAACACTTATCTCCAAAAACATATAATCAAGAAAGAACCTACTGTACTCACTAATACAGCTTTTCTCTTGGACAGACTTAAAATAACAATTAACTTATCTGATTCTGTGTTGTGAACTTCGCCCAAACTGGATCCTCCAAGATTAGTTGTGAAATTCACTGTTTGTTAATTTTCCCAGATGCACTCCGATGTCCAGCGATACATGAATTCAAAAACAGCAAAGGCAGTAACTGTGCAGGTTCTCTCTCTCTCTCTCCTGCACTGTCCTCACCATGTGCGTCCTTTGTCTGTTCTTCTCCCTTTTAAAACTGCTGTTGTTTTGACTTTTTTTTCCAAAGTTTTGCAACGCTCCATGATAGTCCTCATCTTGTCCTTAAACAACAATTAATGAGGGGGCATTTTGCCTGGGAGGCCTTGACGTCCAGCCAAATTGACCTCAGGTCGTGGCAAGCCCTATTAGTCACTTGGGATAATAGGGAACTTAATTGATATTTCTTAAAATCTGGAAAGTTCACACCCCCCACCCCATTGATATTTCTTAAAATCTGGAAAGTTCACACCCCCCACCCCATTGCCTGTGGAAGCTGCGATTTAGCAAGCTTAATAAGAGGCTGCCTGTGACACCAGATGAAAGAGCCAAGCCAACTGTTAAGCCTCCATAGCGCTTGCCTCGGTAGCATCGAAGGGAGCATTCGCATGGGATATCATAAACAAGGAAGAATATTCGCTTTAACCAGAGCTATTCTACTAAATCAAGATATCAGAAGAGCCTCCCAAAGCTGAAGGCTCTGTCTTACCTTCTCCAGCAACTGCACAAAAATTTGCTTTATATTATTGATCAAAGGCTGGAGCAATAAAAATGCCTAAATACAGGAAACCTCACTGTGACCACCTGAGAGGGAATCGGATTCCAACCCCAAGGTTGGGTACTCTGACAAGACTCCCCACAGGCATGGCCTCCGAATTCATAAATTTGATTTTATACCTGGAGAAAGAACCAAATAAATTCATCACTTTTATCAAATGGGGCACAGATATTGTCGAGTTAGTTAGATAAAGAAGAATATCATCTGCATAAAGGGTGATTTTATGGCCCCCTGATCCCACCTCTGGAGCAACTATATTGGGGTCCCTCTGGATAGCCTCTGTCAACGGCTCAATCACTAATGTAAACAGCAACGGTGAAAGGTGACACCCTTGTTGGCTGCCTTTACCAATATGATAATTTTCAGATCTCATTCTATTATTGAGAACTGCTGCCTTAGGGTTGCTATATTATACTGCTACCCACCTGGTGAAGACTCACCCCCCCACCCCCAAGACCAAACCGTTCCAGGACATAAAAGAGCTATGGCCACTCCACCTGGTCAAACACTTTCTCTGCATCCAGGGAGAACACCAAGCCCGGAATTGACCCCTGCTGGGTCTTCTAACGTTGTTAGAGGACCTATGACCCTTAACAAAACCTGTCTGGTCCTCCTTTACAATGGAGGGCAATACCTTCTCCAGCCTCAACGCCAGCATTTTCAACAGAATTTTGAAATCCATGATTAATAGCGATATGGGCCAGTACGAAGCACAATCCTTGGAGCTTTCCTGCTCTTGAGAATAAGGGAGATATTAGCTTCTCTCAGAGAGAGAATGGGAGGCAGTCCTGACTGTATGAATAATTGTACACATCCAACATTGGCCTGGTCAACATGTTTAATAAACTCCTTATAAAACTCGCTCAAAAGTATCTTCTTTTTCTTAATCGGTGAATGGCTCCCCTTAATATTCCAGGTGCACCATTTAAATGGGCAAATAGCCATAGCCATCCAAGATAGCCCATAACCCCCCCAAAAGGTTATAATGCACTGAGTGAAAACAGAATAAGATTCGTATAAACTAGAAAACACAACTACAAAATCTACCAGAGCAAAACTTCTAAAAACTATTTCTATAATGAACCAACACATAAAACAATAAGAGGAGACTTCTTCCTTGCCCACAGAGGGCACTCACACTACCCACTAACCCCCTCCATGGCTCCTTCAAGCTGAAGCTGTGCCCCAAACCCAGGGAAAACAAAGTAAAGAAAAACATGGACATTGTGACAAGAAACTTCGAAGGGGGTATTCAACCCGTCCCACCCGTACTTTGGCCCCAGTCAGTATTGATTGAAAAAACCCAAACCCCACCCCATCCTAGACCAAGAAAGAGAAATGAAAAGGGAATAATAGAAAAAAGACAATGGGAGAGAAGAAGGGAAAAGAAAAAAGAACCCCATCATATTAAAAGAGCAAAACCAAGTGAACAAGGTAAACAACAAAGAAAACAAAGAAAACACTATTGTCCATATTATTTGAACAACCAGTCTATTTTAAAGTGCCCCGGAGGTCCTTTGCCTTTTCTGATGAATCAAAATTATACACGGACTCTCTGTGGCTGAAACATAACACTGCCGGATATCTTACAGAGTACTGAATATTCAAGTCTCTCAGCCTTTTCTTTACCTTCCTCTTGCAGATCACAGCTGCAGAAAAGTCCTGGAAAAACATAATCTTTGATCCCTTGTATATCAGGGCCAGTGGATCCTTCCTCAGTGCTCTAGAGGCTTCCAACATCATTTGCTTATCTATATAGTGCTGGAGTCATTCTAGGACCGGGTGGGGGCGCTGGTCCAATTCAGGCCTGTGCACTGTGACCTGGTGGGCCTGCTCAACTTGTGCCTGGCCCGCCTCCACCTCCACCTCCAAGAACTGCTGGAGCCATTGCTCCACAAAGCTGATTAGCTGGCCTCCTTCCTCCCCATTCTGGCAGCCGGATGAGATGGATGTTCTTCTCACGGCCTCAATTTTTGAGGTCATTGACCTATTCCAATAAGGTGCGTACCTGCTCTCCATGGCCTGAATCCGACCTGCCGATGATTCTGCTGCGATTTCAGAAACTGCAGTCCATTGCACCACCTCCTCCACTCGCTGCCCGAGACGCTGGATCTCCTGCTCATGCTTTTGCTGCATGGCTGAGATCCGTTCCAACCTGGTCCTCCATCACTAAATCAATCTTCTATTGGAGTTTCAGGAACTCTGAGACCAGGCTCCTCTGCGCAGTTAAGTTCACAGGAACATTGGCAGAGGCTGACGCTACAGCCATGGGCATGTCAGTTGCTGCAGGGGGGTGCCCAAGACTGCCTATCTTTGCCGCAATAGCTAAAAAAGACCAGGCTCCTCTGCGCAGTTAAGTTCACAGGAACATTGGCAGAGGCTGACGCTACAGCCATGGGCATGTCAGTTGCTGCAGGGGGGTGCCCTGCTTGTTGCAATCCTCGCAGCCCTTTTCCCTTAGACATCTTCCCTGATCAATTAAACAAATACACAGCAGTTCTGGGGACCCAAGACTGCCTATCTTTGCCGCAATAGCTAAAAAAGGGAAGGTAAATGCACTACCTTGCCCGGGTTATAGTGCAGAGCTCAGCAGGGCAGACCTTCTTGATCACCGCCATCTTGGATCTCCGTGCCACCAGTTTCTCATCAACCTATTTTTAATGAGGAAAAAAAACTGAAGACCTTACTATCACTTTAAAGACTAGAAATGTCCAGATATCTTATTCACCAATCAACTGTCTTCCTTGCAGTTACATCATATTGTGGTTCATGACATCATGCCATTGCTGGCAGGCCTCTTGGTCTGTGCCTTTTATCCTCTCCTGCTCACTTATTTCTCTGGGGACTTTACTTCTTGCAGTAAATCTTATTTAAAGCACTTTCATCCCTCTCAGCACCAAATTCCAACTTTGAATGAAATTCTTAGTTGATCTCTGTCTCACTCAGACAAATACTCCTTCACTCTGACCGTGCTTTACTGACCATGTGCTTAAAAATCCCTTTCTTATGATTTGATGGTTACCTTTTAGCTTTGCTTCCCGCCACCTCATTGCCTTCATCACCTCATTCGACTGTTCGATAATTGCCACTTATCTGTTGGCTGCATTTCTGATTCTTAATTATTATTTTAATTATTAAATATAAACTATTTTAACTTATTCAATAGCTATTCATTCTACATCAGAATCTGACTTTTACTCCACATTTGAAACCGAAAAAAGATCGACTGGTTTAATTTTCACTTTGAACCACATTCCTAGATATACTCACAGCCTCAGTCTCTGAAAGGAACATGTACACTGCTTTTCTAAATGAGCTTGTTTCTGTCTCTGACCTCCCTTTGTTACATGGGAGGTCAGAGACAGACAACCAAATTAAATCAGTCTCCTTATCCCTGCATTTGCCACACAATAAAATTAAAGCATTTGAATAACCAATATCAGGCTTTGTGAGTAATCAATACCAGACACCAGATTTATAAATTCAGCAAAGGACAACAATTTATTAATAGTGCAGTAGCCAAAGTGGAACAAAGTTAAATAACAAGGTAATATAATTTATGATTTAAAACCGATCATCTTTGATTCTAGCCCCCACTCACACACAGACAGACAGGCTGACACAACTAAGGAATTAATTAAAGCAAATGAAGGAAAAGTAACTGGAAGGTTCACTTAAGTAGTTTCCATGATGCATAGTTGCACAGGCACATGGGATTGTATTTTACTTGCTTTCTGAAGACACTGGTCAGTGCAAATAGCTTCCAGTGGTCTCCGAGGAATATTAGTTTAATTCTTGTAACTGGCATTCTGTTCTCTGAACTTTCAATAAATTGATAACGGAAGGATTACCCGAAAGCAAACACATCTCCTTGTAGCTTTAGCAGAGATTACCTTTCTGAGCAATTTGTGCCTCATGCTTTAATAATTTTCCTTATTCAAATTTAACATCATTGCTTCAGTTTGAATAACCTCACTTTCAAACATCATATAAATTCTACCATCTTGTGGTCACTCATCCCTAAAGGCTCTTTTGCAACAAAAGTTTACTCACATAATGTGATATCTAAAATAGCCTATCTTCTAGATGGCTCCTCAATATAATGCTCTGGAAAACCATCCTGAACACACTCCAGAAACACACCTTCCACAATTTTAATGCTCAACTGGTTTCTTTCTTAAATATTTTTATTGAGAAAAATGATTTTTTTTAATAAATTTACAAAATTACAACAATAAACCAACATTACTCTATAAAAAAGAAATTTTTAAAAAATCAGTGATAAAGAACAAAACAAACAAAAACTATACTAATGTACAAGATAGACAGCCCAGGAGAAGTAATAAATAAATAACACCACTCAGCGCAACGAAACAATAGCTCCCGACCTTTGACACTGTTGAATTTTACACACGCATTTATTCAAAATTCTTCCTCTTGGGGTACCAAGCTCGCTAATCAGATTGCCATGGCTACACAAAAGCCCTAATTAAAATGGCAGACAAATCTGCATCTAGGTAATCCAAAATGGTTTGCCAAGTCTTACAGAAGTTCAGTTTTTTGCTGCACCATATTTGTGAGAAAGTCCACGGGGATATGTTCCATGATTAGCTTATGCCAACTCGACAGGCCCGGGTGCTTTTCGGACATCCAATACATCAAAATGTGCTATTCTCATGCAGAAAGTAAGGATATTAAAAAGTTTTCTCCCGTAAGTATCTAAAGAAGATAAATTGGACAGGCCCAGGAGAAGAGAGATTGGGTCCATCTTAACTTCGGTCCCCAAGACCCTCCCTACTACTCTTGCCACAGCACTCCAGTATATACAAAGCCTGTGGCAGGATTGAGAGTACCAGTACTTATTTTACACTTGGGGCACACTGAGGATACACCCACCTTAAATTTCGAGAGACGATCTGAGGCTAGATGGACCCTGTGAAGTATCTCCAGCTGCATGGCATGGGTCCTATTACAAATCAAAATCTTTCTCGCATTTTCACAAATATCCTCCCATATCTCAGAGAAGATCTCCCCAACCCCAACAGATAGAGTCATAGAGATATACAGCATGGAAACAGACCCTTTGGTCCAACCCGTCCATGCCGACCAGATATCCCAACCCAATCTAGTCACACCTGCCAGCACCCGGCCCATATCCCTCCAAACCCTTCCTATTCATATACCCATCCAAATGCCTCTTAAATGTTGCAATTGTACCAGCCTCCACCACTTCCTCTGGCAGCTCATTCCATACACGTACCATCCTCTGTGTGAAAAAGTTGCCCCTAGGTCTCTTTTATATCTTTCCCCTCTCACCCTAAACCTATGCCCTCTAGTTCTGGACTCCCAAACCCAGGGAAAAGACTTTGTCTATTTATCCTATCCATGCCCCTCATAATTTCGTAAACCTCTATAAGGTCACCCTTCAGCCCCCGACGCTCCACGAAAAACAACCCCAGCCTGTTCAGCCTCTCCCTGTAGCTCAGATCCTCCAATCATGGCAACATCCTTGTAAATCTTTTCTGAACCCTTTCAAGTTTCACAACGCCTTTCCGATAGGAAGGAGACCAGAATTGCATACAATATTCCAACAGTGGCCTAACCAATGTCCTGTACAGCCACAACATGACCTCCCAACTCCTGTACTCAATACTCTGACCAATAAAGGAAAGCATACCAAACACCTTCTTCACTATCCTATCTACCTGTGACTCTGCTTTCAAGGAGCTATGAACCTGCACTCTAAGGTCTCTTTGTTCAGCAACACTCCCTCAGACCTTACCATTAAGTGTATAAGTCCTGCTAAGGTTTGCTTTCCCAAAATGCATGCTCTTGGCATGAAGCACCCTCTTCTCTGTATCGGGTCTGTAGGAGTTAGTCAAAAGCGTAGTTCCTTAATCTGGAAAAAATGAAAAAGGTCTCTGTTAGATAATCCATACTTGTGGCTTATTTGGCCAAAGGACATCATTGTTTCACCCTCAAAGAAGATTCCCCTAGCTGCCCAGAGTTTAAACCCGGGGTCCATTATCTCTGGCTGGAACCCCGGCATACCAACTATTAGGCTACGAAAAGAAGTTTTAGATATATTATCCTCACTCTGCTGCATTGCCCTCCACACTTTGACAGTATTAATAATTATTGGATTACGAAGTATTCTGCAACTGTCTTCATTTATCTAAGAACAACAGGCTAATAAGAGTACACTTTGCATGGGAAGCCTCAATATCCAACCATATTGATGCTGGGTCTTCACAAGCCCGCTCAACGGGTTTACCCAGTCTATACACAGAATGAAGTAACCCATGATTACTGTGTTCTCTAAGTACGCTTCTCTCATCTCCTGATTAATATCATGCCGCACACTGTCATGACTATTTGATGGCCTATAATTACCTCCAACCAACGTTTGCTGCCCCTTGCTGTTTTAGTCCTGTCTAGATTCTACATGCTGTTCTTCTGATCCAAGATTCTTCCTTACTACTGTAACAATCCCTTCCTTAATTATCAGTGCAATTCCACCTTGTCTTTTCTTCTTGATTATTCTTGAACTTGCAGTTTCACGGTACAGCCATGTTTCTATAATAGCAATTAGATCATACCCATTTATCTTTATTTGTGCCCTTAGGTCATTTATCTTGCTGTAAATGCTGCATGTATTTAGTAGTGTCCTTAATTTTGTCCTTTTGATATTAAATCCACATTGAAAGCATTTTTGATGTCAAACATTGTCTCTCCTATATTTTAATTTCCCTAGCAGTTTTTCTATTTCTGGTAACTTCAATTTCATTAAACTTGGTTACCCGTCAAGTTCCCAATCTCCTGACAGGCTAGTTTAATCTGTTCCAACTACACCATCAAATCTGTGTTTACTTCTGGATTCTCTGAAGCTCAAACTGTGATGGATTATGTGCATGTGGCCCTCAAAGCTCCACTGGGCTAATCAGATCCTGCAAGTGTGAGACTGCTATCCTGGGAGTAATGACTCTCAGCTACCACGGTGTTCTGTCGACCAGAGCCATTACAGAGTAGACTTTTTGAAGATAGAGAATACTGGGTGAAGATATGCCTGGTGAGAAAAGCATGAACATAGGCTGAGATGCATTACAATCATATCCTACATTTTACCAGGGCTATTACTGGATAGACCGTTTTGGCAAGGAGCCTGAAACAAACACATCCAGCACAATAGTCCAGAAAAGGGAAAAATATTCTCATCTTTTGCAACTTCAGTGCCTAATATGGACACTGCCTTCTTCAAAGCGTGCTGTCGTAAAACATGGAGTTGTCACCACTCCTGTACCACTGTGCTTTTAAATGGCCAACAATGACCAACTTTAAGCTCACAATAGTCCACTCCTGTTCACATCACCCCCATACATGCAACTGAGTGCGGAGGCTCCATTCCCAGCTCTCATTGGCCAGCCTTCTCATCAGGAAGCCAGTAATTTCTGGTTCACACTTGAATCTCCATGCTGATACAGGGAAGGAAAAATAAGTGAGAATACTGCACACTTCCCATTCTATCTCCTTCATCCTGTCAGCCACCACTAAATTCATTCAATTGGGGTTCTCTCCCCATGGCAACCAGATTGTATGTGAAAACTGTGCCCACCTCTTGAAACCTTTGTACATTAAAATGTGTTGAATGAATGCTTTGTGGCAAAGCCTGAAGATGAATACTAACATCAGTTAGGAGCAAGTTGGATCTAAATCCAAAATTCGACAGTTAAAAAGCAAGTGCTTTAGCCACAGTGAGTTTTTAAAAATAGGTTTAATGAGGAAGGGTTAGCAAAAATCATGATTTCCAAAAGGAATATAATTTTGTTCAATTGTACAAAAACAAACTTACACATGAAAAAGTTTTCGTTGATATTCTTCATTCATATTTATGTCAAAGCAAATTGGTTATAAAGCTAGAACTTCTGACAGCATATAAAATGACACATTTGTACTGGTGTTTGTAGAATTAACATGATAGGAATTCTAAACAATATGAATCAGAATACATTTAAAATGTGATACAAAATATTTCAAGATCTTTATAGTCATAGAGTCAGACAGCCTGGAAACAGACCCTTCAGTCCATGCCAACCATAATCCGAAACTAGTCCCACCCGTGTTTGGCCTGTATCCCTCCAAACGTTTCTTATTCATGTACTTATCCAAGTATCTTTTAAGCGTAGTAACCCACTAACTGTACCTACATCCACCCCGTGCTTTTAAAGTTCATTCCATGCGTGTAAAAAAAGTCTATTAAATTTTTCTCCTTTTACCTGAAAAATATGCCCCCTAGTCTTGAAATCCCCGTCCAAAGGAAAAGACACCTGCCATTCACCTTATCTGTACCCCTCATGATTTTACAAACCTCTACAGAGTCACCCTTATAGGTCATGTCGCGGCAGGACATAGGTGAGGCCACTTGTAGAATACTGCGTACACTTCTCGTCGCCCTTCTATAGGAAGGATGTTGTTAAACTTGAGAGGGTGCAGAAAAGATTTACAAGGGTGTTGCCAGGACAGGAGGGTTTGAGTTACAGGGAAAGGCTGAATAGGCTGGATCTTTCTTCCCTGCAGCGTCAGAGGCTGAGGGGTGACATTATAGATGTCTATAAAATCACAGGGTGCCTAGATAGGATGAATAGCCAAGGTGTTTTTCCTGGATGTGGGGAATCCAAAATGAGAGAGCATATTTTTAAGATGAGAGGGGAAAAATTTTAAAAGAACCTGAGGAGTAACTTTTTCACACAAAATATGGTGCATGTAGGACACGACCTGCCAGAGGAAATGGCGGAAGTTGGTGCAACTACAACATTTAAAAAGCATCTGGATGGGCATATGATTAGGAAGTGTTTAGAGGGATATGGGCCAAATGCTGGCTAATGGGACCAGGACAGATCAGGATATCTGGTCGGAATGAATGAGTTGGATCGAAGAATCTGTTTCTGTGCTGTATGACTGTATAAATAAGACACAAGAGGCATGATTTTATCCTATGCTTACAATAGTCCCCAGAACAAATAGCAGCAAACTGAAACTTATTTTTGAGCTGAACAGCCAAAGTAAAAAATAAAGGAGCCAAGCAGAATTTAATTTTGAAATTGGACACAGAGGACTAATGAAAAATACAATTAAATTCTTGATAGGAACTGGAAGGGGTCCAGATAGAGGAGTGATGTAAACAAAGAAATGCTAGACTGGAATCTTAGTTTTTGGAACAGAATCTTGTTGTTGCTGAGCAGTTACAGGCCCAGAAATACATTGAAAGCACAAAACCGATAGAGTGAATCACAGGCTTGAGTCAATATCATATTTTACACTCAAAAGGGGAGCATAAGTACGAAGCTTTCATGCTGAATCTGCAACATTACTCAAGGAGATGAAATGCGTAATTAGTAATCTAATGGCAAATTATTTTTTAAATCCATAATTGGGTTGTCTTACCACTGTTCTCATCGAAGTATTTTGTTTTTAACATCCATATTCTATCCATTCTCCTTCCCATCATTTTTCCCTGATACCCTCTTCCTGCCTTTTTTCTCCCCTGTTCCAATCACTCCCTCCCTTAATTATAATCCCTATAATTATTAACTAATGGTTATTAAAGCAAGTTAAAGTAATTCTCCCATTTGTATTGAATATGTCTTAATCTTGATTCAGTCCACATTATGCAGTGCTGTGGCTTTGCGAATCAGCCTTTCAGTCATTGGGGAGTTTGGTCGAAAAGCATCTCGCTCCAGGACGAGGCATCTATTGGTGAAAGAAAAACATTAAAAACCTAGAAAATTACAAGAAAGTAGTCATGAAGTTTAGAGGGAATAAATACAGATCCAAGTTCTACTTCACGTAAATGCTCTGAAATTGAATAATTAAATAATAATGTACTTAGCATACTCATCTGAACTGGACCAACACCTCTGCTAAATCATTAAGACAATTTCAAGTCTGTTAAGTATTCAATGCTACTCCTCCCAGATGAATTTCAGAATTCATTTGTTTAATCCCCTGCATTTTCTGATAGTAGTGTGGTTTTCAGGATGATAATTCTAGTTTTTATATTCTTGAAATATTCTTGATGGTGAGTTCCTTAGGTATATGTATACCCACAGTCCTGTAAGGAAAAGGATTACAGGATTTCTGCTGATCCTGTGAATATAGTTTCAAATCAGGATAGTGAGGCAAGATGGGGAACTTTTAGGCTGTGGTGTTCCTCTGCTTGTGTTACCCTTACCTTCAATATGGTATAGATCCCAAGTTTGGAAGTTGCCCTTTATAGATAGTGGACAGGCTTTGAGAAGTCAGAAGTGAAGTTACTCAAAGCAGAATTCCTCGCATCTTGCAGCCTTAGTGCACCATTGATTATTGTGATTTCCGGGTAATAGGGAATAGCAAAGTGAACTGTGTTTTTTAGTAACAGATTACACAGGTTGTTTTTGGTGTTATAAAATAACTCCAGCCTCACTGACAAGCATATTTTCAAATAAACCTAAAACATACAACATATTTATTATTGTATGAGAAATTGTTTATAAAATGGTGTTTCATAATTTGTTGATTGCTTGGAAAACAGTAAGAGTTATTGCTAAGTAAACTAGAAAGTTTTAATAGCATTCCTACTCCCAAAGGAGCAACTAGTTCCAAATCATGGCTGATACTAGATCCATACTGATCTGAGCCATGGCAGGAGACTCCCAGGATAAGAGAAGAAATATTTTAGTGGTGATGTCCTCAAGATAGCTTGAAGAAATTAAACATCCCCTCCGATTCTTGTGACCAACTAAAATGGAGACAGTTCATTCAATAAGATACTGAATTAATTAAGAGACTTCGTTGGGAGCTGCAGAGGCAAAAGGTGTCAAGGGAACACACAAACCTCCAAACACCTCATCTGTCTGACCTCACAAGCACCACTTTCCCTGCATGTGACAGAGTCTGCAGATTGAGCACATTGAATTTATCAGACATCTCAGAATCCATTGGATGAGAGTGGAAGCCAGTCGTGCTCAACCTGAACCACTGCCTAAGAAGTCTAATAAATCCAGATAATAAATGTTACAAACCTGATGGTAATGGGTCTGAATTTTCACTGGTCTAGCACATCATGACATTACGTTAGGCAAGTGTAAAGTGAAAAGCTTGAGATATAAGCTAGGCCTTATTTGTGTTCCAGTCACTGCTCCAAGTTCCAGAGAACCTTTGGAGCAAAACATCTGCCAGTTTCAAACAAGGTGATCTCTGATGGAGGAGTAAGTGCCAGAAGGAGACTCCTCGGTTGAGAATTCAAGCTGGTCTGCACTCTTAACAGAGAAGGTGTAGTAGTATGCCAAGCAGCAACAAAGCAACCTACCTGGGGGTCCAAGGCACTGCATTTTATTAAAGGGCCAATTTGAGCAGAGTATCGTTCTCTGAGCCATACTGCCAGTGGATAGCTGGTAAGAGCCACATTTTCTAACTATCATCTATATGCCAGATCGGTTTCCTTTAGACATGCATGTCCCAGGTTCAAAAGTCGAAGTCATCAATAAGTAAATTGTGATATTCTTCAGGCTGTTAGTCCTGTAGATTTTCATGATTAACATACAAGTAAATGAGTCAAGATTGTGGTGGTGCTGGAAAAACACAGCAGATCAGGCAGCATCTGAGGAGCAGGAAAATCGATGTTTCGGGCAAAAGCCCTTCAAGTAAATGAGTTGAGCAAGATGAACAAGAATGGATGAGATGCAAAGGAATGTTACTTTTGTGTGGTATCTGACTTTATCTTAAAGTGAGAAAAGATAATGCATTAAAAAGCTAATCAGTTGACTATTTTTTAATTGATGGTGCTTCATTTGTCAGGTTAGGGTAATTGAAAGGTGAATCCATATAATAAACAAAAGCATAAAATTGCATTTACTTTAGCACCCTTTCCAACCACAGGAAATCCAAGAATGCTTTACTGTCACTGAAACACTTTTGAAATGTAGCTAATTCTGTAATTTAGGAAACAGTAGCTACTTTGCATAAAGCAAGATCCCAAGGAGTAAGTAGCTCCTTGACCAAAAAATACCTAAAGTAGAGTAGAATCCCATGCCCCTTCCCCTAAAGCCAGCCAGGAAACCACCAGAGTTTACATTGTGAACTCCTGACATGGTAGAGAACTCAACTGGTTTCTGGTTGAGAGGATTTTCTGACACCTTTCCTGCCACAGACAAGGGAGCATGCCAGTGCAACAATGATTATAAGAACGTGACTATTCTGTATTATGATTCATTATAATGTTGATTGCCCCAGTTTGCACATTGCAATTTTTCAATCCATTGTGCCTGCACTGTCTCTTTAGGAGACCTATCCAATCCTTCCCGTTCTCTTGTTGTATCCCACAACTCTGAAAATATTGTGGGAGAACACTCAGATGTTTTTGTGATGTTGATTGATGAATAATTCTTGACTTCGTATCAGGGATAATGCCTCTTCACTTCTAAGTACTGTCATGGAATCTTTAACATCCACATGAGCAAACAGCTAACACTTCAATCAACACCTTAAGTTGGTTGAAATCTAGTAATTTGACCAATCGAATCACATCACAGCACTTACACTTGCCTTTAAATAAGATATAATTTCGGGTCTCAGCTATTTCCTTGATATATTTTTAAGGGGTTTGGTCTGATCTATACAATATGTCTGAAAAGGTTATATAAAAATCATTTCTTTGATTTAGTCCTGATCCAATAATAACTAGACAAAGCTATTTTCAATGAAGAGAAAGGGTAAATGAAGCAACTTCAGTAGTAACTTTGAATAGGAAATTTCATATAAACTTGAGATGGAAATATTTTCAGAGTTGTGGGATACAACAAGAGAACGGGAAGGATTGGATAGGTCTCCTAAAGAGACAGTGCAGGCACAATGGATTGAAAAATTGCAATGTGCAAACTGGGGCAATCAACATTATAATGAATCATAATACAGAATAGTCACGTTCTTATAATCATTGTTGCACTGGCATGCTCCCTTGTCTGTGGCAGGAAAGGTGTCAGAAAATCCTCTCAACCAGAAATCAGTTGAGTTCTCTACCATGTCAGGAGTTCACAATGTAAACTCTGGTGGCTTCCTGGCTGGCTTAATGGGAAGGGGCATGGGATTTACCTCTACTTTAGGTACTTTTGGTCAAGGAGCTACTTACTCCTTTGCGGCAATAACTGCTCACACAGCAAGGGTGCTGTCTGCCCTCACCAATCCACACAGCCTAGGGATGTCCAACTGACCCCAGCGTCCACAGACCCCACCTTTACCTAGCTGTGAGATCACACAACCATCACCTTGTCTTTCTCCACCTGCAGCTCCAGCAGTGACCACCAATTCTGGTTGCACATTTTGATTGGTCAGCAGCCTTTGAGGACAGGTAACCATCTTTCAAAGGGACAAGAATTAATTGGCAGGTAATTGACCAGTTGGCTGTTGTTGACCAGTTGCAGCCCATGTCCTCGTGAATCAGTAAGTTTACACCCCCATCTTTTCTTCTACACCCTCCCAGTTTTCAAGCCTGATACCAGAAGCCTATTGCCTCCATTAAATCTGGCACATACCTGGCTAGTTTTTGGTGATCTCTGCTGTCTGATTTTAAAGCAGCATGGATCAATAGCAGGTTAAAGACATCTCTCTGCAAAAAACAAAATTGTTTTAAAGAAATTAGATAACCTGCAGTCAAAAAAATCCAATTATCACAAATTTGTTCAAATTATATGACACAATACCATAACATATTCAAAGTTCAACAGCAGGAATTTAGTTTGAAGGTGGTAGCATGAATGCACTGTGCGTTTAATGGAGAAGATACTTCAAAATAGAGACACCCTCTTGCAATGCTTTTTTAAGTAGCCTTTCTTTGCAGCCGATCCTTCATAGTGGTGGGAGCAATCCCTCTCCATCGTGGCCAAATGCTCCTGCTGTTGCACCTGGCAAATACGGTGGGACTCTAAGCCTGCCTAGAGGACGAGATCTTCAGTTTAGCTATTTTGCATCAACCAGTTCAGATGTGCTATGATACCTCTTAAGCAGATGGGACTTGAACTCAGGTTTCCTGGCTCAGAGTGAGGAGCACTACCACGAGTCCCGACTTGAAAATGATCTTCACAAAGCTAAAAAGGTCCTTGCCACCTACAGTAACCTGGAGGCATTTTTAAGTGGGTTTAATAGGCCTAATTGACTGCACTGCGTACAGGCTGGTGGCCTAGCCCCGCCACTCTCCCAATCCCACAAATTAGAAAATGTGGTTGATGGCCAATAGCCCTACTTTAGCAGCTGTCCGTTCCCTCCTGGTTTCAGCATGAATTAAAAACCAAGCTCCTGTCTCCAAAGGCAAGGAAGAGAATAAATAATACATAAAAAATCATGCATCTAATGCAGTAAAAATAAATTGAGTAAAAAGACCTCCACATCCTTCAACTTAGCTTGTTCAAAGAAATCTGACACAAAATTATTAATGTTATTATTTTTATTCTGACCAACCTCCTGCTAAGGAAGTTTGGTTTGTGAAATGTGTTGAAAATAATGGTATGCAATACACCATCTGAAAGTGTGATGAAGGCAAGTTCAATTGAGGTATTCAAGAGGGCATTGGATGATTATTTGAATATAAATAGTGTAGAAGGGAATGTTGAAAAAGCAGCACATTGGCGCTAGGTAATGTTGCTCTTTTGATGAGTCAATGGAGGCAAGATGGGTCAAATAGCCTCCTCCTGCACTGTAACACCTCTGTGAAGTAAAGGCCACTCCACAATGAGCATAAAATTCCAGCTAATGTAAAATTCTATCATCTAGTGGTAAATCTTACCTATATGATCCCTTTAGTACATAGCTGTGAAGTAGACCTGTCTCAGTGTACAGTACAGTATTTAAAACACCCTGATCCCTGATTGCTTCCTTAATATACCGATCCAGAAAACAATTATTATTTACATTTCATGAATGTATCATCTGTTCTTTTCGTTGTAGGTTTTGCTTCCCAGTGCAGTGAAAATTGAAATCCCCCTTTATTATTTTATCCTTATTAGACACACCTCTTCTGAATGCAGTGGATGTTTGTATTTGGATTTTCAAACATTGCCAAATGACAGGTTTATTTATAAAATTAAAGGGGAGTAGCATAGTAGAGTCATAGAGATGTATAGCACGGAAACAGATCCTTTGGTTCAATCATCTATGCTGACCAGATATTCTAATCTAATCTGGTCTAATTTGCCAGCACATGGTCCATATCCCTCTAAACCCTTCCTATCATTATACCCATCAAGATGCCTTTTAAATGTTGTTATTGTACCACCCTCCACCACTTCTTCCGGCTGTTCATTCCATACATGCACCATCCTCTGCATGAAAAAGTTGCCCCTTAGGTCCCTTTTAAATCTTGCCCTTCTCACCCTAAACCTATGCCCTCTAGTTCTGGACTCCCCCACTCTGGGGAAAAGACCTTGTTTATTTACCCTATCCTTGCCCCTTATGATTTTATAAACCTCTGCAAGGTCACCCCTCAGCCTCTGATGCTCCAGGGAAATTAGCCCCAGCCTCTCCCTATAGCTCAAGCCCTCCAACCCTGGCAACATCCTTGTAAATCTTTTCTGAACCTTTTCAAGTTTCACAACATCCTTCCTATACAAGGGAGACCAGAATTGCACCCAATATTCTATTTGGTTTAATCCACTTAGAAAAATCACACAAAAACTCTAAGACAAATCTATAATTCTTTCCTCCCCATCTGTGGGTGATAGGAACAAGTGGAGCTTTCAGGATTGAGATCAGTAAGTTCTTGTTAGGTAGCTGCATCAAAAGATTTGTAACAAAGGCATCTAAGCAATGTTGATAATGAGCTGTCACATTATCAAATGATGGAGCAGGCTCAAAGCAAAAATGGTCTGTTCCTGTGCCATATGTTGCCATCACTTAAACAACATGTTTTCTGAGCTGTTAAGATTGACGTGTTATCTTATTTCAGCTGATGTTGATTATTCTGAAAAGATACCAGAAAATACCTGTGCATTACTGCCTCCAATGTTCTGAATCTGGTAACGAACTGGATTTAACAGATCCACAGTGCGACTGTAATTTCCATTCGCAAACTCTGCTATTGCCTGACAGATAGGAAGTCCCAAATCTTTACCAATTTGGTATTGATAGTTTTCACCAGGAGTTCTGAAAAAAAAAATTCTACAATTAGTGGTCTGATGCATATGGCTCACTGCATTTTGTCTCATGTGAATTCATAATTTACATTAAAATGTCAATTAGCACTTTTTCCAGAAATGGATTTAAGCAGCTTTTTATTGTAGATGAGCATCATCCAATGGAAATACACAGCCTAATGTGAGACTTCACCAAAGGCTTTCTTCACAAGCAAAACAAGTTTGGTATCTACGTGAACTTTGCACCAATCTGATATTACTAGGATGAAATGTTTTTCTCAAAGAAGTTACTATTTTCACTATTTTTAAGTTATATTTTGTTACTCTGTATCAGAGAATTAACATCACATTGATTCCAGTTTGGGAAACAAAACAGAGCCACATTTGTAAAACTTTACAAGCAGGAGGGCTGCCCTGGTAAACATTCAAAAACAAAACTGTGGTTTGAACATCTCAGACAAAAATAAGCATTCCTTCTTTTGCTGCATTTAAATACATAGTGTTGTAAACTTTCTTTTTTTTTAAATTTTGGTTTTTACAAAACTGGCGATTGAAATGATTAGGACCTACTTTAAACAATGTATTTAAAAGGGTGGCTGTATGTTTTGAAAGCAAGTTATCTGACATCCATGCCAGGCATTATGTGAAGGATTGCATGAACAATAATTGAAGGTTGAGTTATAGACGATTTGAAGCCAAGGAGTGTACAGATGCAGCTTTTGCTGGCAATAACATGATCAGTCTATGGACTGCGATAGGGTTAAAGTTAGCATTATCGACCACAGAGACCTTTCTGCCTGCCAATAAATTTGTGATTGGTTCTCAGGTAACTGACCAGCCTGCAGCTGGGAACAAGTTACAGAGAGAGAGAGAGACAAGTGTTCAGTTCTTCCCCAGCTCAGAAGCAGTCTCTCCATTCTCTGCAGTCAAAACTCACTATAAACCTGAAGAAAACAAGTTCATCTTTCCTACAATAGTTGCTGTAAGTTATGCCTTTTAACTGATAAGTCAGAATTTTTTTATAAGTTGACTGCCTTGTGTCTCTTACCAACCAGTGAACACATCCAGAGAAAGATGACAGAAGTAATATGCTGGCCAGCAGAAGAGTCATAAAGATCATCTTAACAACAAAACCCAGGAACTATCAAAACTATCTTTCCAGTTCGGCTCTTCTGCCCATAACCCAATTTATCTGGGTCTGTGTGTAAGGGGGAATTTCCAAGGTGATGAGAGTTTTAATTGGTGGTATTATAAGCTGATGATTTAAAACCATTTACATATAGCTAGAGTCTAATTATTGCAATAAATAATTATTCTTGTTCAGTTAAAGAAATCTTGTTCATGCTTTGCATTAATCTGGGTCTGAAAGTCAGTTAAAATGGGGAACTTTACATTTTGTACAATTTTTAACTTTTCTGATGACTCCAGGAAATGTAGGGCTCAATTTAACAATGCTTGAACATTTGTCTGGAAGTGGATTAAAAACAGGCGATGAAGATTTGGATGTGGTATTGGTCATAATACTGGTGAAATAAAACACTCTGTTCTGTACTGCACTTAAGATAGCAAAGAATTATTTGGTAAGGCAGAGTTGTCCCTAACAATCTTAAGCAGATTTGGCAGGTGAGCTAGAGGTTGGATTTCCGGACACAGTTAGGAAGGCAGGTACTAGTTGGGCACATGGGTTTAGAGCTGAAAATGTGTTGCTGGAAAAGCGCAGCAGGTCAGGCAGCATCCAGGGAACAGGAGAATTGACGTTTCGGGCATAAGCCCTTCTTCAGGCTTATGCCCAAAACGTCAATTCTCCTATTCCCTGGATGCTGCCTGACCTGCTGCGCTTTTCCAGCAACACATTTTCAGCTCTGATCTCCAGCATCTGCAGACCTCACTTTCTCCACTTGGGTTTAGAGGAAATACAAAAGAGACCAAGTAACCCAATGATTCACAATATTGTTACCTTCAAAGTTTCAGACAATTAAAAATGTAATATCATTGCTGTATTGCCCCCTTAATGATACATCAATCACAATTAGAATCAAATAAGTTTTTCATTTCTTAATTGAATAAAACGTTATGAACTTAATCACTAAAGTTAGTTGCCAATGTTATAAATAGACCAGACAATTAGTGCACCTGAGGGGCACAGTACAAATATGACCTTTACCTGCTGGTGTTGTAACAAAGCCATGCTTTATATCAAAACTCAGCACTATATATTTACTCGCTGAAAATCACTGATTTAGTTTTAGAAGACCAAAGCAGCATTCTGGAGACTTTGAAACAACAGCTATTAGGGATGGCTGGATGTTTACATGATTGTACCTCAGAAATTCTAGTGCCATTAAAATGGAGCCAGCCTGTCTTGAAAACTGCAGAGACAAAATCCTTGAAGGAGTGTGATTTGACTATCTCCTAACCAATTCATAAAGTAGTCAATCATTGAGATATGCAACTGGGCAAGACAGAGTATTAGGTGAAATCACCTCAGACAATGAATTCTGGCCAAAAAAGAAATTCATCCACCCATAATCTAATGTAAATAATGGTCATGGAATCCATTAGCCCTGATCATATTCAGATAACTTGTCAGTTGGAGAGTTATACAGTACAGAAACAGACCAACTTGTCCACGCTGACCAGCCATCCCATTTGCCAGCAGTTGGCCCATATCTATCTAAACCCTTCCTTTTCATATACCCTCCAGTTGCCTTTGAAACGTTGTAATCGTACCCACCACTGGCAGCTCGTTCCATACACGCATCACCCTTTGCATGAAAGAATGCCATTCAGATCCCTTTTAAATCTTAAACCTATACCCTCTAGTTTTGGACTCCCCTATCCTGGAAAAAAATACATTTTGGCAGGCTCTAAAAAAAACTAATTAATCCATCCTTACAGTAACTTATGTGTGAATCTGAGTGCATGTATGTGTAGAGTACTAGATTACATTTATTAGATTGGGTGAAATCTGATAAATATTATTCTCTTTCCTTTACTAAAGCTTAACAAAGAAACCTGTCTCTGTATCTCTTTTACAGTCACAGTACTTAAATAGTTAGAAATTGGCTGAATTGACAACCACATCCTTAGAAAAATAGTTTGTGGCCAAATTTGGGGAGGCATGGTGGCTCACTGGTTAGTCCTGCTGCCTCACTGCACCAGGGACCTGGGTTTGATTCCAGCCTTGCAGTGACCGTGCAGAGTTTGCACATTCTCTCTGTGTCTGTGTGGGTTTCCTGCGGGCACTCCAGCTTCCTCCCACAGTCCAAAGATGTCCAAAACTGGTCATGTTAAATTGCCCATATAGTGTCCAGGGATTGTGTAGGTTAGGTGGATTAGTAATGGGAAATATAGTGTTACAGGGATAGGGTAGAGCAGTGGATACGTGTGGAATGCTCTTCTGAGCGTTGGTATGGACTCGATGGGCCGAATGGCCTGCTTCCCCACTATAGGGATTTTATGAAGGGTAGCCATTCTACTCTTCCTCACCTGCTAGTAACAACATTCTGGAGTCAAATCTAATTGTTCATATGAGGCATCTCACTACAAAATATCCTTTGTTGCGCATAACAGTAGCTCACTGAATGCAAACCTTTGGTTTTTCTTAATAAAAGCCTTTCTTAATTTATTGCAATTTCTCAACTATTTTCCTGATTATATCTTTCTTTTAAAAGCAGTTAATCAGTTTCTTGTGTAGATGGAATCTTATAGCTTACACAATTATGTGTCCTGGAAAATTATTTGTCTATGTAGGTTTAACAATTTGAGATCTCACAGTTTAACCCTGTATTCCTACTCTTGATACCCAGAATCACTAAATCTGACACTTTATTGTAAGATGCAGGGTCTAACTGTTTAAGTGGAAATAGTAATGTTCTAACAGGAAGAAAAATCCCACGGGCTGAGCTATTATCCATGTTTATTTTGAAATGTTAAAGATATTGATCAAACTAAGAGGAAAAGCAGTATGATTGTGCAAAGGCAGTTGACAGATGAGAAGATTAGAGAGAATTTATCAAAAAAACAAACAATAAAAAAAGGAAAGTTAGAATAAGAGAAAAAGCTAGTTAGGAAACTAAAAACAAATAATCAAGTTTCTATAAATATTTACGGAAGAGTTAAAAAGTGGGCATTGGTCCCATAGAAAGTGAGACTGGAGAACTGAAACTGCAAACTAAGGCAAAGTCAGATAAATTGAACAGAGGAGTCAATGTGTCCCTGTGCATGAAAGGTTAGCATGCAGATATAGCAAATAATCAAGAAAGCTACTAATATATTGCCATTTATGATGAAGGAAGTAGCGAAGTTATGCTTCAGTTACACAGGGTACTGGTAAGACTTCATCTGAAGCACTGTGCATAGCATTGGTCAACTTATTTCAGGGAATATATAAATGCATTAATACCTTGAATAGATGGATTGTCATTGAAGGATTGATTAGACTGGCTAGGCTTGCATTCGCTGAAGTTTAGACAAGTAAAAGGTGATTTGAATAAATCACATAAGATCTTGCAGGATCTTGACAGGTACATATGAGAGGTTCTTTCCTCTCGTTAGAGAATTTAGACCAAGGATCACTATTCAAAAAATCAGGAATCAACCAGTTAAAAAGGAGATGAGACAAAATGTTTCTTTCTCAGAGGGTCTTGAGTCTTTGGAACTCACTTTCTGAAAAGGTGGTGGAAACAGAGTCATTGAATATTTTTAAAGCAAAGGTGAATAGATACATGTTAAGCAAAGGAAGTTAAAGATCATCAGGATAGGCAAAAGTGCAGATTTGAGGTAGCTGTTGGGTGAGCCATGATCCTTCCAAATGCAAAGCAAACTTGACATGCTGGATGGCTTACTCCTGTTCTTGCATTTAGTTTTCTAAAATGCTTTAAATTCTGACTCTCAGAGTAACTATGTTAGATGATTACATTCCAGCATTTTGGTATTCAATTCTGTCCCTTGCTTTGAGTTGAAACAATTATTTCTATTCAAAATGTAAAAACAACAATAGACAATGTGCAAGAAGGGTTCGTTTTCAGTGAATTACTTGTAAATAGGTAAGATTTTCAGTAATATCACAATGTATCAACAGATTGGCATCCAGAGTCTGCAGTATGGAAATAACTCCCTTGAGAGAACCTATTCTCAAGCCTTTAAATGGCTGGAAGTGTCTGATATACAGGCATGCTTACTTGGAGAGTTCTTGCAGTGATGTGATGACTTCATTTGCAGTGTCAATCTCTTTAGCTCCAAGCAGTGACATCAGTATATGGGCATCATTGAAGATAAGAATCTGGTCTTTGGCATGATCCTTGGTGACTCTAGCAAGTTTCTTCCATTGATTGTCAACATTAACACCTGTGGAAGACTGTACTGTCAGTGGAACAGGGGATTTGGCTTGTTCTTTCAGTCTTCATAATTGTCATTTAATTACGTGATCATCAGCACAATAACACATGATTTAATTATGTAATCAGCAGTACAATAACATGTGATTAATTCTTTTAAAACATGTGAAAAATAGAAACAAAAAAAACACCCATTTAAACATGCTGTTCATTTCTGGGTGGAAGTGCTAGGTCTCACTTTAGACTCTACAAAATCTGCAACACATTTCCCAATTTGAACAATACACTCTGCTGTCTTTCACATCTTTTCATATCCTGATTGTTTAAAGATCTCCATCAGGTCCCGTCCTAACTTTCCTTCTAAAATCTCCTCCTTTCCATCCTGACTCTTTACATTAATAATCTCTTTGTCTTTGGCGATTCTAATCCAACCCAACTAATTTCAAGATTTTACAATACATTACAATACAATATAGCACAGAAACAGGCGCACCAAGCCTGTGCTAATTCCTAATCCTTACTTAGACTCACATCATTGTGCCAATGAGCAGCTTTCTTCCCTCTGTTTGCCTTCCATTCATCTATCAAGATACGCCTTAAACGTTGCTAATGTGCCTGCTTCCACCACCTCCACTGACAGTGCATTCCAGGCACCCACCACCCTCTGTCAAAACTTTTCCCTGCACTTTTGCCATAAACTTTTCCCCTTTTACCTTGAATAATGCCCTCTTGTAGTGGACTTTTCCGCCCTGGATTATCCACCCTATCTATGCTTGTCATAATTTTGTAGACCTCTAACAGGTTGCTTCTCAGTCTCCATCTTTCCAGTGAAAACAGGCTGAGTTTATCTAATCTCTACTCATAACTAAAACCCTCCACACCAGACAACATTCTGGTAAACCTTCTCTGCAGCATCTCTAAAGCATCCACGTCCTTCTGGTAGTGTGGTTACCAGAACTGCATGCAATATCCCAAATGTGGTCTAACAGCTGTAACATAACTTGCCAACTTTTATATTCGATGCCCCGACTGATGAAAGCAAGTATGCTGTATGCCTTCTTGATCACCTTAACCACCTGTGTTGCAACTTTCAGGGATCTGTGGACCTGTACACCCAGATCCCCCTGCTTAGGGCTCTGCCATTTATTGTATAACTGACAACTGGATTTGATCTTCCAAAATGCATCACTGCACACTTATCAGGATTAAACTTCATCTGCCATTTCTCTGCCATCTATTTTTATCCCACTGCATCCTTTGACAATTCTCCTCATTATCTGCAACTCTGCCAATTTGGGTTTCACGTCCAAACTAATCAGACTATCTAGATTTTTTGATCAACAATACATTTTTTGATTATTTTTAAATTTTCTTCTCCCAACTATCCTTTTATTTTTTTCTTTTGCCAGTGGACAAAATCTTTTTGTCTTAATTCCTTCCACCGCAATTTGTGATTTCTAATTCTCTTACCTTTAGCTCAGCATCCCCTTTCTGTCACCTAAATCAAATTGTTCCACGGTTGCTTTTCTTGAACTCATGGTTTTGTTGTCCACACATCTTTCAACATTGTACACAGTACTAAAAGCACCTCCAGGAATGCAAACCAATCTGCTGAATATTTGCTCCGTTTGGGATAATACTTAAATGTGCAATCCCAACTCAGGAAAGTGCCCTGGAACTTTGGAAGTTTGGAGGTGTGACAATGTAAACTTCAGAACTTTAATAACTTTATGGACTGGAAGAAACAGCAATAGTTCTTTCTGGAATAAATTGTTTTCCCAAGATGAAAGGAGGAACTGTTATAAAGGAATTAAAAGCAATTTGCTAATTAACCTTCCCTGGGGAAAAAGGAGTCAAAGTATCATAAACAAGCTGTTTCCTGTAAGACAGGAGTTTTACTGCTGGATAATTAGCTGTCTCGTGACAAATGGGCAATTAAGACTGCCTACAGAAGGAATGCCCTGAAGAATTTAACGAGTTAATTGCTGGACAGGCTATTTTAAACCAAAAGCTAACACTGAATATTACAAGGAACAGTAGAGCTGCTTCTGAAAAGAAGGCAAGTTACAGACTTGTGGTCTCCATAAATGTAATCAATACTTGGGATGAAATAATCTAAAAGATCGTCAATAATGTCATACTACAAACTTGAAAAAGACAGAAAATTGTATAAGAATTCATCTCCAGAAATCTTCAGCAGCTTTGAAGAACAATACTGCACAAGGATCCAAACTGGACACTTCCAGAATGACACAGTTGTTTGGAATCATGGCTAAATGCCACCATTAATTGGATAATAGCCAAGTTCAGTTGTGAGGCTTAACTTGCTTATTTGAGGGGTCTTATTTTGATGTGACATACAGTAATGTTTACATCATTTGTTTCAGTATTTGATTGTGAGATTTCTTAATACGTAGCCAAATTAAAAGTAACTTGCGATTTATCCACAACAGAGGTAAGGTTTGGCAGATGAACATGGGAGTCATGGCCTCCCATTCTTGAAAGAGTCAGGAGTTTTTTTTCCTTTCTGTCTCTCCACACATCTGTGGTTTCTCATTGCTCATACCATATTCTTCTCTCAGATGTAAACATGACAATCACTCACAAGTAACTATAAAATAATGTGCATTATTTATTTGAAGATCAGGCTACATTCAGATTAAGTTCACTAAGATCTTATTACAACTAACTCCCTTTATTGCTTCTTCAGACTACTCAAAAAGCCATTGGCCTAATTCATCATATCTGCCAACATGTGCAATGACTGACAGCAGTTAAAGAGATATTTCTTTAAAGATGTATGTCATTATATTGCAACTTTGCTCAGGTCGACTTATGCTATAGCAGTTTTCATGTCCTTTCTACAATGGAGTTAGAAGTTGGGGCAATGTATCTATACTGCACAGAGTTCTCTACCCTTTGATTTAAAATAGACCAACAAAGGTTGCAATACAATTAAACCAGTAACAGGATTAACAAAAAGAGATGAAAATAACTTTCAATTTCATTAGAACAGCCAAAATTAAAGAGTAAATATTAGAAAGTCTGACCAAGCCATTTATCAGTGGTGGTCTTTATAGCCAAAGAGACAGACAGTCTAAAAAGGAAATTTAGGTCTTCAGGCACAATTACCAATGATAGGACAAAGTTGTTTTTTGTGTGGAAAGTGGTGCATGCACAGAGTCAGTCAAACAGGAAGTGTCATATAGTGCTGGAGGAAGTTATAGACATCAGCACAAGCAACATATCCCATGAATGGATTTCATGAAAAAGATATAAATAATGTATTTAATTTGAAGCTTTGAGCAAGGGATAGCATTTACCTTCCATTTGGAGTCGATACAACATGGAACTTGTGTCTATGATATCCAGCATTGATGCAGTTTCAAAACAGCTTTTGGAAACCTGTACAAAGTACAGACAAAACAACATCAAGAAATCACAGCTAAATACATGCAGCGGAGAGAAATAATAAACTAATATACTTGTAGTTACATTATCATTTCCACATCAAAACATTAGCTGTTTCACACAATAAATTATATTTTGAATTATAGAGGCTGTTTTATAAATATTGGAACAGATATTCTTTGCCTATTTCATCCCCTAAAATAGACAATTCACTTCTATCAGGAGGTACCAAGAAGTAGGGGAAGTGATGGAGAGATAGACCACATCCCAATTTATTTTACCTAATTTAAAGAATGATGGGTCTGTTTTCCTCTAAGTGCTCTCTGGTTGTGCGTAGTGCCTAAAATCAGAAGGGAAATGTAAACTCAACAGTGAGCATGAAGGATTCCCAAGGGCCTTCTGTCCTTCTGCTGGTATTTGAATGGTTCATGTACTTCAATTGATCCTGAGACAGGAATCAAGGGAGTTATGCAGAGGATTACACAAGAGTATCCATCTGGTTGCTAGCAAACATCATCCCTGAGGTCCATGTAAATCCTGCCTGACCATCCAACTTCCCCACTTTGTTATCACCCAACCACTAGGGCTACTCCTATTATAAGTGTACATGTTATTACATCACTAAGAAAGCTTTGGGAAACCTTTGGACAATGCACTGAGGATGGAGGACCGACTTAACTAGCCCAGTTGACACTATGTTTAATGGAACAATAAGAAAAAGCAATTACGAAACAGGCTTTTCAAATAATTGTTCTCTTTTAAACAAATCAATCCTGCTTCAAACAGTAACATTCAGCTCGTAGTAGCATTAGGTACAATGGGTAAATGGAATGGAAACTGAAATAACTTGCAATAATAGCTGAAAATGTGTTGCTGGTAAAGCACAGCAGGTCAGGCAGCATCCAAGGAACAGGAGAATCGACATTTCGGGCATAAGCCCTTCATCAGGAAGGGCTTCCTGATGAAGGGCTTATGCCCGAAACGTCGATTCTCCTGTTCCTTGGATGCTGCCTGACCTGCTGTGCTTTACCAGCAACACATTTTCAGCTCTGATCTCCAGCATCTGCAGACCTCACTTTCTCCTCAACTTGCAATAATACTACACTTGCGTAATATACAACAAGTATTAACATGCAAACACTATTCTCCAGATAGTGGTATAGTAATACAATGTCTGTAAAATATCCTCTAACTGTGTTTCAAGCACAATGTGTACATTAAATACTAAAGTATTCAGCAAACACTAATACCACACTAATCCTTGAAATGAAATGAACTAGAAAGCCTACATCTCTCGTAAAATGGTTTTCTGTTATGAATCAAAGGAGCCTGTTGTAGCTCAGCGAGTAGCTCTCTTGTCTCTTGTCAGAAAGCCCTGGGTTAAAGCCTTACTCCCGAATGTATTGGCTTTGAAAAAAAACCAAGCCACAAATGTAAAAAACAAGGTGATGATTCGTGTGAAGATGATCAACCAGATGATCAACCCGATGTAGCATGGTGAAGGAAGGCTCAACTATTTCAACTACAGTTTGTACTCACACGAGCATCGTAAATTGAGAGTGCTGAATCATAATCACCCTGTGTGAAAAGAACACAATCAATAAGACTTACCTAAGAATTACAGTATAAACACAACATAATCACTGCTCATATCAAACACTTCAAGATATTGTACCACCCAGAACAAATAAAATACAATTCAGTTGCACGATGAATCTTGTTCCATTAGGCTTCAAGAACACATTTAAAATTCAGCTTCAGAAAGCAGTCCATATTTAATCAGTGCAGCATTTCTATTTCTTATGTCCCTTTATGAGGGCTGCAATTACTGGATAGTGCTTTCGTCACTCACGAAGGAATATGGGACAATCTGGATCAACTGGTGCAGACTGACATAAATTCATTTTCTGTTGATGAATTTCATTGAATGCATTGACTTTTGCACTATTGTATTAACTCCAGACCAGACAGGGTGTTTATGGATATCGGCTAGGTCACTTAGGACAGAGAATGGTGAGCCTTTGGAATTGTCTTGCACAGAATGTGATTAAGGATCAAGAGGGAACCAGATATAATTCTGAGGGCAAAAGAGATCAAAGGTTATGGAGAGAAAGCAGGGACAGGCTCCTGAATTAGATGATCTACCATCATTATACTGAATGCTGGAGCAGGCTCCAAGAACCAAATGGTCTACTCCTGCTCATACTTTCTATGTTTCTATACAACACTAAGACGTATCGATGACAGTCCAATATAAATGAACTTACCTCACCTTTGGTAGCCATTACTATAATTACTATTGTAACAGGGGCAGTAGAAAGCATAGCACCCAGACTATATGTAAGTCTGATATGTAACAGCAGTATAAATAATTTGGAATTGTTAATAAACATCTGTCTCAACAGCAATCCAGTCTTTGTGGTATTTGTTACAGAGGCTAAAATACAGAGAACACTCAAATCTAAACATACTGGCAGAGGACTATGACCCAAGAGACCTTTGTCAACTCCTATTTTTACCCTGCTCCGTCAGGAGGAGTTTGGACTCAGCTGACAGAGATCACAACATTAAAAGTATTTTGCTCATTTCTTTCCATCATTGTAATTAATAGCTAGAAAGTTAATATTTGTCTCCATTTTGTGTACATGAACCCCTGCCAATGGACAAGGGTCCTGCAAAACCTGTCCTCAAGTGAAACTGATTTTATAATTCATCATAAATTTGAATGAACAAGCTGGATTCCCATAACCATTCCAGTCTTCAATATGCTACATTGATTTTAAATAAAGGAAAGGCTGGGAATTTTGTGATGAGTAACTCACTTCTTGAATTCTCATAGCCTGTCCTCCAACAAGGCATGAGTTAAGACTTTGTTAGAATGCACTCCACCAGTTTGGATAATGCAACTCCAACAAATCAAGAAGCTTGACAAGTCCAGTACAATGCAGCCTGTTTGATCGGCAGCCACTAAACTTTGACATTCACTCCCTCAATCACCAATGCGCAGTGACAGCAATGTGTACTATCTACAAGAAGCACTGCAGAAATCCACCAAGATGCCTTAGACAGCACCTTCTTAATACCTAGAAGGGCAGTGAACATATTGGAACACCACCACTTGCAAGTTCTCCAAACCACACACCATCCTTCTGACATGGAACTGTATCATTGTACCTAGACCACATGCACTGCAGTGGTTCAGAAAGGTTGTCTACCACCATCTTCTCAAAGATATAAGCATGGACAATAAAAGCTGGCACAGCCAGAGAAGCTGGGAATGATTACAAAAGTCATTGTGGCACAGTGGCTCAGTGATTAGCACTGTTGCCTCACAGCGCCAGGGACCTAGGTTCGATTCCAGCCTTGGGTGATTGTCTGTGTGGAGTTTGCATATTCTCCCTGTGTCTGCATAGGTTTCCTCTGAGTGCTCTGATTTCCTCCCACAATCCAAAGATATGTAAGTTTGCTGAATTACCCATAGTGTTCAGGGATTTGTAGGTTAGGTGCATTAGACAGGGTTAAATGTAGAGGAATGTAGAGGAATGGGTTTGGGTGGGAGGATCGGTGTGGACTTGTTGGGCTGAAGGGCCTGTTCCCACACTGTAGGGATTCTAAGAAAAATATTAGGCTTGGAATTAGTAAACAGCATATTGTTTATTCTGCTTTTATTTCAAATTGGCTCCTCTTCAGATGTTTGTTTAAAATTGTTTTGCGTTCAAGGTCTGAGAACAGGCCATTTCCACAGAGATCAGAGCTAGGACAGTGTATCTGTGATTACAGAGGCAACATATCTGATTATTTTTGAATACTTCATGTTGAAGCATTTTTTCCACTTGGTTTTATGTCCATTCCAGCACACAAAATGCTGACATTCCAGCAGGCATGTGACTCAAATTAGGTCTGATCTAAAGTTAAGACTTCTATAGGAGGGTCCATACAGCATCTGCCCATTCCAAATACGGGCAATCTCAAATTGGAGGCTGAATAGAGCCTTAAGGTGGTGATTTCTTTTGTCACTGACCTCTTTAGCATCTCTCAAACCCTTCCCGGTAAAACTCTTCAAAATGGCAAGCCCCATGCCCACGCACATTAGACTCCTAGCGGGAGTTCTAACTAAAATATTTTAATGACTCTGTCCCCAGATTGACACTGTTCAAGCACAACCACTTCATTAAGCAGAAGATTAAGCACGCTTAAACTTATTTGACAATCAATTCAGCAAAATCCACTGCATGAACTAATTCTCTTTGTTATTTAACTTATCAAGATATTTTCAAACAGTTAGATCAGTTCTGCACCTGTCACTAATATATAAACTTCACTGAAGTAAAATCCAGCACGGAGAAAGTACAGCATCCTTTAGTCCTACAAGGCAGCAACATATGTATGCTGGAAAATCAGGCTGTGGATGTTAATTTTTATTTTAATTTATTAATTCAATGTAGATTTAACTGACTGGGCCAGCACTTATTTGCCCACACCTGCTGGTTCTTGAGAAAATGGTGGTGAGCTGCTTTTTTTGAACTGCTGCAGTCCATCTCCTGTAGTTAGATCTACAATGCTGTTATGGAGAGAATGCTGGGATATTTACCCAGTGACACTGGAAGAACAGTAATATATTTCCAAGCAGTGTGTGGCTTGAAGAGGATCTTGCAGGTGGTGGTGTTCTCATGTATCTGCTACTCTGTCCTTCTAGATGGAGATGGTCACGGGTTTGGTAGGTGCTGTCTAATGAGCTGTCGAGTGGGGTGTATTCCATTCTGACTTGTGCTTTGCAGATGTTGTCAGGCTTTGTGGAGTCAGGAGATGAATTACTTGTGCAGGATTCCTAATCTCTTACTTGCTTTGAAAACCACAGTCCTTTATATGACTAGTCCAGATCAGTTTCTGATTAATGGTAACCCCAAGATATTGATAATGGGGAATTCAGTGATTAAATACCATTAATTGTCAAGGAGTGATGGTTAGATTCTTTCTTGTTGGAGATATTCAAGCTTGGTATGTGTGTGGTGCAAATACTACCTGCCACTCTTCACCGAAGTCTGGATATTGTTCAGGTCTTTTTGAATTTTGACATGGACTGCTTCAGTATCTGAGGAGTCATAAAAGGTGCTGAGTATTGTGCAATCACCAGCAACCATTCCCACTTCTGACCTTCTGATGGGGAGGAAGATCATTGGTGAAGCAGCTAAAGAAGGCATGGCAATTAACAAATAAATACAAACTTAGGAAGCATCAAGTGTCCAAATCAACAACAAACCTTTTCAATGTGGTATAGTGCCCAGTGCCAGTAATTATGACAGGCAAGCATATCAGAACCCTGTGAACAGATTGAAAAGACAACTGTGAAAACATTCCCATAGATATTTTATGCTTAGCCCTTACCACTATTCCCTCATAGCAGACAGTTCATCATTTCCCAACTAAGAAATGTTTCGAAGAACAGTCATAGTGGACTTGAAATGTTAATTCTGTTCCTATGTCCAGAACTGCTGCGTTCATCCAGCACTTTCTGTTTTTATTTCTGATTTTCAGCATCTCAGTGTTTTGCTTTTATACAGAATTCTCCATCGCCCTGGTAGCACAAACCTCCAACTAACTTAGTAGATTCTTAGAGTCATACAGCATGGAAACTGACCCTTTGGTCCGACTCATTCATGCTGACCAATTTTCCAAACTAAATTAATCCCACTTGCCTACATTTGGCCTATACCCCTTCTAAGCCTTTCCTATTCATGTTTCTATCTAAATGTTTTTTAAGTGTTCTAATTGTACCTGCATCTACCACTTCCTCTGGCAGTTCATTCCACATATGAACCACTGTCTGTGTGAAAAAGTTGCCCCTCAGGTCCCCTTTAAATCTTTCTCTTCTCACCTTAAAAATATGCCCACTAATTTTGAACTCCCCCCCCCCCCCCCCCCACCCCCCACACCTTTGCTATTCACCTTACAATGTGCTCATGATTTTTAAACCTCAAAAGGCCATCCCTCAATCTCCTACACTTCAGTGAAAAAAGCCTCAGCCTATCCACACTCTCCTTATAACTCAAACCCTCCAGTCCCAGCGATATCCTGGTAAATCTTTTCTTAACCCTCTCTAATTTAATAATATCCTTCCAATAGCAGGGCAACCAGAACTGTACACAGTACTCCAAAAATGGCCTCCCCAATGCCCTGTACAACCTCAACATGACATCCCAACTCCTTTACTCAGTGCTCTGAGCAATAAAAGCAAGCGTACCAAACGCCTTCTTAACCACCCTGTTTACCTGTGATGTAACTTTGAAGGAACTATGTACCCGAACCCCGAGGTTTCCAGCAGTTATTCTTCAGGACTCATTGACTTAATCACAGATTTTCTGTTTCTCAATTATCCCTGTTAATTATTGGGCTAATAACAGATATGACGTAAGCAAATGCTGTCACTCAATCTGACCCTATGAATTCAATTATACACCATTCATTAGAAAAAAAAGCAAATGTGAGAACAACATTCCTTCCCTACATTTTCTCCAAGACACCAGAAACTAAGGTTGAAAAAGATAATGAGAAACCTACTTCCCAAACTTCTGCTAGGAAGTGCATATCAAACCCAGTGATGATGGTTTTCCATCTCTACAAAGTATCAGAAATGTATGGAATTCATTCCCATGGCTCTGTGTTGCTGTACTAGCTGCTGACCTAATTTATATCTTTTCACGGGGCTTGATCAGGAACCATGCATTTTTGGTTTTCTTAGGTTTACCTTCCAGTTGTTTTCTGTCTCTTTCATAAACTTTAATCCATTGTTCACATCTGCACGCATCTCATACACATGTGCCAGGGAATGTGCAGACCAAGCATCACATGGATTCAGAACCAAGCCCTGATAAAAAGGACAAAGAGCAAGGGGATAAAGAGAGTCAAAATTTACATTATGGAAAAAAAAATACAAATCATGCCCCTGAATTGGCGAGACACAATTACACTTGGGTTTCCATCTTACATTTGTGAGTGCTATGGGAGTACACTTGATGATGAAATAGGCAAGCCTCCCTATTACTCACAGCCAATCTTATATATTCCATATTCCTGTAAAATCTGGAGCCTGTCTCCTGCCACAGAGAGGGTTGGAGATACTACACCATCTGCCTGAACCAGCCCCATTTTGTCCCTTTAAATAAAAAGGCAAAATAGGTGAACATAAACTTTTAAACAAATGTTAATCTTCAGGGATCCATATCATTCTTATAATCTGGAACAGAAATTGGAAAGAAAGGGGATGAAAGTAAGCTATTTACCATCCCAAAAGCAACGTATAACAGAGTTCCTTGCTGAGCCCAAGCTTTCTGCATCTCTTTTATCGTAAATAGGTATGAAAAATGTTCCATTTATACACTTCATTAAAATGTTATACACTTACTTCCTGTGGTTTTTCAGATATATTTCTATTCTCATTTTTGTCTAGAGGGAATTCTCGAGAAGGAAAGCATTTTTATTGAAAACAGCATCATTAAAGTGATGTGCAAAAGAAGCAACAATAATGAGAAATAAGTCTTTTTCTCACAGTGAGTTGTTAGGATATGAAGTGCACTGTCTGGAAAGGTGGTGGTGGCTGTTTTAAGGAAGAATTTCAAGAGGGCACTGGATGATTATTTGGGTAGTAGTAGTGTACAAGGATACAGAGGAAAATGTAGAACTTCAGCACTTGGTAATTGAACCAGTCCAAGCACAATGGGCCAAATAGCCTCCATCTACATCATAATAATTCTATGATTTGCCATTTAAATTAAATCAGTTTCCAATTTAATGTAGAAAAGCTTATTCAAATGTTATGCCTTGGAGGTAGTGCAATCCCCTTCCAAAAAAACAGTTCTTTGAGATACTGAAAGCAACATTGGCCATAGGAATGGCATGTGGGGAAACTGGCCAACTGAACTGTGTGGTGGAAACTGGGCAAGGCCAGACAGATGTGCAAACCAGTTAATAGGTGTTATTAAGACAGTGCAACGGAGATATTAAGTCAGGAAGCTTGCAGCATTCACTGTCAAATTGAACAAGCCAGACAGATATGCAAGTCATTCACCTTGATTGACTATTGAATGGATGATTGATGAGTCAATCTTACAAGGTTTCGGAATAATAGATCTGAGTTTCAGTGTAACTGTTTTTGAGACAACTCAGTTCCTAGAGGTGGCTCAGTCAATAAGGAAATTACTATATCCAATTCTGGCTTTTGTAACACCCTTCCTGAGACAGAAACCCAATTTACACTGAGTAACTAAATTATGCTAATTACACTGTTACACCAAATTGCTGCTAAGCCACTGTACTCAGAAATGACCTGAATAACTGGTCATAGAGTTATAGAGATATACAGCATGGAATCAAACCCTTCAGTCCAACTTGTCCATGCCGACCAGATATCCCAAATTAATCTAGTCCCATTTGCAAGCATTTTGTCTATATCCTTCTAAACTCTTTCTACTCATATGCCCATCCAGATGCCTGTTAACTATTGGAATTTTCCCATCCTCCACCACTTCCTCTGGCAGCTTATTCCATACACACCACCCTCTGTGTGAAAAAGTTGCTCCTGAGGTCCCTTTTAAATCTTTCCCCTCACAGCCTATGCCCTTTAGTTTGGGACTCCCCCACCTATGCCCCTCATGATTTTATCTATAATGTCACCCCTCAGCCTCCGATGCTCCAAGGAAAATAACCCCGCCTATTCAGCCTCTCCCTATAACTCAAACCCTCCAACCCTGGCAACATTCTTGTAAATATTTTCTGAACCCTTTCAAGTTTCACAACATCCTTCCTATAGGAGGGAGACCAGAATTGCACACAATACTCTAGTTAAAAGAAGCCACTCAAATCAGAGGGGGATCTCACATACTCCAGAGAACATGAGAACCAAAAAGCAGGAACCTTGGGAGCAAGAAGAACAGCCTCAAGTCCAGTTCGACCAGCTGTAATCCGGATAGAATAACTTTTTTATCATTATTTGCTTCCAAAGCCAATTTTAAACTAATGCGGGCTATATATATATATATATATATCTTGTATTTCAGCGACAATAAACCACCATTTTATTATTAGTGTAAAACGAGTCACACCACGTAAGCAAGTAGATCAGACTATATGAAAAAAAAGCATAAATCCTTAAGGACGTAAAGGATTCCCCTTCAAATTTGCATGAACATTATTTCTCAAAGTTACATCCTTCTTTCCTCATTATGTGTCACCCAAACTCACTCATTCCTACTATCTCTGACTGTCCAACCACTCATGACTCTTCTGATAGTGTACTGGTCAATACATGCACACGTCTACAGATCTTTTTGAATCAGGTCAGGTTTAGTGTCTACTGAAAATTATGCTAGGATTTTGCACTAGAGAAATCTTCTTCTTCTGTGCCCCATAAATTACTCTGTTAACTCTTTGCACGGAACACAATAAACCAATTTTACCACAATGGATCATCACCAATGTGGTGAATATGCTGTGGTCCTTTAAACAAATGCTCTATTCTTTTCTCTCTATCAAATAGTTTAGTTATCACTTACCTCTTTGGCAGTTTTCTCTGCCAGATCATAGAAGTTAGTTTCTACCAGCCCAAATGAGTACATCCCTTTCAAGTAACTAAAGAGGTTGAGAACACAAGGTTATTAATACAAATCAGTGGCCTTTATTGCTGACTTTTAATAAATAATTAATATGCTCTACCATGGTTGCTCTTCAGCTTACTTCAAGCAATGCATGTGTAAATGAAAATGCTGATGCAACTTCCCCCTTAGTTCACTCACTGCTAAAACATTTACCAGTGCTATTTTTACCTGGGGACTTGATTAGTCTAATACACTCCCAGCCCGCCTCCAAAATTCTACCCTCAGGAAATTGGAGGTCACACAAAACTCTGCTGGTTGTATCCTACTACACAACAAGTCCTGTTTTGGTCACGTGATCTAGTATATGGACAGCACAGTGGCTCAGTGGTTAGCACTGCTACCCCACAGTGCCCGGGACCCGGGTTCAATTCCAGCCTCGGATGACTGTGTGGAGTTTTCACATTCTCCCTGTGTCTGTGTGGGTTCCCTCCAGGTGCTCCGGTTTCCTCCAACAATCCAAAGGTGTGCAGGTTAGGTGAATTGGCCATGCTAAGTTGTCCATAGTGTCCATGGATGCGTAGGTTAGGTACATTAATTAGGGGTAAATGTAGAGTAACTGGGTTAGGGAATGGGTCTGGCGGTGTTACTCTTCAGAGGGTCAGTGCGGACTTGTTGGGCAAAATGGCCTGTTTCCAAACTGGAGGGATTCTATGATATCCATCTGTTAACTTATAAAATTTTCTCTTATAACTTTCCTGTAAAAATGCCTTAGGACCTATGTTAAGGGCACTTTATTAATTCAAATTAACTGTTGTTGTTCACATACATGAAATCTTGAAACATCTGTCATACTTACAATAGATAGTTTGAGCTCGGCAAAACCTGAGATAGTTGCAGTTTTGTTTTGTGTCTTTTCAGCAGACATTTGAGCAATCTACACACCAGTGAGTTTGGCTACCACATGCACAGGCACCTCAAAAGGGGAATAATTGTAATAAAGTCTTCTTGAATGTTTCTCATGAAAAATCAACATGTGCACTTTACCAAACAGTGAGTGGTTGTGTAATTTGGTCGTTTACCTGCAGACACTCCTTGAGCATCAATTTATTTACTTTTGACACCAAGATAATGCCATAAAGATCCTATCCTGTAACATAGAGTCATAGAGGTATACAGCATGGAAACAGACCCTTCAGCCCAACTTCTCCATGCCGACCATGTTTCCTAAATTAAACTAGTCCCATTTGCCTACAATTGGCCCATATACCTCTGAACCATTCCAATCCATGTACCGTTCAAGTGTCTTTTAAATGCTGTAATTGTACTTGTCTGTATCACTTCCTCTGGCACTGGTAACAAGATTGGAATATTTACACAGATGAAATCATCCTTTTTGTTATTTAGCATCAGAAAGTGAGAAATACCAATTTCTAATGAAATGGTTCCTACTTACTCCATTAAAAAAAAGTAAACTAACTGGAGGTGTCAGGAAGTTCAGTTGGTTAGTTTAACAGATTGTACTTCAGAATAACAGCAACAGTGTGACTTTGATTATCATTCCATCCAAAGATGTGTTTTCAAACAGCGGACAGATGAATAAAAGAAATATCTGTTTCAATTAAAACAAAATGATTCAAATTTATGGATTATGGATGGTGAATAGAGGTAGCTATTAATGTAAAGAAGGAACAGAATAGGAACATAGGAACAGGACTTAGCCATTCAACAAAACCCCTCAACCCTGCCTAAGTCTTTTTTCAATCGAGGGATGAACAGAAGGAGGGCAGAACCTGAAGAAAACACTCAGTGGGTCAGACAATGTGAGGAAGGAAGGAAAGTTGGTACTTCAGGCCAACTATCAAGATAGCTGCAAGATCAACTCCGTAGTGTTCTTCTTCTCAAATGTTGCCTGACCCACTGAGTGCTCGTTTTCAGATTTCCAGCATCAGCTGAATTTTGCTTTTGGTTTAGAGCCTGAAGATAACCCAAATTAATTAAGAAGTTGAAGATGAACCATCAGTTAGAGTCCAGACGGTCATAAGTTTGTGCACTTGTAGACAACTTTAATGGAATACATTTGACAGTTTGATTGATTGACTTCTGTGTGTTAATACTGGTGACTGCTGCAGAACAACAAAGACTATCTACCTCTGGGGAGACTGAAGCATGAATGACTGAATTTCAAATCTAGCCTCAAATGTTGGAGATATATCCACATTCATTCTCCCAGTAACATCAACACACATGGATGAGTAATTCCTAAAAACAAAGCTACAGAATATTTTTTGACAGTATTTTCTGATGCATGATGGAATACGTACCCATAAAGTGGCATTTGTGGTGTCCAATGAGGAAGGGCCCGTGCAAGACAATCTCTTAACTGTTGTGCGAGACCCAGATAAAAGTAGGTATCATGAGCCAGCTTCAATGCCAATATATCGGTTGGCTGATACAATAAAATCTCCTCCCACACCTTACATGCCTTTGGAAGAGCCCTAAAGAATTTAAAAGGAGGTAAGCTTAAACATCATTACGATCTTTTATCAAGATGAATTCAGGATATTAAAGACAGTTTGAATTGGATAATACCTCACTTAAAACTTGACAAATGCACTAATTTTCACAAATGTTGTCCCAAATACTTAAATGTGTGAAATATTAAGAAATGCAATTTTATCCATATTAGTTTTCCCAACAAAAACTTGCAAGAACTTTCCAATTAGTAACATCTCTCACTAAACATTAATTAAACAATGATTGAACCTCAAGAAGGGGAGTAGAGACAACCCTGGCAATTATAAACCAGTGAGTCTTACTTCAGTTGTTGGTAACGTGTTGGAAAAGGTTATACGAGAGAGGATTTATAATCATCTAGAAAAGAATAATTTGATTAGGGATAGTCAGCACGATTTTGTGAAAGGTAGGTCGTGCCTCACAAACCTTATTGAGTTCTTTCAGAAGGTGGCCAAACAGGTAGATGAGAGTAAACCGGCTGATGTGGTGTATATGGATTTCAGCAAGGCGTTCAATAAGGTTCCCCACAGTAGGCTATTGTACAAAATGCGGAGGAATGGGATTGTGGGAGATATAGCAGTTTGGATCAGTAATTGACTTGCTGAAAGAAGACAGAGGGTGATGGTTGATGGGAAATGCTAATCCTGGAGTCCAGTTACTAGTGGTGTACCAAAAGGGTCAGTGTTGGGTCCACTGCTATTCGTCATTTTTATAAATGACCTGGATGAGGGCGTAGAAGGGTGGGTTAGTAAAGGTCGGTGGAGTTGTGGATAGTGACAAAGGATGTTGTAGGTTACAGAGAGACATAGATGAGCTGCAGAGCTGGGCTGAGAGGTGGCAAATGGAGTTTAATGCAGACAAGTGTGAGGTGATTCGCTTTGGTCGGAGTAACCGAATGCAAAGTACCGGGGCTAATGGTAAGATTCTTGGTAGTGTAGATGAGCAGAGAGATCTC
>NC_057728.1:24876836-24883625 GCF_004010195.1 Chiloscyllium plagiosum
AAGGCTGAGGGACTTGAGGCTGTTTTTGTTAGAGAGAAGAAGGTTGAGAGGTGACTTAATAGAGACATATAAAATAATCAGAGGGTTAGATAGGGTGGACAGGGAGAGCCTTTTTCCAAGTATGGTGACAATGAGCACAAGGGGGCATAGCTTTAAATTGAGGGGTGATAGATATCGGACAGATGTCAGAGGTAGCTTCTTTACTCAGAGAGTAGTAAGAGTATGGAATGCTTTGTCTGCAATAGTAGTAGATTCGCCAACTTTAAGTACATTTAAGTCGTCATTGGACAAGCATATGGACGTACATGGAATAGTGTAGGTTAGATGGGCTTCAGATTGGTATGACAGGTCGGCGCAACGTCTAGGGCCGAAGGGCCTGTACTGCGCTGTAATGTTCTATGTTCTATAATATATTACTTCAGCAATTATTGGCCTACAGGAATCAACCACTTAATTGCAGCTACATATATCATCATCTATTATAATTGATATCAAATGATAGGACAATAGGACACTCCTGTTAGTATAAAGAAAGAAATCATTTCACTTTCCAAGGAACAGCTGCTGACTCTATTTTAAATCATATTTGATTTACATCTTATTCAGCTCTACGTGATTATCCTTTTACAAGATGCAAAAGATTTACTGATTTGCCCAAAATAAAACTTAATATGTTACAAGCTGAACTTTTCATAACTACTTTATTTTTATGATGGTCGCACTGGCTGTGGAAAATCGCCTGATGCTGATGGTTGTGGGTGGTATAAAATATGCTATTTTATGAAAATCACTCTCTGTATAAAGCTGATTAGCCTTTTGAATAACTGGACTAATAAAAACGAGCACTAATAACTGATAGTCATGAGCTCAAAAGAATATCCTCAATGTAATTAAATTGAAATCATACCTTACATAACTCTTCTTACCCTTTTGAAAACAGATCCAGTGCTTCAACATGGAGACGTTCCCGTTCAGTGATCCCTTGTGTGTTTGCAAGTCCAACCATCTTCTTGACTGCAGTATCCAGGTCTTTATCCAGCCGAATAGAGTTCCCTGTACCAGTCAGTTCTATTCCATTTATGAGGACATGCCCCATTACTGGAAGAGAAAGGAGGGATAGGACAATGAGTTGGATTTTCCCCTCCCCAAAACTAACTGAATGCATTTCAGGAGGTCCAAACTGGAGACATGCAAAGCAGCAACTTTGTACTTTGATTTTATTTATTTATTGTCACCTGTATTTTGTCACAAAATACAGTGAAAAGTGTTGTATAGTGTCACCACTCTTCAGCGCCATCTTAAAACACAGAAAAATAAACCAAAACATAGAAAAGCAGAAACATAAAGAAATAAAATCCAATCTTACAGTCCTTCTTGTTAGGTGCTCAGTCATGGGGTTGGTTATCAGTTGATTTCTGATGGACACTATTTTCCTTGAGGCAGGAACCAAGACAGCTTGTACCCTAATACTCATTTAATATGAAGTCACAGCAACCAAGTAAATGACTGCAACAAATCCAATTTGCCCTGACATCAGTATCTTTGTCAAACTGGGTTGCTGCCTGAGAACTGTGGAAACTATGCCCAGTAAGTTGATGCATGAAGTTTAGGGAAAGTCTGTAGAGGAAGCAAGGAACTTTTCCATAGAAATGTTTAAAAGCTTAATAACTTTAAATGTTGCAATGAATTAATTTTTGATGATTTATATATATATTTTTAATGGTAATGCTTGATCATAGGACTTGTCTGCAAAAGCTACATGATTATTGATCAGGATTCTCTGAATGTTCCCATGCATTTGAGTACTTTACCCCTTCTGTGTTCAACACTATTGAATCTGGTTTAAATGGGTAATTTGAACACAGTGGTTTGAGATTTACAGTGGTTTAAAGTTTTAAAGAGATCTTTAAAGTGATTTAATGAGATATTCTCAGACTTAAGAAAAGATTGAACAATTGCTCAATATTTCTGACTGAAACTTGAGCATTTAGAAAAGAAACAGGTTTCTAGACAGCTAGGCAGGGAACTGCAATTAATCCAATGTATTGACTTTGTTGAGTTCATTTATTCAGCTGCGTAATGTAATCCCATTATGTACAAAATGACTGAATTCCAGTAAACTGTAATGGTTTAGCTCAACAGGAGTTCTTTATGTATCTATGGTTTTGTTTAATTAACAGCCTTATGAAAAAGCTATAGGAATTATTGTTTTGAATATCTGTTTGTATATCTTAACAGATTAACTAGTATTTGAGATGAGAGAATGTTGTTTTTCAAGGGGAGATTCAATGGCTGTATGGTTGACTGATAATTATATGTTGTTTAAAGTAGGACGTCTAAGTATTCTATTTCTCACCTCCTGTGAGGAGGCTTTCTGGTAAAAATTCAGGCCTGGAGTTCAGTTTGTATTGTTTACTAGGCAAACCTCATGAAGTCTCACAAACTTACAGCCACAAAGTGAATGAGACCTTGCCAACCTTCAGACCTTTATAAAGCTAATTACTCATCCAGATCTATTATTTTTAAGTCTTTGCTTGATACAGCATCGGAATGTCACAATCATAATATTTACACATTGGATTGTCTTGTAATATCTCCCTTAAAGTTTTCACCCCATAACCTCAATCTCTCTCAAAAAGCTTGGGACTTAATGAGTAAAGTAAATTAATTCTTTACTTACCAAAATCCGGATCTGCAGCTTGCAACCGAGTTTTACAACCCTCAATTCCTCCAAGACTTGGGTCATTAGTCCAAGACACCCACTGGGGAATAAGTGGTGAAATACTTATTTATACATACCAATCATTGACAACAATACTTCTGTGGCACAACAGTTAATATTAGGCTAGATCAGGACCAAAATATTCGAGTAGTTATGGAATCAATGCAATTCCTTTTTAATCAGTTCTTGGTTGGACATTTTATTTTTTGGGACAGTTGGACATGATTGGTGCACAGTTTAGGAGTATTCAGGAATACTCTCTCCTTAACTGGTTGGTGCCATTCCAGCACTCAAGAAGCCTGATACCGATGAGGACAAAGCTGATCACTTAATTGGCAATCCATCTATCACCTTCAGCATTCACTTCCTTCACTGCTGACACACAGTGGCAACGGTATATATCATGTACAAGATGCACTACAGTAACTCATCAAGGCTCCTTCAAAAGCACTTGAATGAATAAACTAGTTAATTAGCTTTAAGTTGCCACTTACACCTACAAAAGGTACCTAGGTAGGCCTTCCAATGCCACAATGGATGCCATCAAGAAGGATAAAGGCAGCAGATGCTTGCGAATATTACCATCTGCAAATATCCCTCCAAGTGACACAACATTCTAACGCGGAACTATAACACTGAACCTTTATGGTCATTGGATTAAAAAAAAGGCCTTCCTAACAAAGCCTTCCTAACAGTATTGTGGCTATCCCTACACTCCAAGGGCTGCAGTGGTTCAAGAAGGCAACTCATCACCACCTTAGTCAGGGCAATTAGTGATTTGCAATACCCACGTATACTGAATAATTATATTTTAAATGTTCTTTAATGAAATCCTCAAACTGCCTCAACTTGTGGCATGCCAGCTCTGGGCTTACACTCACAGACACATTTTGAAGCTAGATGTATGTGCTAACATGAAACTTTTTTGTGAATAATGGCTTGCTGCTAACCACAAGGCCACAAAGGCCCTGTTGCTCCAGTAACATTGACAGCAATCCATTAGTGTCTGGTACTGAATTAGGCCCCAGTTCAAAAGTTATATACTTCCACAAAAAAGACATCCTTCAGAAGAAGTGTTGCCGCTAAATGAAACCACAATTGTTTGATGCTTTTAATTCTGCTTCACTGCTTATTTAAATTAACCCTCTCTCAATCTCCAGGGGATTAAACTGCATTTTGGACATTGGCTTAGATTTCTTCATGGGATGACACTCTCTTCTTAACACTGTTGCAAAAGTCAGAATCCCTGCTTTTATTTGTAAATTCTGCTGTGATCTCCCACGTGTTAATAATTGCATCAATACTGGATCATTCTGACTGTTTTTGCTTACAGCTTAATTGCCTTTGCTCAATTGCTTTGCTGGCTAATTCACCCAATCTGCTCACCTCACTGGCCTTGAGGAAATGAAGGCCTGTTGTGTGTCATACCCATTGTGGTAAGCAATGAAAAACTTTTCTGTCCTGAGCCGCTTCTTGCCATCCCTTTCCGATGGTCTTTATTTATTTCAGTTTCCTCAAAGTGACCCTATTTTTATGTCATTTTTCAAAATTTTTGAGAGAGAAGCACTCATTTTATTTTTGTTGTTTATTGTGATCTTTATTTAATGAATGGTGCCGATACATAAGAATTCTTTCAGGTGGTTAACTTAGATTTATATTGATGTAACTTTGTTAATTGACTTCTGATTAGTTTAATTAATATATCTCAGGGAGGAAAGTGACCAAAAGAAAAAGGCCTGCGTGTGAGTGGCCAATGACAAAAAGATCTGAAAATTTTTTGAGGAAATAAGCGATGTACAAAGTCATTGCAGGAGTGAAGAACCAAAACACTACAGTACTTTGTATAGAAGAAAGAACTACACCTACTGGAAACTGAAACAAATATAGAAAATGCTGGGAAATCTCAGCAAGTCTGGCAGCATCTATGGAGAGAAATCAGAGTTAACATTTCAGGTCTTTTAGTACACTGTTTTAGTTTATTCAATTCCCCAAGAGGTATCATTACAGGTGTTGGCAGCAATCTATGACCAAGCCACTCCAGAATGTGTGAAAAATTGAGTATTGGCCACATTACTTTTCCACTTCATCATCCTAGGTCTGACAGTTTAGCTGAACAGAGGATTCACAGTCAAAGGAGATAGAGCAGTCAAAATCTGAGATTGGATGAACAGCTCTGTCTCTCTTGCATTTACTGTTCCTCCATTTACAACAAAGTAGTCAGTTCCCCTCTCACAGACTGACACCAGAATGCTGTTTTTTTTATCAGTCCTGTACAAGCACCAGGATATACTTTTAAAATCATGGATTTCTGAAACACCAACGTTGCAAAAAGGAAGAGATTTCTCACCCCAATCAATGTCAACTTCTCTCAAAATTGTTTTTTCTCCCATTTCTCCCATTCTGTGTAAGATTGCTAAAAAGTAATAAATTACCTCCTTTCACAACTCCATTTTTATCAGCCTTGTTTTATAAAAAAAAATTGTACTTAAAGTCATAGAAATATACAGCATGGAAACAGACCCTTTAGTCCAATGTGTCCATGCTGATCCTAAATAAATCTAGTCCCTTTTGCCAGCATCTGGCCCATATAGAGTCATAGTGACGTACAGCATGGAAACAGACCCTTCAGTCCAACCTGTCCATGCTGACCAGATATCCCAACCCAATCTAGTCCAACCTGCCAGCACTTGCTCAATTGCTCAATCCCTCCAAACCCTTCCTACTAATATACCCATACAAATACCTCTTAAATGTTGCAATTGTACCAGCCTCCACCACTTCCTTTGGCAGCTCATTCCATACATGTACCACCCTCTGTGTGAAAAGGTTGCCCCTTAGGTCTCTTTTATATCTTTCCCCTCTCACCCTAAACCTATGCCCTCTAGTTCTGGACTCCCCGACCCCAGGGAAAAGACTTTGCCTATTTACCCTATCCATGCCCCTCATAATTTTGTAAACCTCTATAAGGCCACCCCTCAGTCTTCGATGCTCCAGGGAAAAGATCCCCAGCCTGTTCAGCCTCTCCCTATAGCTCAAATCCTTCAACTCTGGCAACATCCTTGTAAATTTTTTTTGAACCCTTTCAAGTTTCACAACATCTTTCCGATAGGAAGGAGACCAGAATTGCACACAATATTCCAACAGTGGCCTGCCCATTCTCTAAACCCACCCATCCAGATGCCTTTTAAATGTTGTAATTGCACCAGCCTCCACCACTTCCTCTGGCAGCTCATTCTGTACTCCCACTACTCTCTGTGAAAAAGTTGCCCCCTCAGTTCCCTTTTAAATGTCTCCTCTCTCACCCTAAACCTATGCCCTCTAGTTTTGGACATCACTACTCTGGGGAAAAGGCCTTATCTATTTACCCTCCATGCCCCTAATGATTATATAAACCTCTGTAAGGTCACTCCTCAGCCTCCGATGCTCCAGGGAAAACAGCCCCAGCCTGTTTAGCCTCTCCCTAGAGCTCAAACCCTCCAACCCTGGCAACATCCTTGTAAATCTTTTCTGAACTTTTTCAAGTTTCACAACATTCTTCCTACAGAGGGAGACCAGAGTTGCACGCAGTATTCCTGAAATGGCCTAAAAAATGTTCTGTACAACCAACTCTTATACTCAGTGGAGAAAGTGAGGTCTGCAGATGCTGGAGATCAGAGATGGAAATGTGTTGCTGGAAAAGCGCAGCAGGTCAGGCAGCATCTAGGGAACAGGAGAATCGACGTTTCGGGCATTAGCCCTTCTTCAGGAATGAGGAAAGTTGGTCCAGCAGGCTAAGATAAAAGATAGGGAGGAGGGACTTAGGGGAGGGGCGTCGGAAATGTGATAGGTGGAAAGAGGTCAAGGTGAGGGTGATAGGACAGACCTGGAGTACTGTGTGCAGATTTAGTTTCCTTAATTAAGAAAGGATGTACTGGCACTGGAGGGGGTGCAGAGGAGGTTCACTAGGTTGATTCCGGAGTTGAGGGGATTGGCTTATGAGGAGAGGCTGAGTAGACTGGGATTATAGTCATTGGAATTCAGAAGAATGAGGGGGGCGGATCTTGTATAAACATATAAAATTATGAAGG
>NC_057728.1:24883908-24900642 GCF_004010195.1 Chiloscyllium plagiosum
GGGGGCCAGTGGGGTTCTGTCCTGGTGGCGGTTGGAGGGGCGGGGTTCAAGGGCGGAGGAGCGGGAAGTGGGAGAGATGCGGTGGAGGGCATCGTCGACCACGTTGTGGGGGAAATTGCGGTCCTTGAAGAAGGAGGGCATCTGGGTTGTACGTTTTTGGAACTGGTGTTCCTGGGAGCAGATGCGGTGGAGTCGAAGGAATTGGGAGAATGGGATGGCGTTTTTACAGGGGGCAGGGTGGGAGGAGGTGTAGTCTAGGTAGCTGTGGGAGTCGGTCGGTTTGTAGGAGATGTCCGTGTTGATATGGTCGCCTGAGATAGAAATAGAAAGGTCGAGGAAGGGGAGGGAGGAATCTGAGACTGTCCAGGTGAATTTGAGGTCGGGGTGGAAGGTGTTGGTGAAGTGGATGAACTGTTCAACCTCCTCGTGGGAGCACGAGGCGGCATCTGCAATAAATTGCTCCTAAATGGCAAGTATTGGAGACTATTCAGTCCCTCTATCCACTTTGTCATTCCACTAGATCACTGCTGATCTGATTTTGACCTCAACTCCACATTCTCATTTATCCTTGACAATTACTGACTCCCTTGAATTCTACTCAGCTCTTCTGACAATCCTCCTTGTCTCTTAATTGTAGTTTTTCTTCCCTCTTAAGCTTATTCTACTTTCTTGCTTCCCTGCACTGCTAACCCCAGTGTACTTCCATCCTCCAACCAACTCTATTAGACCAATTCATTTTTCATATAATGTTGCAATTTCAATCATCAGCCTGAATGTTCCCTGATTACTATATTAAAAATGAAGATGTGAATTTTGCTACACAATATGGATTAGATGCACTGAACAAAAAGTATAAACACTGATGGGATGAGATGGGTCTAAATGGGGATCGGGAGCAGAATGTGGGCACTCATGTGAAGCACAAATACCAGCATTAATCAGTCAGCCAAATGGACAATTTCTATGCTGTAAATTTTGTTTAATTTTGAGTTTTGAAACTCAAGTTTTGATTATTTTTGAGTGTGGGAGTACAAAAGATAATAGTCAATGGATTTAACACATTTTATTAATGCTGAAGCCTTACCTGTGACAGAAAAGCATCATACATTTTGCAAGCCTCATTGCTGGTTGTGGAAAGGGGCAGACCAATATCCTGCCAGGCCTGGGAACAAATCAAAGTAAGACATTACTAAATCAATTTTACTGCAAATATGAAGCGAAACTGTTTTGCAAAATAGGCAAAACTAAACATTGAGATGTCTGTGTACACAACAGTCGGCACCTGGAACAAATACAGAAAATACCAGAACCAGTCAACAGATCAGGCAACACATGTGGGAAAAAGGGAGTTAATATTTCAGGTCAATGACTCTTCATCAAACTGGTGAAAGATAGAAATATAATACTATTTTATTTATTCATGGAATGTGGCTAGGCCTCCTTTGAGCTAGTGAAGAAGGGGAGGGGAAAGATAAACTAAAGGAGAGGCCAGTGATAGGGTGAAGTGCAGCAGAGATTAAATTACAAAAAGTTCAATGATACAAAAGCCTATAGGACTTGTGATGGATAATGTAAAGAAACAAATATTATATCCACGTGATGTGTGAATGTTTCATAACAGCCACCCACATGCAATGGGAAAGCAATAAAGAAAAAGAGGAAACTGAACCAAAAACCAATAAACTTACTGGGGGCAGAGGCAATGATTTAAAATTGTTGAATGCAGTGTTAAGTCCAGAAGGATGTAGAGTGTCGAGCCAAAAGATAATGTACTGTTCATCAAGTTGATGATGACCTTCATTGGAACATTGTATCAGTCAAAGATTGAAAGGTTTGAATGGGAACAATTTGGTTTAAATGAGGATTTTATATAGTATACATTTTAGTTTAAAATTTAGTTATTCTGGTATTTTAAGAAACTCTTTACAAACACATGTATTCTGCCAGCCAATCAAGGCCAAGACACCATTTCATGAATAACGCAAACACAATTTTAATTACCCCACATTTAATGCCATTCACCAAGCAAATTATAAATAGCAAAAGCCAGCAAAAGTATCAGAAGGCGCATTGAAATTTTGCAGTGATTAAAGAATAAGTGATTAGTAATCATTGGTGAAGGAAGACCGATTTCTTACATTCTTCTGATATCCTTGTACTAACTGTCAATGTTTAAAAGTGGAATAATAAATATGGTGTGGAAAATGGTGAGGCAAGATACATCCTAAATCTTATAAGTTAATCGAGTCCTTGGGTTTTAAACTGCAGAATTTATGAGTAACAGCTTATTCTTTTAAGATAAGAAGCACATTATGACACACCTCATTGACATCTGTTTAAAGCAACATCTGCAAATAGAACATCAAACTTTGAAAACAGAACATAGAATATTACAGCACAGCAACAGGCCCTTCGGCCTACCATGTCTGTGCTGACCATGGTGTCATTCTAAATTAATCCCATCTGCCTGCACATTGTCCATTTATCTCTTTTCCCTAGTAATCATGTGTCTGCCTAAATGCCTCTTTAATGCTGTTATCTTATCCGCTTCTGCCACCTCCCCTGACAGCATGTTTCAGGTGCCTACTACCCTCTGAGTGAAAATCTTGCTTCAAACATCTCTTCTGAATTTGTCTCCCTCACCTTAACCACATGTCATCAGTATTTGACATTTCCACCCTGGGAAGAAGACTCGGACTATCCACCCTATCAATGCCTCTCATAATTTTATATACTTCTACCCAGTTGCCCCTCGGCCTATCTATCAAAAACAAATCCAAGTTTGTCCAATCTCTTCTTATAGCTAATACATTCCAATCCAGTTGACATCCTGATAATCTTCTTATGCATCCTCTCCACATCCTTCTTATAGGCTGGCGACCAGAACTGCACTTAGTACTCCAAATGTGGCATAACTTAAGTTTTATAAAGCTATGACATGACTTGCCAATTTTTATACTCAAAGCCCTGACCGCTAAAGGCAAGCATGCCTTACGCCTTCCTTAACATCTTATCCAGGAGGAGAAAGTGAGGTCTGCAGACGCTGGAGATCAAAGCTGAAACTTTATTGCTGGAACAGCACAGCAGGTCAGGCAGAATCTAGGGATGCTGCCTACTTTTTATCTTCTACCTTTTATCTTCTCCTGCTGAACACTCTCTGCTCATTCCTGAAGAAGGGCATGTGCCCGAAACGTCGAATCTTCTGTTCCCTAGATGCTGCCTGACCTGCTGTGCTGTTCCAGCAATAAAGTTTCAGCTTAACATCTTATCCACTTGTGTTTCCACTTTCTGTATATTAGTATTGCTTATGGTCCTGCCATTTACTTTATATTTTCCTGTTGTATTTGGCCTTCCAAAATGCATCATCTCACACCTATTCAGATTAAACTTCAGGTGGCAAGGGTGCAAAATGGACTCTGAGTGAGGGATTTCAATGTCCACCATCAAGAGTGGCTTGACAGCAGCATTACTGATTGAAGTGGTTGGGTCCTAAAGGATATAACTGCTAGACTGGGTTTGCGGCAGATGGCAAAGGAACCAACAAGATGATAAATGATACCTGACCTCATCCTTACTAATCTGCTGGCTGCAGTAGAATCTGTCCATGACAGTATAGGTATAATTGACACCACACTGTCCTTGTGGAGATGAAGTCCTGCCTTCACATTGAGAATAACTTCCATCGTGTTGTAAGCCACTATCACCGTGCTAAATGGGACAGACTTTGAACCTATCTAGCAGCTCAAGACTGGGCATCCAAGAGGCTGTGTGAACCATCAATAGCAGCACTCCAGCATAATCTACAACCTTGTAGCTTGGCATATCCCCCACTCAACAATTACTATCAAGCCAGGGGGTCAACCCTGGTTCAATGGAGAGTGCAGGAGGGCATGCCAGGAGCAGCATGAGACATACCTAAAAATGAGGTGTCAACCTGGTGAAGCCACCAAACAGGACTGCTTGCATGCCAAACAGCAAGTGATAGACAGAGCTAAGCAATCCCACAATCAACGGATCAGATCTAAGCTCTGCAGTCTTCCACATTCTAGATTAGTGGTGCTGGAAGAGCACAGCAGTTCAGGCAGCATCCAAGGAGCTTCGAAATCGATGTTTCGGGCAAAAGGTCTTCCACATTCAGTTGTGAATGGTAGTGGACAATTAAATAACTCACTGGAGGAGGAGGCTCCACAAATATTCCCATCCTCAATGATGGAGGAGCCCAGCACATCAGTGCAAAAGATAAGGCTGATGTATTCACAACAATCTTCAGTCAGAAGTGCCAAGTGGATGATCCTTCTCCGGCTCCCCCAGTGGTCCCCAGTATCACAGATACCAGTCTCCAGCCAATTCGATTCACTCCACGTGATATCAAGAAACAGCTGGAGGTACTGGATACTGCAAAGGCAATGGGCCCTGATAGCATTCCGGCAATAGTACTGAAGATGTGTGCTCCTGAGCTTGCCACTCTCCTGACCAAGCTCATCCAGTGCAGTTATAACACTGGCATCTAACCGACAATGTGGAAAATTGCCTAGATATGTCCTGTACACAAAAAGCAGGACAAATCTCTGGAAGTTGCCATCCAGGTTGATAGGGTTGTTAGGAAGGCATATGGTGTGTTAGATTTTAATAGTAGAGGGCTTAAGTTTCAGAGCCACAAGGTCATGCTGCAGCTGTACAAAACTCTGGTGCAGCCGCACTCGGAGTATTGCATACAGTGCTGGTCACTGCGTTTTGGAAGGATGTGGAAGCTTTGGAAAGGGTTCAGAGGTGATTTACTAGGATGTTGCCTCGTATGGAGGAAAGGTTGAGGGACTTGTGGCTGTTTTCATTAGAGAGAAGGTTGAGAGGTGAATTAATTGAGACATATAAAATAATTAGAGGGTTAGATACGGTGGACATTCAGAGCCTTTTTCCTCAGATGGTGATGGCTAGCATGAGGGGACATAGCTTTAAATTGAGGGGTGATCGATATAGAACAGATGTCAGAGGTGATTTCTTTACTCAGAGGTGAGTAGGGATGTGCAATATCCTGCCTGCAACTGTAGTAAGAAAAATCCAACTTTAAGAGCATTTAATTGGTCATTGGATAAACATATGGATGAAAATGGAATAGTTTAGGATAGATAGATTTCAGATTGGCTCCACAGGTCAGTGCAACATCGAAGGCCGAAAGGCCTGTATTGTGCTGTAATGTTCCATGTTCCACATTCTAAATCCAATCCGGCCTATTACCTCCCAATCAGTCTAGTGATGGAAGGAGTCATCAACAGGGCTATCAAGCAGCACCTGCTCAGGGAACAACCTGCTCAGTGATGCCCAGGGTCACTCAGCTCCTGATCTCATTACAGCCTTGGTTCAAACATGGTCAAAACAGCTGAATTCCAGAGGTGAAGTGAAAGTGACAGCCCTTGACATCAAGGCCGCATTTAACCGAGTATGGCATCAAGGAGCCCTGACAATACTGGAATCAATGAGTATCGGGGCAAACACTCCACTGGTTAGAGTCATACCTGGCACAAAGGAAGATAGTTGTGGTTGTGGAGGGTCAGTCATCTCAGCTCCAGGCTATCTCTGCAGGAGTCCCTCAGGGTAGTGTCCTAGGCCAAACAATCATCAGCTGCTTCATCAATGACCTTCTCTCTGTCATAAGGTCAGAAGTGGGTATGTTCACCGATGCTTCATTGTTCAGCACCATTTGCGACTCCTCAGATACTGAAACAGTCCATGCTCAAATGCAACAAGATATGGACAATATCCAGGCTTGGGCTGATAAGTGGCAAGAAACATCTGCGCCACAAAAATGCCAGATAATGACCATCACCAATAAGAGACAATCTAGCTACCACCCCATGACATTCAACAGTATTACCATCACTGAATTCCCCACTGTCAACATCCTTGGGGTTGCCATTGACCAGAAACTCAACTGGACTCACCACATAGACATAGTGGCTACAACAGCAGGTCAGAGACCAGGGATGCTGCGGCAAGTAACCCACCTCCTGACACCCCAAAATCTATCCACCATGGACAAGGCACAAGTCAGGAGTGTGATGGAATACACCCCACTTGCCCAGATGGGTGCAGCTCCAACAACACTCAAGAAGCTTGACACCATCCAGGACAAAGCAACTCACTTGGTTGGCACCACATCTACAAACATTCAATCGCTCCACCACCAGCGTTCAGTAGCAGCAGTATGTACGATCTACAAGATGCACTGCAGAAATTCACCAAAGATCCTTGGACAGCACCTTCCAAACCCACAACCAGTTCCACCTAAAAGGACTAGGGCAGCAGGCACTTTGGATAGCCCATCCCTATTTGCACCTTCTCAAGGGCAAATAGGGATGGGCTATCAATGCTGACCAGCCAGTGATGCCCCAGTCCCAAACTGAATTTAAATAAATTTATCTCGGGACTGTGATTTGAAAGAATGTCTGGGATTTGCATGTTAATTACTCAAAGCCTGTATCCCCATTCTAAGTCATTAAAAACCTAACAGCGACCTAGGTTTGTTCAATATTTCGAATCAGTTGTATGACACTTTGATCTTTTACTATAAATTCTGTGTCCTATGATCCTGCCCCACTAGCTACCAGACGAAGGAGCAAGCACTCTGAAAACTTGTACTTCCAAATAAACCTGGTGCTGTGTGATTTTTAGCTTTGTAAATAAGATTACTCTTCCCATCATTAGTTGGTGTTATTTTTCAGGAACTTAGTGCATGATAAATAAGAACACAGAGCAGAGACCTAAATAGTGAAACTATGGGCGTGGTTACCTTCTCATGGCCAGCGGTTCTCTATAGTTTTTGCTTCTGAGATGTCCCATGTTACAAAAAGTTCACAGGCCACCCCCGACACAACACAACTATTTTTAAAAAAATTAATAGATTGCATTTTTGATGAAAAGAATGATGCTTGATTCACTTATTTGGGGGTTCTACACATTGCAAAGTATAAGAAGAATTATTTTAGAAGGGACAAGCTCAGAATATCACAGACTATAGACAATATGAGAAAACATATATCCATAAATGGGCAGATGACAATGCTGACCATCCAGCTTAAAGTTCAATCTTCAGAAAGTCCTTAGAATTGACCGGAATGGAAGGTTAACAGGAAAATGAGTTAATGAGCCATGGGGTATCTTCAAAGAGGTGATCTGGGTACAGTCACACCATATTTGCTCAAATGGGAAATGTAATATCAAACAGATCCAGAGTTTCCTGAATGATAAAGAAGATAGATATTAAGGTGAAGAAGAAAAAGTGTGCTTTTGACAGCATATGAGAGAGGGTCTGTGTGAGTGTGTGTGTCTGTAGGAGAGTGTGTGTGTGTGTGGCTGATAACCAAGGTCGGTACCCATGAGGATGGCCTCAACCTGGACATTGGATTCATGTCACACCACAGGTGACCCTGTTGCACTATACACACACACAGACAGACGGACACATACAGACACTCCCACACACGCCCTCTCACAGACTTATACCCCTTTACACTCACATACACACTTTCTCACAGACATTCATAACCCCCCTGCGCCCACACACACACACACATATACATATAAGTTTGTGGGGTGAATTTGTACTGGCAGAATTACATTTTACTTTGCTCAAAAACTGCATGAATCCATGTAAGATTCTGTAAATCCATTTTTTAGATTAGAATCAGTCTGATCATTGTGGCACAGACAGCCTCACAGGGAGCTTAGCCCTTCAATACATTATCTGGGCTGACATGACACCAATTGTTAAAGTTCACTTGGAAATGTAACATTTTCTTAAAAAATTGTGATTTACATTTGAAAGAACTGATATTGACATGGTCATTCTAAAAGATGAGAGACTTAACAAACAATTCAGGTCTTTTTCAATATATAATTTCAGTTACATCACACTGGAAGCTTTTCCTATAAATTCTGCGTCTTCCAATCTTATTCTCCACAACTACCTGATGAAAGACCAGTGCTCCGAAAGCTAGTACTTCCAAATAAACCTGTTGGACTATAACCTGGTGTTGTGTGATTTTTCTATATTAGTGATCTGGGTCTTGGTATGCAGGGGGAATTGTAGGAGCAGAAGGACTGAAGTGTATTTGCACAGATCACTGAAAGTAGCAGGACAGGTAGAGAAAGTAGCAAGTAAACACACAGTATTTATTGTTTTATTAAAATGAGTGTGGAGTAGAAAAACAAGGGGAGGATGTTGAAACTGTATATGACATTTGTTAGATCTCAGCTGGAATATTCTGGACAGTTTCAGTTACAACATTTTAAGAGCTGTGGGCAACGAGTTCATAGAGAGAAGGAAATGTCCTGCAAATCATACAAACTACAGAGTTTGTGCAAAAGACATGCAGAATAATGAACCAAGACAGTAAATACATTATCAGAGCCAGAACAACAGGGAAGAAGTTTTGAACTGAACAATGTCTGAGAGTGAATTTACTGGTCTGAATTGTAAATGGGGAAAATGTTAACCATTTTGATATCCTATCTAAAATAATTTATTTCAATGGAATGATCCACCATAACACATTCGATTTGTTTAACTTGACTAGAAACTTTCCACGACCACTTCTCCACTATTCTTTACAAATGATATTCAGAGCTCCCATGTAAAAGGCTCATAAAGCAAGAAAAGTAAAACAGGTGAAATATTGTCCCAAAACCTTAGTTCAGCTTTTACGTATACACTGATTACAAATCAACCTGCTTTGACTTTGATCATCATAAGCCACTATCTCAAGCTACTTTTCTGACAATGAGATCTTTCAGCAGATCAAAACTACTGAAACCATTTTCTTTCCAGATCAGAGGTCAGCAATCTACAGCTTTGAAGCTGCATGCAATTCATGAAGGATTCAAGTGCAGCTCCTGACTTAGAGCAATCAGATCCAAGTGCTCATTGATTTGATTTATTATGTGTACCTAAGCAGAGCGAAAGTTCTGTTTCTCATGCAGTACAGACAGATCATAACATAGAAAGATCACTGGGTGATTGAACAGAACAAAAAATATTTTGTGTCACAACACAAAAAAGAACAGAGGGAGACAATATTTTCTCAGTTTTCATTGACAACTTAAATGTAAGACAAGTGATTTGGGACTCTTTTGAAACAAAAACACAAATGCTGTATCACTATGTTATATCATTCCATTGTAGAATTATTCACTAAGAAATACTTTATGCCAAATATTCCTCTTGATTCATAAATTTGAACACAAATTCATAACTTTGCCCCCACTTTGTTATTCATTATTATTAGCATTTGACCAACAGCATTGTGGCTCTTAAATTTAACAAAAATGCAATATCTTTTTTTTAAAAAAGCTTAATATTGATATTGCCAAACTCTGTGCTGTGCCGCATCCTTTCCCGCTGTTACAATTATCTTAGACAGATAAGAAAATAATGTTTGACTATGGCAAATCGCCAGCAACATAAACAGAACACATTTAAATGGTTGACTATGTCCCGGCAAAGGTATTTAAGTTACAGTACTACATGCAGATTTCAGATTTGGCTTCAAATAGCTCCTTTACTGCTATTCTCTTTGTGAACGTTCCGCTGCTTATTCAGAAGACGTCAACACTTTTCCGTCCAAAACTCAGATTTTTAACAGGCGTTTCCTGTGTTCACTGAATGTTGTAAAACACATCTGACCCTAAAATATGGTGCGGCCTTCTAAACTATTGTAGCCTTCTTTCCAAGCAGTTTGTAGCTTTCTCTTCAATTTACCTTGCAGTCCCTTAGATTGGAATGCACCATCTTCTGTTCTCAATTGACTTGTTCGATTTCCTTGTAGGAGTGTGCTTTACCACGATCTACCAGCTGCTCTCAGCTCCGAGCAAACCGAAGAGTGTGAAAGAAGTCTGGCAGGCTGCTTAAATAGTTTACTCTCCTAACCAATAGTTGGTGCTATTTTCTATAACTTACTGCTTGATAAGTAAGAGGAGAGAGAGAAGCCTCAATTCTGAAAATATGGGCGTGGGGGTATTATCTTGGCCAAAAATTTACAGTTTTGCTTCGGACATACACTTTTCATGTTTCAAAAAGTTCACCAAATTTACACAACACAACTTTCTTCTTTGAAAAATGTTTAATGCATTTTAATGAAAATATAGATACTAGATTCACTCATTTGGAGTTCTACACTTTGCAAAATATAAGAAGATTTATTTAGAAGGGACAAGCTCACAATATCACAGATTGTAAATAATATGAGAACACATATATCCATAAATGCACAGATGATTATGCTGATTATCAGCTTAAAGTTCAATCTTCAGAAAGTCCTTAGGATTGATTAGAATGGAAGGTTAGAAGGAAAATGAGTTAATGAACAATGGTATTGCTTCAAAGAGGTGATTCAGTTACAATTAGGCCATTCTTCAAATGGGAAAGGTAATACTACACAGACCCTGAGCTTCCTGAATGATAAAGAAGATAGAAATTGAGTTGAAGAAGAAAAAGTGCACTTATGACAAGTGTCAAGTAGAAAGTAAAATTGAGAACTGAGGAATATCAATTCACAGGAGAAGTGAAAAAGCAAAGAAGGAAAGCACATAGGAATTATGAGCAAGGATTGGCACTCAACACAAACAGACATCCCTAAGTCCTCTATTGCAATTAAAGTATTAAAAGAGTGGTTTAAAAAAAGGAGTATAGATGATTCAGGATTAAAAAAGGATGAATACCTAGATAGGTGGGGATAGAGCCCAAAGAGAGAAACGAAGTTGGACACACAAAAGAACGGCCAACCTTTCCCCAATATCCACTACAAACCCACTGACTCCCACAATTACCTAAATAATAGATTCTCACACCCTGCTTCCTGTGAAGATCCCACCCTATTCTCCCAGTTCCTCCATCTCTGTTGCATCTGTTCCAAAGGTGCCAACTCCAACAAGGGAGCATCTGAATTGTTCACCTTCCTTCTCAAGTGAGGTTTTCCCAGTACTTCTGTTGACAGGGGCTTCAGCTGCATCCAACCCATCTCCTGCACATCCGCCCTCACCCACTCTCTTCCCTCCCACAACAGCAATAGGGTTCCCCTTGTCCTTACCTACCATCCCTCCAGCACCAACATTCCGGGCTCATTAGCTGCCATTTCCACCACTTCCAGCGAGATGTCACCACCAGACACATACTCCCCTCCCCTCCCTTGTCCGCCTTCTGCAGGGACCATTTTTCCATTACACCCTGCTCCATTCTTCCTTCACTCCCAACCGCCCACCACAGCCCCACAGGACTTTCCACTGTAATTGCAGAAGGTGTGCAACACTTGTCCATTTACTTCCTCCCTCCTCAGTATCCAAGGGCCCAAACACAACTTCCAGGTGAAGCAACAGTTTACTTGTTCTACACACGATCTAGTCTACTGCATTCTCTGCTCACAATGTGATCTCCCCTACATTAGGCAAACGAAGCGTAGACTGGGTGAGCACTTTGCAGAACATCAACACTCTGGCCGCAAAAAAAGACCCTGAGCTTCCAGTTGCCTGCCATTTTAACACACCACCTGTTCCCTGGCCAACATCTCTGTCTCAGGCTTGCTGCAGGGTTTCAGTGAATGTCAGCACAAGCTGAAGAACAACATCTCATTTTCCGAATGGGAACCCTGGAGCCATCTGGACCCTCAGAAGTGAGTTCAATAACTTTAGGGCTTGAGCTTTCCCATGTCTTTACAGCAAAACCCACATATCAGGCCTTGTTATCACATAGCCTGCTATTACACCCATCCATTGTTAGCCACCAACAGTTCCCCCATTAACAGCTATTCACCCTCCTTGTCAGATTGTTATCAACTCCTTTGTCTGTCCAACGGTTTTTCTCTCTCTTTGGGCTCTATCCCCACCTATCATTTACTCCTTATTCCCTCCCCACACCCTATCGTCTGCATATCAACTAACATTTTTCTAGATATCAGCAGTTCTGAGGAAGGGTCACTCAACCCAAATGTTAACACTGATTTCTCTCCACATATGCTGCTGGACCTGCTGTGTTAAATGAATACTTTGCATCTGTCTTTACCAAAGAGAGAGATGCCACACAGGTTATTATAACAGAGGAGGGAACTCAGGGACTAGAAGGATTCAAAATCGGTAGGGCAGAAATATGGTTTGTAGCAGAGTTTTCCAGGGATCGGTATTAGGGCCACTCCTTTTCCTGATATATATTAGTGATCTGGATCTTGGTATTTGGGTGAGGAAGGACGGTGCAGGGATCTGGGTGCATATGTACGTATGTAATAGATCATTGAAAGTGGCAGGACAGGCAGAGATGGCAGTAAATAAAGTATGTGGTGTTCTCAGGTAAGCCCAAGGATTTGGTGCTCTGTTGAAAAAAGCATGTTGAATCAGCATGTTATATCATTCTATTTCAGAATTAATCCCTAATAAATACTTTATGTTCAAATGTTTCATCTTGATTCATGAAGTTGAAAAGAAATTCACATCCGTCCCTGTCTTATTCATTATTATTGGCATTTGATCAACAGCAATATAGCTCTTAAATTTATTTAAAATGTGGTATCTTAAAAATGGCTCTTAATATTGCCAAACTCTGTACTACTCCACACCCTTCTCACTATCACTGCTGTCACATTTATCTTAGAGGTATTTATAATGTATACAGACAGAAAAGAAAACAGTGCTTGATTCTGGAAAATTGTAGCAGCATAAACAAACTTTTTTAAATGTCAACTATATTACTGTAAAAATATTTCAGTACTTGCACGCAGATTTCAGACTTGGCTTTAGATAACATCTCTTCTTTTACTACTCTTTGATTAAGTGGACATTCTACTGCTTAATTTTAAAAACATTGACACTTTTTCTCCAGAGCTTTACAGATTTTTAACTGGCATTCTCTGTGTGTGTGTTCTTTGAACACTGTAAACTGCATCTGACCTTTAGCTGTGGTGCAGCCTTCTGAACTATTGTAGCTGTACTGACAAGCAATCCTTCTGTTTTTCCACTTCCTTTCACCCCACCTTACAGTTTCTTAGATTGGAATGCACCATCTTTGTTCTCCTTAATTAACTTGTACAGCTTTCTTGTAAGATCTATCACCACCTACAAACTGCTGTCATCTCTGAGCTAACCTTAGTTTTGAGTAAACAAGTATGGCAAGCTGTTATTACTCTCCTCGCCGTTAGTTGGTGCTATTTTTCAAGAACTTAATACTTCATAAATAAGTGCACAGAGCAGAGACCTAAGTTCGCCAATTATAGGCATTGTTGTGTTTTCCTACAGAGGTTCTCTATAATTTTTGCTTCTGATACACCTTTTCCATGTTTTAAAAGATTCACAGAAACCCCTTCACAACACAAAAATTTGTAAAATGTATTTAACCTATTTCTTTTTTGATGTAAAGCTGCTAGGTTTGTTCAACTGGGGCTCTGCACATCACAAGGTACAAAAGTATTGAAGAGACAATCTCACAACATCAGAGAATGAAGACAATGCCAGAGCACATATAGCTACAAATGGACAAGTGAAGATGTTGGCCACCAAATGATTAGCTTTCTGTTATGTCTTCAGAAAGGTAGCAAGATTAATGCATTGAAACAAAAGAATATCCATTGCACAGAGCGAGACATTCAAGAGCTGTGGGCAAGAACTTAAGTTCACAGACAAAAGGAAACATGCTACAAAAAGTTCAAAGTGCAGAGTTTGTGAAATAGATGTGCAGAACAATGAAACAAGATAACAAATATGTTATCGAAGACATGGCAAATAAAAAGTAAAAAGAACAAACACATCCATACCCTTGAAGAGAATACTGAGTTTCCAGCACAGAATGGGCATAGGAGCCACAAACCAGTAGGAGATGGCTGGATGTAACAGTTTCCAAATGAAAGAAATTTATGCAATCCTTCAGATTGGTAAAAGAGAGAGAAATAAGTCACAGCTGCTTTGAGAAGCTGAAGGTTTATTTTGGAGCACAGAGTAATATCATCAAACTCAAGGTACATCAGAACTTCTTTCCTGGAAATTAGAAAGAAAATGTTAACTGAAGGAAAGATGCTCCAAAACCAAGTATTGGCATCTTTATGGTGTATGGTGGAACTGAGAGTTGACTGTTCAACAACCTATGAAGGACACAGTAAGGAAAGATGTTCACTATATCGATGTTCTATGTCACTGAAACAGTTGGTGCTGTGAACGTGACATTGACCAGTTGTGAAAAGTGCAACTTTTGTCAGTAAACCATGAGGTGAAGGAGGCATCACTGAGGATTAGAAGTAGCACATTCATTGAAAAGCACCCTCTGATCACATGTGGAAATTGTGGCACAAATACTCCAAGGGTGTTATGATTAGGTAGAACTTCATTCTGACTCTTTCTCAACAGAATTGTGGGTATCCCTAACCACATGGACTGCAGAGGTTCAGGGAGTCAGCTCACTCCATCTTCTTCAGGGTAGTTAGAAATAGGCAATAATTGCTGGCCTCACCCATGTCCCGTGAGCAAACAAAAAATATGGTTGGATGCATTAAAGATTTTGAGAATCACATCACAGTGATGAAACCAAGACTAGTTCCTTTTACAGCATCATAAATTGATTATGAATCACAAATCTTAAGGACACTACATGCCAATTTGCTCTGCATAAGTAATATGCAATTCTTTTTAAGCCATTTAATTTGATTTGCTACATTTTCAAGTTATATAAAGAATGACTACACATCCTTCTCCTCAAACTTTGATAGGGCCTGTACAAATGTAAACATTCCTTACTGCATTTTAGATTATGGCTAGGGTTTTTGTCATCATAACTCTCTTCTGCATTAGAGGTTTCTTTTTAAATTTCCATCCTCCTAAGCCAATATTCTTAGAATCAATTCCCTCTTTCCATCCCAACACTTTCCCACAGCCCCATGTAACCTTCTCCTGCAATTGCACAAGGTGTAACACCTGCCCATTTACTTCCTCTCACCTCACTATCCAAGGCCCCAAACACACCTGCCAGGTGAAGCAATCCTCTACCTGCACTTCATTCAATCTAGTCTACTGCATTTGCTGCTCACAACATGATATCCTCTACACTGGGGATACGAAACATACACTGGGTGACCACTTTGCAGAATGTCTACATTCTGACAACAAAAAAAAACCTTGAGCTTCCTATTGCCTGCCACTTCAACATACATCATGTTCTTTGGCCAACCTTTCCATCTCAGCCTTGCCGCGATGCTCCAACAAAGTTCATCTCAAGGTGACAGAACAACACCTTATTTTTGGGGGGTAGCTCTGCAGCCTTCTGGGCTTAATATCAAGTTCAACAATTTTAGGTCTTGAGCAGCTTTCCTCATGTCTTTTGCCTAACCCCACACACCAGGCCTTGTTATCACATAGGCTATTACCACACATATTGTCCCCAGTAGCAGCTATTCATTTTCCCAGGCTGACCTTTATCCACTCCTTCATCTGTCCAACTGTTTTCCCTCTCTTTGGATTCCACTTCTTATCTCCATCTATTACTCCTCTCCATCACCAACCCTGTTGAGTGCATAAATACCAACCTTTTCCTAGCAGTTCTGAGAAAGTGTCACTGGACCCAAAATGTTAACTCTCCTTTCTCTCCACAGCTGCTTCCAGAACTGTTGAGCTTTTCCAGCAATTTCTGTTTTTGTTCCCTCTCTTTATCCTTTTCTCTGTTCTGATTATCTAGTTTCAGCCTCTTAAATATTCTTCACCTCTCTTTTTCCTCAAGTTCAAGTTGTTTCATCTCCAATTCTATCCTTTTTAATTTCAATGTCTTTTTCCTTCTTCATCTCTCCCTTTGTGTTCAAGCTGCTTTATTTGGAACTTAAAGCAACAACTGATGACATATGGCTTGGATTAACTGGTCTTTGTTGCATTTTGACAATCATTTAATATTAATATTTTAAATATTTTTACATGCTAGATCTTGCAAGAAATTCCACCATTAGCTCCTTCATCAATTCTACAACCTTAGCCTGAGTTAAATCTTGTAAACTAGTCAGGGATATCTCTTCTAATAAATGCAAAACAATGCATATTCCTCCCTTTGCAGGATAGTTTTAGTTATTCCGTTGTCATTTTTTTAACAGCATACAAAATCTGCTAACTGTCATTTTGTCATGGTATCAACTAATCAACTAATCTTACCCCACATCCAATCTCAAATTATCTGTACTGAGAGATCTCAGACGAGCCCTAAACCTCTTGTCAGCATCCCTTTGGAAAGAATGCAATGGAAATCATTTCTATTAGTCACCACAATGTAATCTGCACAGACAATACAGTTACTTGTTGGTTAAATTGTCTGATTTTGACCACTATCTAAGTAAAAGATAACTCATGCCAGGTTTCCTCAATAAACAAAAAAAACCAGAATGTACTTTTGGTAACAAACCTATTTAACAGTCGCAGAATGAATTATTTGCTGTCAATATGCAATTTTAAGCCATATCACTTTAAATCCAAATTCACACGCATTAATTTACAATTAACCCAGACAATGCGGACAGTTCTGCGCAAGTGTCAAGTGTAGAAAACATAAAATGAATAAATTCTGTATATCAAGAGTCCAAACTAATAGGGTGGACTCTAAATGCCAACTCGAGGACACCTCTTCCTACTGTCCCCTCGACCATAACCCCACCCCCCCCATCACCAAACCATCATCTCCCAGACCATACAGAACCTCATCACCTCAGGAGATCTCCCACCCACAGCTTCCAACCT
>NC_057728.1:24901904-24903434 GCF_004010195.1 Chiloscyllium plagiosum
AGGGCATCAATGTGGACTTCAACAGTTTCCTCATTTCCCCTTCCCCCACCTCACCCTAGTTCCACACTTCCAGCTCCGCACTGTCCCCATGACTTGTCTGGACTTGTCCTACCTGCCTATCTCCTTTTCCACCTATCCACTCCACCCTCTCTTCCCTGACCTATCACCCTTCATCCCCTCCCCCACTCACCCATTGTACTCTATGCTACTTTCTCCCCACCCCCACCCTCCTCTAGCTTATCTCTCCACGAACCAGGCTCACTGCCTTTATTCCTGATGAAGGGCTTTTGCCTGAAACGTCGATTTCGAAGCTCCTTGGATGTTGCCTGAACTGCTGTGCTCTTCCAGCACCACTAATCCAGAATCTGGTTTCCAGCACCACTAATCCAGAATAGGGTGGGCTGACAGTTCTTTACATTTTTGGCAATGATATCACATTGTTGCCAACTGTACAAACTCCTAAGTTTGGTTGCTGGTCAGTTGGAACTAGGTTTTCACTTCACTTAGAAGTTCTCCTTTTCACAGTCTTTAAGCGCTCAGAGGAAGAGAGAGACAGAGAGTGAGACTGGCCTTGGCTTGCAGAATTTCTGGATATTTGAGTGCAAGGGCCCTCTTCATTCTATATTAAAAAAACTGCAACTTAACTTAGAAAGATGTTGAAGGGCAGATGTTTTTAAACCAAAGACACCTGGTGCAAGCACGGCTCACAAAAGTAGCCAATCCAGCTTTTTCAAACATTACATGCTCTGTGAGGCCAGTAAGTGAACAGTGCACTATTGTGATTGTAACAAGGTCAGCCAAGTAGATCGCATAGAATATGAGTTCCCTGAATGGGCTGTTGATCTGGTCCAATTATAGGAGCCTGGGGTGACAGATAAAAAGAGAAGTGTTGGACATTCTGACACTCAGAGCTGACTCTGAGGGACCTGGAACAGTGTCAAGGACTCTCCATGCGTAAATAAAGGGTGACTTGGTAACAGGATACCGGCCCATGTGGAGTTATTTCACACACAGTTCCAATTTTCCTTCAAGTTGTAAAATAAAATTAATACATTCTCTGCTATACTGATACACCAAAATATCAAGGTTGCTAGAAAATCATTGAATTTGTCTTGATATGCATGTTGTATGTCTCTGTGACTCTATGGTACCTGTTTAATTGGCAATATCATCATCCTTGTTAATTTCAAACTTTGCTATAGTCTGTGGAGGGGTTGGACTAGGAAAGGAATCAGTTCATTACTCTACATAGTTGCAACATAGTTGAGAAGTTTTGATAGTTTTATCCAGTACAAGTTCCTTCATACCCCAATAGAGTCATAGAGTCATAGAGATGTACAACATGGAAACAGACCCTTCGGTCCAATCCGTCCATGCCGACCAGATATCCCAACCCAATCTAGTCCCATCTGCCAGCACCCGGCCCATATCCCTCCAAACCCTTCCTATTCATATACCCATCCAAATGCCTCTTAAATGTTGCAATTGTACCAGCCTCCACCACATCCTCTGGCAGCTCATTCCCATACA
>NC_057728.1:24903711-24956673 GCF_004010195.1 Chiloscyllium plagiosum
TTCAAGGAGCTATGAACCTGCACTCCAAGGTCTCTTTGTTCAGCAACACTCCCTAGGACCTTGCCATTAAGTGTATAAGTCCTGCTAAGATTTGCTTTCCCAAAATGCAGCACTTCGCATTTATCTGAATTAAATTCCATCTGTCACTTCTCAGCCCATTAGCCCATCTGGTCCAGATCCTGTTGTAATCTGAGGTAACCCTCTTCACTGTCCACTACACTTCCAATTTGGCCAGACAGACTGCAAAACTTTGACAGCTGGCTAATGCAGAAGATGATGAGTGATCAGAGTCATACAAAAGAAGATTCAACAATCTTAAGACAAGTCTCATGGAAGGAGACAAGTTTGTTATTATTATGAAAGATTTGAACCTATTACTTTGCAAAGAATTGAATCTATTACTTTGCTTCACAAAGAACACAGAGCAGCTTTGGTATAATAGTGGAGCTATAGTGTTGACATCCAAAACTCTAATATCAGTTGAGATCAGTTATGTGTGCATTGAAAGAGAATTTTACACATATCTATTTGGGGGCAAGTGCATAATTAAGAGCAATCATTGTCCACTGAAACAAATTTACAAGAAAATCCTGTGTAAACCTCCAGCAAGATTACAGAAGTTTCTCTTGAAACCTCAAACTTACAATGTCACCCTGAAATACACAGAAGAGAAGCAGAAAGAGAAATAGTTCTCGTAAATGCCCTCTCTTCAGTTGTCAATACAGGAGATATACAGAAGCAAAGATTTAGGTATAAAGATTCATCACTTAAAACTGAGTTAACTTAGAGATGGGACCAACAAAGACAAAGAGTTACTGAAGCTTGCTTAGTAAGTGATCCAAGAATGGCCCATTACGATACAGTAAGCATAACCAACAATACAGACGCAATGGCCTATTACAGATGACATCTCACTAGATAATGATGTTCTGTTGGCTTGATTCAGAATAATCAGACCTGAATGATGAAAGAGAAACTTCTCCAGAAGCTAACCAAAAAATATGTGAATCAAGAAACATAAACTCAGGGTCAAATCAGCTATTTATTGGGTAGCATCAACAGAAACATCAAAAATGATGACTACATGCAATGTAACCTAGAGGCCAGGCATCTGCAGATGATGTTGCTTCTGCTACGAGCCTGGAGATGGGTGAACCCATAGATTTTTCATACATCTGGCTGTTGAATGTGAAGTGCATCGTCAAGCACAGGTCCAGTAGTGTGGGTGTGTAGTCCTTGTTGATTGGTTTCCCATCATGTCATCCCATCTGTTTGTCTAGGAGGCTATCTTTCTGGCTAAGATTCTGTCAATTGAGGTAAACAGCACCGTTGCATAATAGCAGAAGCAGCTTCAAGTGCAGATTCCAGCAGACGAACAATGTGACAAGTACATGCCATGACCTAATACACTAGCCACACTATCTTATATAAAAAAGTCTCAGAACTGACAGCCAGACTCCTCTAACCACTTAGATTTATGACAGGACATAAACCGACAGCCACGCTCAGAGTACAACTCACCAGAACAAAAGACTCAATACTCAACATGTGCAGAACAAGCATGATGTACAAGAGACTGCACAAAACGCTATATAGGCCAAATAGGCAGACAACTAGCGATCCACATTATGAACACCACTGGTGACAAAATGCCACGACCAGCTATCCCTAGGGTCTATACACACAGACAACAATGACCACAAATTTGAGTAGGACATTTGTTCATGTTAGGTTTCAAATGATTTCAAAGGTTGTATGCCAGTGACAATGGAGCGAATAAACAATATTCTTGCCTATATTTAGTACTTTTGATAACCACCTCTGAATGGTTCATGGATACATGTGGAAACCTTTGCTTTAAAATATTGATCTTGAAATATGAACACACAAGTGGTGAATGTGTTTGGACAATGAAGTGGATGAACACTTTAATTAAGATTTGGAAGAAATAAATTAAATATGAACAATTTGTGAAGAGCATAACTTTAAGCCATTGGGACTGCATCACATTTGCTCTAAGTCAGTGCTATGGAACAGAGATGTCAGTCTGCTGTATCTCCACAAACATTAAGAAAAATATGCACTTACCAAACATTGAGAGTATTCCGCAAGCCAACCAGATCACCAAGGATGTACCGACATTGCCAGAATTCATCAGAACTCCTTTAGGTGAAATAAATATACCGCTGCCTATTATTGTACCAATTAAAAATGACACAGATCTCAACAAGCTAACCTTCTTTCTCAAAAACACAGCTTGCTCCTTAGACTCAGTTATAATCTTAACACTTTCTGAAGAACTTCCCATGATTTTAAAGATAAATCATTTCAGAAGGTGAGTTGGTGAAATTTGAAAAAGAAATCTTTTAACCTTCCTTCTGTTAAGTATCTTCTTGAATAAAATATCTTGCTCATGCCCGAAACGTCGATTCTCCTGCTCCTTGGATGCTGCATGACCTGCTGCGCTTTTCCAGCAACATATTTTCAGCTCTGATCTCCAGCATCTACAGTCCTCACTTTCTCCAATAAGAAGACAAGCCAAACTGAGGACAGCCAGAGAATTTCCAGAAGCATGGCGTTCACCCATGGATCCATCAATAAACACATTGACTTAGACCCACTACACCGACCACTGCAATGAACAACCAGAACTGGCAACTGGAAGTAGCAGGAACGAAACCAAATAAATTCCAACTGAAACAGTTCAGCAGCACTTCACAGGAGGCTCTACAGCACCAAGGATGTCACCTAGAAAGGGGATGAAATGTCAAATATTCCTAAAATAGCCAAGTGGTGGCAAAAGACTACAGGTTTGCAAGTGAAATTATTCAAAATACAAGATGGGGTAATACATAACATCAGTGGTGCATGGAACCTTGGAGTGGCTGCAAACAGAAGCAGTGACGCAGTTTAGAGGGAATATTGCTGGTGCCTTGTCCTCTGTTTATCCCTCAATGAATATCACAGAAACAGATTATCTGGCCATTATCACATTGCTGGTTGTAGGAATCTGCTGTGCACAACTTAGTTGCTGTGTTTCCCATTAGGTTACATCCCAACTATGACTCCACTTCAAAAGGACATTGGCATGTACAAAGGTCATGGAAAGTGCTGTATGAATGCAAGTCTTATTTTTTTATTATGATATGGAGATACCGGTCTGGACTGGTGTGTACAAAGTTAAACATCACACAACACAGGTCATAGACCACTTGATGAAGGAGCTCCGAAAGCTAGTGCTTCCAATTAAACCTGTTGGACTATAACCTGGTGTTGTGTGATTTTTAACTTCTTTTTATTAACATACTTTTGAAAGGAGAACAAATGTTATCTTAAAGAAATGGCTAAGTAGTCACAAGTGTGATGTACTGCTGTTGTCCATGTTTCAGCTGAGTATCACAGAACAACAGAAAAAGAAAGAAAGCTGGGAGTTGGTCTCAGTATTGGAACACTCTAGCTTAAATGTTATTAATGACAGCGTAACGTTTCTGTTATTATTTTGCATTCCTTTTGAGTAAGTGGTAAAAGGTTCACCTGGTTAATTTTTACTTGCTATTTGTGTATTACATGAGTTTCTGTGCTATAGCTGTCAAACCTTATTGCAAAAATTAATTCTTATTCGTTTAGTTTTCTTTTGGAAAGTTGTTGGCTTCATTCCACCATTTTTTTTGTCTTTTTGGGAATTCTTGCCAAACTGCAGCTGATTTAAATGAGCTTCACGTTTACCATTTCTTTCAGTTGACAGAGTGGAGGGACCGAAGGTTTTGTTCTCTGCAAAGAAAAGATATTTTATTCAAGAAGATACTTCACAGTAGGAAGGTTAAAAGATTTCTTTTTCAAATTTCACCAACTCACCTTCTGAAGTGATTTATCTTTAAAATCATGGGAAGTTCTTCAGAAAGTGTTAAGATTATAACTGAGTCTAAGGAGCAAGCTGTGTTTTTGAGAAAGAAGGTTAGCTTGTTGAGATCTGTGTCATTTTTAATTGGTACAATAATAGGCAGCGGTATATTTATTTCACCTAAAGGAGTTCTGATGAATTCTGGCAATGTCGGTACATCCCTGGTGATCTGGTTGGCTTGCGGAATACTCTCAATGTTTGGTAAGTGCATATTTTTCTTAATGTTTGTGGAGATACAGCAGACTGACATCTCTGTTCCATAGCACTGACTTAGAGCAAATGTGATGCAGTCCCAATGGCTTAAAGTTACGCTCTTCACAAATTGTTCATATTTAATTTATTTCTTCCAAATCTTATTTAAAGTGTTCATCCACTTCATTGTCCAAACACATTCACCACTTGTGTGTTCATATTTCAAGATCAATATTTTAAAGCAAATGTTTCCACATGTATCCATGAACCATTCAGAGGTGGTTATCAAAAGTACTAAATATAGGCAAGAATATTGTTTATTTGCTCCATTGTCACTGGCATACAACCTTTGAAATCATTTGAAACCTAACATGAACAATAGCTGAAGACCACACTGTGTTATGATGTGTATCTGAGGAAGATTTCAAATATTTTAAAATGTATTGAAGATAGAAATTACAATTTATGAAATGGGTTTCAACAAAATGTTTAAAGTATTGGAACATGAGATTCAGATCAGAACCCCTCCTGAGATTAATGCCTCTTGAAGTTGCTGCTGAATATGTAACCCACATAGCAAACCAGCTGGAAATGGGAACTCATCCCCTGTGAGTACTGAAAATCACCAAATGTGTCCTTTCATGATATCACACAGCCCCATTGACTAATATTCTGGATCAGTGGTGCTGGAAGAGCACAGCAATTCAGGCAGCATCCGAAAAGCTTCGAAATCGACGTTTCGGGCAAAAGCCCTTCATCAGGAAAAAGCTTTTTCCTGATGAAGGGCTTTTGCCCGAAACGTCGATTTCGAAGCTTTTCGGATGCTGCCTGAATTGCTGTGCTCTTCCAGCACCACTGATCTAGAATCTGGTTTCCAGCATCTGCAGTCATTGTTTTTACCCCATTGACTAATATGCCTATTTGCAACATGTAGATAATGCAAGTCCATTCAACAAATTTTCATTTGACTCATTAAAAATAAAATATTCAGCTGCAAGATGGGCTGGTGCTGGCACTCCTGTAAAGGCTAGGCATCCAGGTTCCAAGTAAGGTGACTTCTGAAGAATTTCTGCTTTAGTAGATCTCTATAAATACTGCAGCTTTCATTTGAAGGGACTGTGGAGAATTCCTGGAATTAACAGGGAGTGTTGCTGCATTCTCACAACGATGGGCAGAGGATTTGGTTATCTGTTCGCACAAAGGCTGCAGCAGTTATCGGGGTAGCGGTGGCTGTGCCTTTGAGTTGGTCATTTAACAGAGAGATGGAGCAGTGGCTAAGGAAAGGACAAGCTATGTGCAATGCACTCATGCTCCTTGAAGCCGAACTGCTCTGTTGTTCTTCTCAGTGACAAAAGGATGTCTGGCAGCCTTGCCAATGCACACCAAGCACCTGAATGTGTGCATTCACCAGTGTTTTCCTGTACCCATCAAGTTCCCCTAATTGTACCTGCAAATTTTCTGCCTTTGCCTTAATGAGACTGGGAGCAAGTAACTCGTGAACTCTCACTGCCATACCTAAAAAATGGGAACAATTGTCAAGAAATTACAGAAGTTCATAATTAAAGGTAGAGTAAGTAATCTTTTGAAACTGCTCAGCTGATCAGAAAGAGCCAGCATGGATTTAGAAAAGGGAGTCCTGCCTGATTTTTTTCAGAGTTGACTAAAATTACAGACAGGGAATGGATCTTATTTAAATGGGGTTTCAGAAGGTATTTATAAGAGATTGTTCACTGAAGTTGAAGCTATGAAATTGAAGGTAAATTATTAACCAGGTTCAGCGACTGACTCACTGACTCAGTTAATGAGCAGGTTATAACTGACTTTATATAACAAAATTCCACAAGCAGCTGTATTTGGCTGGAAATATAAAATTATAAAAATGGATGAATAGATAAAGTGGCCAGCAATGGTGAAATGGAATTCAACATGGGCAAACTAAGGCCAAACACTTTGGATAGAAGGATAGGACAGAATACCTTTTAATTGTGAAAAACTGGAAACAGTGAACTATCCACTGAGACTTGAAAATCCATGTACATAGACTATTAAATGTCATGAACAGGTACAGAAGGTAAAATAAAGGCAAGTGTAATGATAGATTTTTTTTATTGAGAGAACTTGAACATAAGTCATATTTCAGCTTTCTAAAACCCTGGTTAGACCACACCTGTAAGCCATTCTGAGCACCATATATTTGGATGAATGGAATGATCATGAAAAAAGTGCAATTTAGATTAATGAGATTGGTTACCAAGAATTGGCTTAGGATAACATTACACAAGTACAAATTGAGTTCCCTTACCAAAAGGTTAAGAGATAATTTTATCTGAATTTTTCAGCTATTATAGGGAACTTATATGATTGAGGAGCCCAGGATGAGCAGGTGTAACCCAGACCTCAGAGCCAGATCTTTCAGGAGTAAAATTAGGAAACACTTCTATATGCAAAGGCTGGTTCGACTGCAAACATCAATTGATGCTGTTAACAATTGTTAATTTTAAAACTGAGATTGCTAGTAGTGGCACAGTGGCTCAGTGGTTAGCACTGCTGCCTCACAGCATCAGATCCATGCTCTATTCCAGCCTTGGGTGACTGTCTGTGTGGAGTTTGCACATTCACCCCGTGTCTATTGGGTTTCCTCTGGGTGCTCCGGTTTCCTCCCACAATCCAAAGATGTGCAGGTTAGGTGAATTGGCCATGCTAAATTGCTCACACTCTTCAGGGATGTGTAGGCTAGGTGAATTAGTCAGGGGTAAATATAGGGTAGGGGGGTGGGTCTGGGTGGGTAACTCTTCGGAGAGTCGGTGTGGACTTGTTGGGCCGAAGGGCCTTTTCCACTCTGTAGGGATTCTAATTCTAAATTCTAACCCAAAGATATTATTTGATATGGGTTAAAGACCAGTAGAAAAAATGTGGTCAAATATCAATCTTGATCTGATTGAACAACCTCCTCCTGTCAGTATCTCTCAATATAACCATTTAATGGTTCATATCCTGAGAACCAGGAAGGCACAGGCATGCTTAATTGTCAGTTATGTCAGCCAGTTCCCCAGAAAGGGAAGGAGCCTGATATTCAGCTCTTGTCCTGGAGATCTTTAACTGATACAAAGACATATGGTCTAGCACAGTGCACCAATACATTTTCACTGGGTGACATTGCATGAAAAAACATCTATTATTCCCACATCTGTTTTCGTGTGCGGTCATCATTTAAAGGTTTGCGATAAATTAAGTTGAATTGCTTTAGAGCGAGGTAAGTGCAGTAGAGTGAGGGGACACCCAATTCCCCTCATTATGCACAATATAGTTTGATCCAGAGTTATTAGGAGAGGGAGACAGTTAAAAAGGAAGCATTTCCTATCAGGGGAAGAGTCAGAGAACAGCCTGTTCTTCACCTCCCACTGAGGAATTTAGAGACTCAAAAAAAGGCAAACACATCTTCAGATATCAGAAAATAAAATGTGCGTGGAACTTTTAAGGAATTGAAAGAGAAAAATGTGGGGAAAATAATTATATTCAATAACAAATTGTAAGTTTGTTGTAGAATGTGATATCTGCTGATATATTTTCTATTTACTATGCACCAGGAGCTCTATCCTACGCAGAACTTGGAACAAGCATTAAGAAATCTGGTGGACACTATATCTATCTTCTGGAGACTTTGGGACCACTTCCAGCATTTGTTCGATTGTGGTGTGAAATCATCGTAATCAGGTGAGATACCTTTGTGGAATGCTAATAATTCGGTACTTTCTACCAAATGAAATTCTTAGGAGGCTAAACTGAAAATGGGAAAAGAGATTACAATGCACAGTTGACCCACTTAATACATTAATGCAGACAGCCAGCTAAAGGCACCAGGCTAACTTCATGCTGCTTATTCATTTCCATGACCATGCTAACTGCATTCTTTTGCTACATATGTCAACAGTAGTCAAATGAAGGCTTCACGAATGCTGTGAGGAGTTCAGACATTAACCTAAATGATTTGCTGCCTATGGTCACACACAGCTGGGCATTAACAGAGTGCAATCCCTTTCAGTTCTGATATAGGTCAGAGTTGACATGTGGCACTTAGAAAGCAATCTCTTTTACAATAAGTGCACCTTGGGGAAACTGGCAATCCTCACAAATCTGAGCTGTGCCTGCTTGTCTCTTTCAAGTGAGAATTAAATGTAATTAATTCTCTTTGAATAAAGAGCCCATTAACCTTACACAACAATGAACAAACAAATTACAAATGTGTCCATCTCCAGTATAAATTGCTGCACTGATGTAAGATCTCCCAAACCTTTTGAGAACAAGTAGCCATGATGTTGAGGACATGGGGTGTACAAAGTTAGAAGTCACATTAACGGTTCCTGATAAAGAAGCAGAGCTCTGAAAGTTTGTGATTTCAAATAAACCTGTTGGACTATAACCTGGTGTTGTGTGACTTCCGACTGTGTGCGAACAAGTAATGGCAGCAGTCAGAACTTGCATGGCAACAGGTGGAGATTTCATAGCATCAGTCTGATCTGCCACTGCCACACTGAGATATTAAGTAGCCTCTACTTATGTTGCAGTGGAAACTGAGATATTGGCTGTATGATGTTGTGTCATGGCTGGATCCACACATATTCACACGCAGTTGGTGACCACTTACCCACTGCAAAACATGGGCTCCAGACTTCAGAAAACTGTGTGTCAAGTCAGTGCCAACTCCTCCATGTTCCTTATAAGACCATTAGATAGAGGTGCAGAATTAGGTCATTCAGCCCATCGAGTCTGCCATTCAATCATGACTGATATGTTTCTTAACCCTAACTTCCTGCCCTCTCCCTGTAACCCTTGACCCCCTTGCTAATCAAGAACCTATTTATCTCTGTCCTAAATACACTCAATGACTTGGACCCCACAGCCTTCTGTGGTAATGAGTTCTAAAGGGTCATCCCTCAACTGTGAGGCTTTGCCCTCTAGTTCTAGTCTCTCCTGCTGGTGGAAACATATTCTCCATGTTGACTCTATCCAGGCCTCTCAGTATTCTGTAAATTTCAATCTTACCAACAGTTTACCAAAACCTTACCAACATCCTTAACTTTGGTAATCCTCCTGGGTACCTATTGTCAATGCACTAACCATTTCTGTGTGAATACCGATCAGGAGTTTTCTGTACATCATCCCATTAAAGTCCTCATCCAAGTCCTCTACAGAGGATTCTGGGTGCAATTAGATCTTCCAAAAAACTGAAGCAGTTGCTAAATTTTCCCATGTCATACCATGGTGTCCGCGATTCACCCTGTGTTGATTTTGACCCAACACAACTCTGCTAAGTATGAGCAGTGTCAGTATTTTAGCTTGTCGATATGAGTGGGGGTTGAAGTTAGAGTGTTTCTCCCTCTAGGCCTTTAGCCTCATGGTCCATTGGCTGGATATCTTGGATATCTGCAAACAGAAATGTGAAAGAGCAGTGTTGGAGTGAGGGTTCAAGTATAGAAGGAAACATGAATAAGATGCTAACAACATTTGCAGCTTCTATATTAAAACAGACATTCCATTGGATTGAGGCAGGACCATACAATCATCCTTGATGACTTCAGCACTACTGTTGGCCACTGCATTGGTGATGGCCACTCCATTATCTCCAGCACAATTTCTTTCAATAAGGTCAGCACGCACCAAAGCTACCCCTCCTATGTTTATTTCTGCAACTATTTATATTGGCAATGTTGTCCTCCAAAAGGAACTGACGTATATCAGTGGGCATGTTTCAAAGTGTTTGGGTGATGTGCATACCATTGTTGAATAGCTGTCTGCAGGTGCCAGCTGTGAGACCTGAATGGGCAACTTGCAGAAGTGCTAAGTATGTGACGATGAGTGAAGCGCATAAATGTCAGGTTTGATTCTTTTTGATATAGATTGTTAAGTGAGTGAAGCAAATATGGTGAAAGGAGCAGTGAGTAAGCCAAATTGGCAGGATTTGGAATGAAAGAATGTATTGACTAACTATGATTGCTGGTGTAAGATTGTTAAACATTACTAAAAGCATTCAAACTCAATGCTAGACTGGTGTTACTGACCATCACAACATAAGATTTAGGAGCAGAGAACATGCTAACTTTTCACACTATCTCCTGAGGGAAGAGAAACTCTACTCCAGGCCACCTCCTGCATTAATGACTCTAGGCCATTCTATTGTCATTCTTTGCTGAAGGCCTAATATTGTTCTGCTGCAGCACAAATACGCAGCACCTTCAAGAGATGTACAATTTGGCTTTAAACAGTGCTGTTGCATTAAAACAATTCTTACAAAGTTTTATGTGGTGCTTGAATCATGGACCCAAATACATGAACTAGCCAATTAAGTCCAAGCAGAAATAGAATATGCATAAATTATATTTTGTGAGACCATGTGGAGATCACAGCACACAAATATTCTTTTAAGTCCAATTGTCATGGCATTTTTAAAATTCATTCATGATGGATATATGAATAGGAAGGGTTTAGAGGAATATGGGTCAAGTGCTGGCAAATGGGACTAGGTTAGGTTAGGATATCTTGTGAGCACAGATGAATTGAACCAAAGGGTCTGTTTCCATGGCGTACATCTCTATGACTCTATGGAAGCATTTAAGGTCCATCCTTAATTAGCCTTGAGAAAATGGTGGTAAACCATCTTCTTGAATTTCTACAGTACATTTTTTTAAAGTCACTAAAAGGATGTGGATGTTACTATCTAGGCCAACAATTATCGCCCATTCCTAGTTACCCACGGGAAGGTAATAGTAAATAGACCCTCAATATTGTTAGGGAGGGAGTTCCAGGATTTTGCCCCAACAACACTGAAGGAACAGAGATTTATTCCAAGTCAGGCTGGTGAGTGGCTTGGAGGGGATCTTGCTGGTGGTGGCATTTCCATGCATCTACTTCTCTCGTCCTTCTAGACGGAAATGGTTGTGAGTTTTGAAGGTGCCACCCTCTGGGTGAAAATCTTTTTCTCAGATCCCTCTAAACTACTTACTCCTTACCTTAAACATATGCCCTGGAGTCTAAGCCATGCCTGACATGGAGAAGAAATTCTCATTATATACTCTGTCTATACTTCTCATAATTTTGTACACCTCAATCAGATACCCTGCCAGCTTCCTCTACTCCAAGGAAAACAATCCTGGTGAATCTCCTCTGCACCCTCTCTGGAATAAACACACCCTTCCAATAGCATGGTTACCAGAACTACACACAATATTCCATTTGTAGCCTAATCAATATTTTACCAAGTTATAACAAGATTTCCTTTTTCCAATGTTCTATGCCTTGGCGAATGAAGGCAAGCAACCTGTATGCATTCTTCAGCATCCAGTCCACCTGTGCTGACACCTCCATGGACCTATAGACTTGTACACCAAGGTCCCTTTGTTCCTCAGTACTCCCTAGGGACCTACCATTTACTGTTTATGTCCTTCCATTATTAGACCTCCCAAAATGCATCACATCATACTAATCTGGATTAAATTCCATTTGCCATTTTCCTGCCCAATTTACCAGCTGATCAATATCAGACTGTAGCCTGTGACCTATCAACAGCGCCACCAATTTTCAAGTCATCTACAAACTTAGTAATTATACCTTCTCCATACACATCCAAGCTGTCAATGTACATAACAACAGCAAGGATCACAGGCTTCCAATCAAAAATCATCTCCACACTATCCCACTTGGCCTCCTATTTGTAAGTCAAGTTTGGATCCAGGTTGCCTACATGCCTTGGATCCCACGGACTCGAGCCTTTTGGACCCGCCTTCCATCGAGGACATTGTCAAATGCCTTTCTGGTCCATGTAAACCACATCACCTACCTACTCTACTTAATTTATTTGGTGACCTTTTCAAAAAAATCAATTAAATTAGTCATAAAGATGTCACTCTAACAAACCTGCATTGACTATCCTTGACTAATCCCTGCCTTTCAAGTATTGATTAATTCCGTCCTTCAGAATTCTTTCCAATAATTTCTGTACCACTGATATCTGCAATTACCTGGCCGATCCCTGCTGCCTTTCTTGAACAAAGAAACCACAATAGCTATCCTCAGTGGTCTGGCAGTTCACCTGCGGCCAGCAAAGTATTATATATTTCCACCAGGCCTCCAGCAATCTCTTCCCTTGCCTCCCATAGCGGCCTGGGATACATCTCTTCAGGCCCTGGGGATTTATGCACCTTTATGGCCTCTAAAACATCTAAAATCTCTCCCTATTAATCTTAACATGTTCTGGAACCTCATCATGCTAACTGAAATCCTTGACTACAATGTTTTTCTCCTCTGTGAATACAAATGAAATATATTCATTTAAGACCTAACCCACATCATCTGACTCCACGCACAGGCTACCCCTTTAGTCTCTGTTAGATCTCACTATTTCCCCTCTTACTCTTAGTATACTTACAAAAAGCTTTTCATTCATCTCATCTGCCAATGATATTTCATGACCATTCTTTGCCCTCTAATTTCATTTTTAAGCAACTCCCTACACTCTGTATACATTTCAAGGGCTTCCCCTGTTTTCATGGACTGCACCTGACATATGTTTCCTTCTTTTTCTTCATCAAACTCCCGATATCCTTAATATCCAAGGCTTTACTGCACTTGCTGCCCATGCCTTTCATTCTAAGATGAACATGCTGGCCCTGAATTCTCACTATGCGACTTTTAAAAGACTCCCACATTCCAAATGTAGACTTACCTGCAAGTGGCTGCTCCCAGTCTGTTTGCCAGATTCTCGCTAATGATATTGAGGGGGGGTTTAGGGTGTAGGTTTGCTTGCTGAGCTGTAGGTTTGATATCCAGACGTTTCATTACCTGGCCCGGTAACATCATCGGTGGCAACCTCCAAGTGAAACGAAGCTGTTGTCTCCTGCTTTCTATTTATATGTTTGTCCTGGATGGGGTTTCTGGGGTTTGCGGTGATGTCATTTCCTGTTTGTTTTCTGAGAGGTTGATAGATGGTACCTAGATCTATGTGTTTGTATATGGTGTTGTGGGTGGAGTGCCAGGCCTCTAGGAATTCTCTGGAACAACACATCTATCCTGGGACAGGCTAAGCAAAGACATGCCAGAGAATTCCTAGAGGCCTGGCACTCCAATCACAACCCCATAAACAAAAGCATAGATCTAGATGCCATCTATCAACCCCTCAGAAAACGAACAGGAAATGACATCACCGTAAACCCCGGGAACCCCATCCAGGAGAAAGATATAAATAGAATGCAGGAGAAAACAGCTTCACTTCACTTGGAGGTTGCCACTGATGATGTTACCTAGCCAGGCGATGAAACGTCTGGATATCAAACCTACAGCTCAGTGAGCAAGCCTACATCCTAAACCTCAACCTGAGCTACAAACCTTCACAAACCTTGCAAAAATAATGATATTGACATCGGCCTTCTATGTTTTCCAACTATTTGGCAATAACCTATGAAAGTGAGTAGCAGAATCTTTGGTCCTGATGCAGATGAATGGACGGTGGTGAGGTGCCCATGGCAGCACAGAGATTATGTGAGGTTAGTGTTTTAGGAGTTCGGTGGGGGTGTGAGCAGGTGTGGGAAGATGTTGGAAGCAACATGAAGCTCAGTGGGAGGTGGTGTAGAGATAGAATGGGTTTGAGGAAGCAGAGAGAAGATTGTCATACTTATCCAGGTGAAATGAAGAAAGTCAACGCCCTTCTTATGGCCTTGCAGGCTATTATTCCAGACCATGCAATGCCAGTTGGGAGTGTCAAATTGTCAAAGAACTGTCAAGCCTACACTTTGTAAACTTTGAAATAAATTATGGAGCACTAAAGCAATTGCATTATACTTAACTTTGCCTGTTAACATAAGACAGCAGATTTACACTGCATGACTAGTGCTCTACGGTTGATTTCTTAAGGAACCATCATCACAATGTGGTGCCATCATTTTCACAGAGTGATTGACAGCTACAAATGGTTATGGACTCTGATGTGTGATTATGATTTCCAATGCTTGCTGTACTTGAATGAAATATTTATTTTTAATCAGGCTTCACTGAATTGAAAGTGGAAATGTGTTAATGACTTTTTTTATGTTGAGAGATTTGCTAATATACTCAGAACTTTATGTAATCTTTTCATTTTATTATCTTTGCATGGGTGCTGAGGTGTGCCATCGTGGACATTATGTTGGATGAGTTGAGATGATAGTTGAAAGAGCAAAGGGTGGTGAGTGCAGGGCAGCTGTTGGTTACCATAAGGGTGGTAAAGAACCATGCAGGGCAGGTGGAGGTTATGAGGCGGTTATGTGTTTGTGGAGATGAGTATAATCTAGCACAGAGGGAATGTGAGATGGAGTTGGGTAGAGTATATGAATTGGCATTGATGGAGCATGGAATGTGTTGGAGAGTGGTGGTGTGTGGGGGAATGAGGGCTGGAGAGTTGGTTTTTTGTTTTATTCTTATATTTTTGTTACTCTTTCAGACAGTGCCAGTTCACAGGCAGGATTTCAGTTAAACCACATCCACAGCAGGCAGCCTACATCCATTGTTCCATGGTCAGTGGGCCCGACGCCTAGGCAGCTCTGTTTCTCGGGTCAGATTTGTGGAGTTGTGGATTGTCTCATCTCTCTGTTTCTGACCTGGGAGTGAACGATCCAGGCCAGTGTGAACTATTCAGATTACGCAATGGTTATGTGTAGGCAGTTTGTCATTCCTGCAGATGGATGAAACCAATGATGCAGAAAATCTTGAGCTCTCTTGTTGTGAATGTTGGCATGCATAAGGAAAGCGATGTAATGATTGGCTCTGGCAAAGAGAGCTTTGGTGATGTATTTGCTGCATCTGTGAATTACAGATTGAGAGCTGGCTGAACTGTGCTTTGTAGCACATTGGAATGACCTGAGGGAAAGCCATTAAGAGCAGTGGTGATTGTCCCTGCTGCAGGAAGTACATGACTGCAGGCAACTAGGTCTTTTTGGAGGGGGCTTCAGAACTCACTGTCAATTTCTGTGTGCACCACTGCTGAGACAGAGTGAAAGTGAGGACTGCAGATGCTGGAGATTAGAGTCGAGAGTGTGTGGTGCTGGAAAAGCATAGCAGGTCAGGCAGCATCCGAAGAGCAGGAAAGTTGACATTTCAGGCATAAGCCCTTCATCACGAATACTGCCTGACCTGCTGTGCCTTTCCAGCACCACACTTTCAACTGCTGAGAGACCCTGGGAATCCACTATTGACTGTAATCACTGGCATACTGCAAGCAGCCCTCACATGTTGTCTTCAAACTGATCAAAACACTGATAATGCTTTTCCACAACCTAATCAAAGCAAGAATGTCAGCCAGCTTCAGTTTTCAATGCTTATTTATGGAGTGTAATAAAAATGAAACCTGAAGAAGGAACTCTCCAAATTCACTATTCCTTTGCCATTCTTAAAAAAAACATGAGGACAAATCATGACAAAATAAACAGTGCTTGCAGTTACTCTTAGAAACCTATTGCACCAGGCTTTACTCAGCTGGGTCAATGTTGAGCAGATTTTTAAAAGTTGGAATAATAGAAGTAGCCTGAATAGGTATAGTTGAGCTCTTATAGAACTAGGATTTATAGTATTTTCAGCAGCAGTTATTCTGGGGGTCTCAGCAAGGTTGGAAAGCAGTGAGTCTCTCCCAGCTGCTACACTCTCTCTCTCAGAATTATCTTTTGATGTTCTTTGCTCCTGCACTGGAGAACTGAATATGAGACAATCTATTTTCTGAATTTGTTGTTGTGTATGGGATATTATTATACTGAAACAGTTAATTAGTAGGAGCTACTGTATCTATTATTCTGTTAAGTTTTCTAATGTAGTTAAGTTATTCCAAGTTCTTCTTTCTTTTGCTGTATTTTAATTACTGTGTTGGAATAAATTGTATTTTGCCTAACATCGAGTAGTTTGACTAATCAAACTGCATCTACCACACAGCACCTGATATTTACATTTAAAATAAGAAATATTAGGGTCTAGGCTACCTTCTTAATATAACTTGAGGGGAGCTGGTCTGGTCAATAACAATATGAAGTTTCCCATAACTTATTGCACAACCTCTAAACATACAAGTTGTTGTGAAGTTTGTTGTGTATATAGATGTGTAGAAAGAGATAAAAATTACATTCTAAGAAAGGTGTTCACAAACCTCAATTTTTTGAAAGGACTGAGTTGGAATTCGCAATATATTTTTGTTTTGGTGTTTAATCTCCAAAATTTTGGATGATGTTTTGTATAGTTATAAAGAGAAATGAAATGTAAAGTTATGCAATTGAAAAAGGAGTGTTCGTTCTCCACTTCTCTCATAAACACACATAAATTCCATACAACGTTTACATTCTGCTCCACAATAAAATGTCCCCTTTATTTTGAGCAGACCAGCAATCACTGCTGTTGTTGGCTTGTCGTTTGGACGCTACATTATTGAGCCGTTCTTTGCCCCTTGCCAAGCTCCAGTTTTGGCAGTAAAACTTCTCACAGCTGCAGGAGTCTGTAAGTAACATTGGTATACCTGTCAGTCACAGAAATATGATCTGTGTTACATAAGGTTAGCATTTGGGTCTGAAATTTCTCATGTTTTTAGGTATGTAAATACTGTAATTTGAGTTGCATGGTTGAGCAGATTTTAACTGCAGGGTATACTGCTTGGATTTGGTAGGTTCATTATGATCACATTTAACTATTGCTAAGAGCTACAGAAAGTACCAACTAAAGTATAAATATCCTTTGTTTTTCATTTATTTATTTTCAACTTAGAAGCATGAGTAGTCCATCCAGTCCCTTAAGCCTGCTCCATCATTTGATAAGCTCCTGAGTGAACCATTGTGGCCTCAACCCTTTCCAGTCTACACACCTTTGTCTCTCTTCTTTTTTTAAATTAATTCATGGGTGTCGCTGGCTGGCACAGCATTTATTAGAGTCATAGCGATGTACAGCACAGAAATTGATCCTTCAGTCCAACTTGTCCATGCCGACCAGATATCCCAATCTAATCTAGTCCCATTTGGCAACACATGCCCCACTTCCCTCGAAACACTTCCTATTCATATACCCAACCAAATGCCTTTTAAATGCTGAAATTGTACCAGCCTCCATCACTTCCTCTGGCAGCTCATTCCATATACGCACCACCCTCTGTGAGAATATGTTGCCCCTTAGGTTCCTTTTATATCTTTCCCCTCTCACCCTAAACCTATGCCCTCTAGTTCAAGACTCCCCCAACCTAAGGAAAATACCTTGTCTATTGATCCTATTCCCCCTATCCCTAGAAGCCCTTGAGAAGGGGTGGCGAGCTGCATCCTTGAACTGCTCAAGTCCTGCTGTAGATAGTCCCACAATGCTGTCAGAGAGAAATTTCCAAGATTTTGACCCAGCGACATTGAAAGAGCAGTGATATTTTCCAAGTCAATATGGTGGGCAGCTTGGAGGGGAAGTTGCAGGTGGCAGTGTTCCCATGTATCTGTTACCTTTGTGTTTCTAAATAGAAGTGGTTATGGGTTTGGAAGGTTTTGTCTAAGGATCTATGGTGAATTTTTGTGGTGCCTATAATACCTTGTGTACACTGCTGCTACTGAATGTCTGTGGTGGAGGGAGTCGATATGGGTTGTTGTAATGCTAATCAAGCAGCTGCTTTGTGCTGGATGGCGTCAAGCCTCTTAAGTGTTATTGGAGTTGCACTCATCTAAGCAGTATTACTTCGCTCTCCTAACATGTCTTATCGATTGTGGACAGGCTTTGGGCACTCAGAATGTGAGTTACTTGCTGCATGCCTCCTAGCCTCCAATCTGATCTTATATGACTACAGCATTTTTGGTTAACAATAAGACCCAAATCCTCCTTCCCTTTACTTCTTGATTTCCAAGAATTTTTGTGATGTTATTTGTGTCTTCTACTTTGAAGATCGGCAAAAAATGCTTGCCAATGCATTCATCACAATTTTCTTATTTCTCATTATTAATTTCCCACAGTCTATCTCTTGAAGAGCAATGTTCACTTTTATTTTACTTTTTCTTTTTTTCAATACTCATAGAAATTCTCGCTACCTGTTTTGTATTTTTAGCTAGCTCTCTGACAATTTGTAATTTCTCCCTCCTTATTTTGTTGAAAATTCTTTTCTGAATTTTAGTGTGTCAGAAAGAGCTTTCTTTCTGGTTAGGTCTAGAATGTGTAGTTCTAAAACAATTGTACATCACCTGGGTGAATTCCCAATAATGACAGCAACAAGGCCTGACCACAGACGGTCCATTCTGTGAGCAAGACCTCCCATCACTTTTCCCAATGCTGGTAAAATTGCAGATCTGCTTAGTACTTTTGAGTTCTTAATTATGGTATTTTAAAACTACTGTTGGTTTTGTTTCATGACAAAGATCTTGTTCTGTGTTTCTCCTTCCTGCAGCTTTGGTGGTGTATATAAATTCCTGCAGTGTGAATTGGACTGCCCGCATTCAGATCATTCTCACAATTTTTAAACTGCTGGCAATAGGATTAATCATTGTTCCAGGGATGATGGCCTTGTCTGAAGGTATGAAATATCCAAAAATAGTTTATTTGATTTTGAGAATCTTTTCCAAGTCATACACATACAACACAAAGGATGTCATCATATGTGTACTAGATCTCTGAAACAGCTGTCAACAACTTCTCACATTCACTTATTTGTTTCACAATTCTTTAATTAACTTGTTTTATTTCAACAATATTCACATTTTCTCTTAAAAGTTACTGTACAATTTGTTTCCATGACTGTTTTGTGTAGGACATTGCATGACCAAACAAACCTCTGCAGAAATAAAATCTCCAAAACTCTTTTGTTCATTTGGCGACATTAAAATTAAATCCATTAGTTACTGCCTATTGATTATTAGAAATAGCATTTCCCAATTTAGCAAAATGTTTCATTATGTTGGACACCTCTATCAGATCTCCTCTTAAATTACTTTGTTTCCATAAAAAAAGTCTCCAATTTCTTTAGTTTTTTTCATAACTAAAGTTTCTCATATCTATGTTTATCTTTTTATATCTGTTCTCTATCCTTTCTTTAACAATATTCCAAAAGAAAGCAACCAAATCTGGACACACTATTTTATATTTGGTCTATTCAATCTTTTATATAGGATTAGTATTATCCCTTTGGGCATGTATTCCAAATCCTTAGTTACAAGAAGTATTTTATGACACGATTTTTATTTACACCATTTTCAGTTTATCCTATTAGCTTTACGACAAATATTTATCAGTATCTAAAGTATCTTCTACTAATACATTACTACTTACAGGATATAAACTGTCCTCATTATACCTCACTAAGATGTACCATGATGCACTTCTCAGCAATTAATTTAATCTGACATCTATTTAACAATCTACGAATCTGTCAGCTTTTCTTTCATTTTGAGTTTATTCTTAATTACTACACTTTTTGTTAATTACCAATCTTTCTTCATATTGTCTCTTAACCTTACCAATTTTTTCTCTCCATATTTTCTCTGCGTGGCTTGATTGAATTTCTGCATTATTGGGCTTATATTGGGCATATAACCTTTATGTAATTGTTTTATAGAGAATCATAGAATCATTATGTTGGAATGCAGATTCACACAATCCATGTACCTGAATATCTTGGCTGTTGGTAGCTTTGATATAAATGAATTCAAAAAACGTGGCTCAGCAGGGATGTTTTGTGAGGCAGGCTTAATTGCAACCTATTCATCCATGTCTAAGAGTCTGTGACACATTGGTGTGGTCGCTTTCTTTTTAATTTACTCATGGCATGTGGGCATTGCAGGCTGGGTCAGCATTTATTGTGCAACCCTCATTGCCCTTTAGAATGTGATGGTTGGTGCATTCTTGAATTATTGCAGATAGACAAACAATTTTGTAAAAATGGAATTCCAGGATTTTTACTCAGCAACAGTGAAGGAACAGCAATATATTTCATATCAGCATGGTGAGTGATGTGGAAGCAATGGTGTTTCCATGTATATATTGTCCTTGTCCTTATAGATGGAAGTGGTGAGTGGATAATTGGAAGGTCTTGTCTCAGGAACCTGGGTGAATTTCTGCTGTGCATCTTGTAGATGGTACACAACACCACTTCTGAACATCAGTTGTGGAGGGACTGGATGTTTGTAAATGTGGTACCAATCAAGTGCGCTCTTTGTTCTGGTTGGTGTTCTCCCTCTTGAGTGTTGTTGGAGGCAGGCAAGGAGGGAATATTCTATCACACTCCTGTCTTGTGCCTTGTAAATGATGGACAAGCTTTGGGGAATCAGGCAGTGAGTAACTCGCTACAGTGTTCCATCTGTTGTAGCCAATATACTTAAAAGACTAGAGGAGAAAGTGAGGTCTGCAGATGCTGGAGATCAGAGCTGGAAATGTGTTGCTGGAAAAGCGCAGCAGGTCAGGCAGCATCCAGGGAACAGGAGAATCGACGTTTCGGGCATAAGCCCTTCTTCAGGCATAAGCCCTTCTTCATTCCTGAAGAAGGGCTTATGCCCGAAATGTCGATTCTCCTGTTCCCTGGATGCTGCCTGACCTGCTGCGCTTTTCCAGCAACACATTTCCAGTACTTAAAAGACTAGTCTAGCTCAGTTTTTGGTCAACCTCCAGGATGTTGATGATGGGAGATACAGTGATTTGTCATCACCTGGCATTTATGTGGCATTCATGTTACTGAGGAATTTTCAGTCCAAGCCTGGATATTCTTCATGCCTTGCTGCATTTGAACATGGACTGCTTCAGTATCTGAGGAATCATGAAGGGTGCTGAAAATTATGCAACCATCAGCAAACATCTCCATTTCAGATTTTGCAATCAAGGAGAGGTCAGTGATGAAGCAGCTGATGGTGGTTGGACACTATCCTAAGGAACTCCTGCAGAGATGTCCTGGAACTAAAATGAGTGATCTTCGACAACCACAATCATCTTCCTACATGCCAAGTATGATCCCAACCAGTGGAGAGTCTTCCTCCTATTACCCATTGATTTCTGTTTCGCTTGGGCCCTTTGATGTCACATTTGGTCAAATGCAGCCATCTGACCTCACAGTGAGAGGGTCAGTGAGGAGGTAGTTACTCAGCAAGAGCTGAAAAATAGCACTATTGATGACACGTTCTAACACTTTACCAATGACCGAGAGAATATTGATGGCCCAGTAACTGGCTGGGTTGGATTTGTCCTGCTTTTTGTGTTCAGAATGAAGTGATTGAAGGGGTAAAGCTGACCACATCACCTTGGTTATTGAGGTAATTGGAACACAATGTATTTTGTACTTGACTTAGATCACAAAATGTATCTAAGAAGTAAAAGAAGACTCGACAACAGCAATTTGCTTAAATATGCAAGTTTATTAAGTAATGATTTAAAAAATGGAAAAGAAAGAAAGCAATGAGCCTCACACCCTTCTGTCCATGGAGATCCCTCAATTGATGGCTGGTCTGGAGGCTGAGGTTCGCTTTGGCACTGTTTGCAATTCCAGTCTGAGGTGAAGTTCAATAACTCAGAACAAAACCCTCTGTGTTATACAGTGTAAAAAACAACAAGTACAGAAAAGCAAGTTGATTATGTCATCTTCGGCATGGACAGGAATGTGAGTTGTCCATTGCGATGACTTATTCAAGGTCATGCAGCTGTCAAATATGATCAACAATTCTAACCCATCCTACACAGTACTGTAACAGTATTTTCTGGGGTTCATGTCATCGACAGTATGCATTATGAGCCTTTTGATATATTGTTGGTTAGTGTCAGTATGCATGGAAGGTAGCACTAAAATAAAACAAAGGACTGCAAATGCTGGCACTTTGAAACACACAAGAACAGAAATTACTGGAGAAACGCAGTGGGCCTGGCAGGACAGTACATCAATTAGCCAAACATCAATTATCCAAATTTTGGATTATCCAAACAAGATCTCAAGGTCTCATAAAAACAACAGAAGGCAACTCAGTATTCAGTTATCAGTTAAATGGCATTATGGCGTGCATTGCCAGATAACCGAGAAAGATTTGATAACTGGAGGCACTCAAATTACCACTTATTTACAATAGATCAGTTATTGGTTAAATGGCATTATGGCATGCATTGCTGAATAACTGAGTAATGTTTGGATAATCGGTACTCATAAATTACCACTGTTTCCAGTTATCCAAACAATCAATTATCTGAACAAAATACTCCCCACCCGTCTTGTTGGAATAATCAAGGTTCGACTGTATTTGTAGAAAGAAAACAGAGTTACCATTTCATCAGAACTGCTCTGAAGAAGTCACTGCACTTAAAATAACTGTAACAGGCTGTAGTCATGGTGGAATTGTGAAGTATGGTGAATTAATTAATTAATTATGAATTCAATAATAAAGAATCATATAATCATAGAGAAGCATGTGATCTGGTTTGACTGAGTATTCATGTTAAAAAAGTGTCTCAAGATTATTAAGGTTAAAGATCTGATTCCACAATTGTGACAACTAATGTCTGTATATAAAATAATGAAACAAAATAGCACAGACAGCAGGTTAAAGCAGAGCAGGAAGATATTTGGATCTTTTTAAGCTGTATTCCAATTTTAATTTCTCTACTCATTGAACCAGCTCAATTTTGCCAAATTATCTTTACTTCTTGTGTGACTGGATCTGGTCCATTCCTTAATTTCCTTTTTCACCATTGACCATTGTTCTATAACGTTTAATTTGCAAATTTCTCTTCTAACTTTTAACTGAACTTGAGGAAGATATTTGGATCTTTTTAAGCTGTATTCCAATTTTAATTTCTCTACTCATTGAACCAGCTCAATTTTGCCAAATTATCTTTACCTCTTGTGTGACTGGATCTGGTCCATTCCTTAATTTCCTTTTTCACCATTGACCATTGTTCTATAATGTTTAATTTGCAAATTTCTCTTCTAACTTTTAACTGAACTTGTTCCTTTTTAATTTCCTTAGCATTGTTGGTGCTTTTCCCTTTTGATTACCTTTATCATTCGTTATCTCTTTTCAGGCTTTATGTCACCTCGCTGTGTCTATAGGTATCTGTTCAATGTTACCTCACTAATGGACTATAATCCCTCACATATATGTTTCCCATAATTTTTAGAGAACTTGTTTCTTTATTACATTAATAATTAAAGATTTATTCAATATTTACATGCCATACTCCTAGTTGAGACAAATTTGTGATCTACAAAACATTGACATTTCTGATTTGGAGGGGCTGATATTGCACTGAGGTAGACAAAGTTAAAAATCACACAACCCCAGGTTATAGTCCAATAGGTTTATTTGGAAGCACTAGCTTTCGAAGCAATGCTTCATCAGGTGGTTGTGGAGCAGGACCATAAGACACAGAGGACTGCAAATGCTGGAGATCAGAGTCGAGAGTGTGGGTGCTGGAAAAGCACAACAGGTCAGGCAGCATCTGAGGATCAGGAAAATTGAAGTTTCGGGCATAAGCCCTTCATCAGGAATGAGGCTTGTGGGCCGGGGGGCTGAGAGATAAATGGGAGAGGGGGTGGGGCGGGGAGGGGGAAGGTAGCTGAGAGTACAAGATGTTGATGAAGGTGGGGGAGAAGGTGATAGGTCGGAAAGGAGGGTGGAGCAGATAGATGGGAAAGATGATGGACTGGTCAAGAGGGAAATGCCATGTTGGAGGCCTGGGACTAGAATGAGGTGGGGAGAGGGGAAATGGGGAAACTGGTGAAATCCACATTAATCTCGAGAGGTTGCAGGGTCCCAAGGCAGAAGATGAGGTATTCTTCCTCCAGGCGTTGGATGCTTAGAGTTTGGCAATGACTATCATTCCACCTCTCCCAGTCCCAAGCCTCCAATTCGGCACTACCCTCTTGGCCTGTCCATCCTCTTTCCCATTTATCTGCTCCACCCTCTTCTCCAACCTATCACTTCTCCACCACTTTCATCTACCTATTGCATTCTCAGCTAACTTGCGGCCAGCCCCACCCCTCTCCCATTTATCTCTCAACCCCGGCCCACAAGCCTCATTCCTGATGAAGGGCTTATGCCCAAAATGTCGATTTTCTTGCTTCTCGGATGCTGCCTGACCTGCTGTGATTTTCCAGCACCACACTCTCAACACAGAATTTATAGCAAAAGGTTACAGTGTCATGCGGCTGAAAAATATTAACCAAACTTAGATTAAGTCTTTCATCTTTTACAATGGTTTTGCTAGTTTCAGTTCATTAATATATTAAACCCAGAACTCCTGTTACGTCACATTCTCAAGATAGCTTCAGGTTTTCTAACAAAATGTGTCATCTCAGCTCAGACAATGCACTAAAGGTATGAGGCTAAAGTCTGTCTGTGTCCCAATCTTGAGTCAGACTGGTTCCATTTCTAAAGTGGGATTTACAGAATCTTACATGGATTGACTGTAGGATATACATTTTTTGAACAAAGACCGTCTCTCATACACAAGCTCTCTCTCATACGCACATTCATACACCCTCAACACTCACACCCATGCATACATCCTCTCATAGGCTTATACCCCATCACATTCACACACCTACTTTACCAAGCTTACACACACACATACGTACACTCTCTCACATGCACTCACACCCGTACACACTATACACTCCCTCTCTCACACACATACACTCACTCCGTCTCTCCTGCACACACACACACACATAAGTTTATGAGGTGAATCTGTATTCGCAGCATTGTATTTTATTTTCTCAAAAAATGCATATCCTACAGTCAATCCATGTATGATTCTGTAAATCCCCCTTTAGAAATGGAACCAGTTTGACTCAAGATTGGGACACAGACAGACTTTAGCCTCATACTGTTAATGCATTGTCTGAGCTGAGATGACACATTTTGTTAGAAAATCTGAAGTTATCTTGAGAGTATGATGTATAAGGAGTTCTGGGATTTACATATTAACAAACCAAAATTAGCAAAACCATTGTAAAAGACGAAAGATTTAATCTGAGTTTGTTTAATATATTTCAGCCGCATAACACTGTAACCTTTTGCTATAAATTCTTCGTCTTATGGTTCTACTCCCCAACCACCTGATGAAGAAGCAATGATTTGAAAGCTAGTGCTTCCAAATAAACCTGTTGGATGATAATCTGGTGTTGTGTGATTTTTAACTTTGAAACCTGTCTATCTTTATCTTTTGTTAAACTCAGTTTCTGTTCTTTACACAGGACGCACCGAAAACTTTCAAAATGCCTTCGACAGTAATACAATTACACTTGACAGAATTCCACTGGCTTTCTACTCAGGCATGTTTGCCTACAGTGGTTGGTATGTAAGCACTTTGATGATATCCAACATGCATGAGGGTGTAAGAGGAAATGCATGTTTACACAACTTGGGCATTGCTCACTGCATGTGCTTTTCATTATATTTAGCAACAAGCTAAACTACAGAGTTCACCTCTATTTATCAGCATAAAGTTACTTAAGTCAATAGTTGTGCTCAGTACAATGTAAAATTCCACACTGTACTCAATTCATGACACAAGAAACAAAAGCTGTCTTTGTTGCTTAATAGAAAGCTACAATTCAAACTTGTGATTCAGCTGATTAGATACATTGAAAATGGAACCCTACATTCCTCTATAAAAAGATTAACACTGAAAAGAAATATGATATAGAACAGTTGTTGTTAGCAATGTAATAAAACGTGAAAACAGCAGGTTGAGCTTTAAAGATGTGTGGAAATTAAATGAGATTGTGAGCAGATTATATTTAAAAGGAACAGTGAATAAATCCAAAGAAAGTAAGGGAAGATGAATGAGAGTGAGAAAAGTAAGTGAAGTGAGTGAAACATGTGCAGAGCATAACAGTGTGAACTGACAGGCAATGTGCGCGAGGGAATGAGGGATGTGTGTAAATGGCATATGAATAGTTTGAGGAATACAATGGTTGAGTATGTGAATAGAGCAAGGAGTTTGTATTCAGAATATGAGAGTGAGGGCTGTAGAAATGATGTTTGAATGTTTTAGAAACTAGCAAAAGATGATTAGAAAAGGAAAGAAATTGGTTTATACAAGCAATAAAAGAATATAAAAGGGAAAAGTGTAACTGAGAAGGATATTAAACCCTTAGAGAATGAGACTCGAGATTAATAATGGGAAATGAAGAAATGACAGAGGCTTTAAATAAGTATTTGCAATCTATCTTCAGAATATAAGACAGGAAGAGCATTACAAGAATAGTTGAAAATCAAAAGGCAGAATGGTAGGAGGAAGTTAAAACAATCACCATCACTGGAGAAAAAGTGATGGGAATGTTCATTGAACTCGAGACTAACAAGTCCACTGGATCAAATGACCTGGAACCTGTGCCTTAAAAGAAGTGGTGGAGACATTGTCAATGCGTTGGTTGTAATCTTCCAAAATTATCCAGCTTCTTGGAATATCTTAGCAGATTGGAAATCTGTAAAAATAACACCTCTGTTCAATAAAGAAGGAATGCAGAAAACTGGATGTCATAGCCAGTTAGGCTAACATCTGTCATTGGAAAATGATAGAATCCATCAGTGAGGAGGTAGTAGGTCATTGAGAAAATCATAATGCAATCAGGTGGAGTCAATATTGTTTAATAAAAGGGTATTCCTAATTCTGCACTTAATTCAGATGTTTGTCCATTTATAAATGATGTTTGACCAGTGTATTAGAGTTATATCAGGGTAGGTAACGAAGAACCAGTAAATATGTGTATTTGGATTCCAAAAGGCAATTTGATAAGGCATCACATCAAAGGTTACTATACAAAATAAGAGCTTACTGTGTTGGAGGTGATAGTGGAGCATGAACAGAGGACTGACTAATAGGAAGAAACAGTCAGAATAAATAGATCATCTTTGAGATGCCAAACTGCAACCTGCAGGGATCAGTAGTCATTTCTCAACTATTACCCATCACTTGGATGAAGAGATTGACTGTATTGAACCTAAATTTGCTGACAATATGAGGATAGGTAGGAGGCAAAGAGTCTGCAAAGAGATATAGCTGGGTTAAGTGAGTGGACAAACGTTTGGCAGTTGGAACATAATGTGGAAAAGTGTGATGTTATCCACTTTGACTGGTAGAATAGACAAGCAGAATATTATTTAACAGGAGAGACTGCAGCAGAAATGGATTTATGTACTTTATTCACAAAATGTCCATAGGGAATTACAGAAAGTAATTAGGCAAATGGAATATTGTTTTTTTATTACAAGGAGCATGGAGGGCAAAAGTAGGGAAGCCTTGCTACAGCAGTGCAAGGCATTGACGACACCACATCTAAGGCACTGGGTACTGAGATAACTCAACAGAGACCGGTATTTCGTCACCAAGTCACCTTTTATTTACATGTGAAAAGTCCTTGATTCCAATACTTCCTCTTCAGAGTCAGCTCTCAGTGTCAGAATCTCTGATACTACTGTTTGTGTCTGTCAATCAGGGCTCCCTGATTGGACCAGATTAACAGCCTCAATCAAGGAACTCCTATTCCATGAGGTCCAGCTGCTGACCTCATTACAATTGCTACAGGTACATTTTTATTCACCTTACTTAGTGAGAGACATATTTACATTGATGGCAATTCAAGCAAGATTCACTTGGCTGATTCCTGAGACAAATGGCTTGTTTATGAGGAAAAATTAAGTCGGGTTGGGCCTATATTCACTTGACTTTATTACAAACAAAATATGATTTTATTGAAACTTGTATAATTGTAAGAGATTTAAGAAGAAATACATTGAACATGTTTCCCTTTGTGGGAAATCTGTAACTAGGAAGCACATTTCAAAATCAGGAGAGTCTCTTTTAAGTTGCTGATGGAGAGAATTTCTTTTTTTTAACTCATTGATGGGATGTGGGCATCTCTGGCTGGATCAGCATTTATTACTCATTCCTATTGCACTTAAGACGGTGGTGGCGGCTAATTCTGACGTTATATTGGAGCGAAGGAGAAAACAGCTGAAGTTGGTTGGGCCTAGGGCACTCTTTTGTTAGAGAGTCATTTGCATTCTATTCCCTAGCAAGTAGTTGAGACTGGTCATTAAGTACAACCTAGGCTAAGTTATTGGTGATAGGCAGAACTTGGAGTTAAGGCCACAATCAGATCCACCATGATTTTACTGAATGGCACTACAGGCCTAAGGGGGCCATAAAGCTCTTCATCTTTCCCATACCTTACATTCTGAAAAATTGAGTGAGGGTGTAAAATTATGCGAATGAAATGATTGGGTGTACGTTGACCTGTGAATTGAGTGCAGCATGCACAAGCGGTATGTGTGAATAGACTAGGGGCAGGGAACTGTTTTACATTGGAAGGTCTCATTTTATTTAATGGAGAGCCTATTAGGACACTGCTAAGACTTTCACATATACAACAAAATATCATATTTTTGTTGACATATTTACTAATTTTACTTAACGCCTGCTATTATAGGAGGACTTCAAACAAAATAAAAATTCAACAAAGACACATTTATTTGTTTGGCAAAGTTGACAACAGAATTAATAATAAGTGAAAAACTTAGACATCAAACCATTTAATGACTTTTGTGTGATTGCTTATTGTGAGATAGGGATTAGATATTTGGTTCCAACTTTGTTGACTGTAGCTTTAATTAGTCCTCCAGGTGAATATCCATCACCTGAGATCTTAAGCCACTTAATATGTGTCAGATATGAAAATGTTGATTCATAACAGTAGGTTGTGTCAAAACAAAACAGTATTCGACAAGCATGTTGACATAGAAGTGGGTTATCAATGGCATCTTTCCATATTTTAATAGGATTCCTCTTAGCGTCAAATAGAGACTTCAGAATATTATCTTCTGACAGATCAATCAATTCCATCTCTAAGTTATCAGGTGCTTTGGCGGCAGCAACCAGGTGTGATCGAAAAGCTAGTTTCAGGGTGAAATCATGTTTCTCAAGATCTGCAAACCTTTCATTGTACTCTTCAATCAGGGAGTCTAGAAAAGCCATGTGTTCTATCACATTACATTTCCTTAATGATTTGTTTGTATTCTGTTCACAATTACCTTGCCAGTTCAGGAAAGTGTTCAGCTGAAAGTTCCAGTCAGGTAAAGAGAGTCTTGAAAAAGGTCAGCGTTTTCCCGAAATGCCGGGTATTTCGCCACATATCATATATAAATATCGTTTTTTTCCTTCCAAGAAAACATTCAAGTCATTTTGCTTTGACATATCACACAAAAATGCAGCATTTCTGCAGAAATCCTCTTTTGACAATTCACATGGTTCATTCAGTTCCTCAAAAAATCTTGCGATTTGATTTTGCAAAGATAAAAGTTCTACAAGTATTTGTCGTTGTGACAACCAGTGCATTTTCGAATGATATGGCAGACCCATACTGAATATTTCATCATCAAGCTGAAGCATGTTGTGAAATTGTAAATGCCATGATGCATTTGCTTGAATGTGGTTTACAATACCTATAACTTACTTTAGTGTGCCACTTAAAACACTAGATTCGGCACAGAGATTCAGTCGATGCAAAAGACAATGAAAACAAGTCAAAGTATCTGGAACTGGCAATTCCTTTTGTGGTAACACAACAAATCCTTCACGTTTTCCTCTCATGGAAGGTGCACCATTTGTGCATGCACTTCCTAAATTACATACATTCAGTTTCCCTTCATGGCATTTTACTGTGAAGATAGTGATGGTGCTAATTCCACGTATCCTTGCCGTAAGTGTTCCTGAAGCCAGTAACTCCTCGTGGCAATGAAAATCTGCAGTTATAACTCAAATAAAAAATAACACCTGTGCAGAGTCAGTAATGTCAGTGAATTTATCCAAGGCAATCAAATAATAAATGTCTTTGTATTGGCATATTGTATGAGGTTGTTCTGTTACATTGACGGCTAATTCATCTTGCCAATCAGTTATGGTCCTTCTTGAAAGAGGCAGTTGTTTGTACTTATTAACCTTATCTGAATCTAAACATCCTACAATTTCAACAATGTGTTCTTTTATGATTTCCACATCGCTACATGGCTTACATCTTCTTCCAAGTATATATGCTACTTTATAAGTTGTTTCAGTGATGTCAGTCCTTTGTCCTGACATCATTTTAAATACTTGTTGCTGTTGCTGCTTTTGATCTTTCATTTTCTTAAGTGTACACCTTTGGGGGTCTCATTCCAGTTTAGCATAATTGTTGTACTTATGAGTTGCATAATGCTGATATGCATTGTATTTCTTCACTGTTGCAATTATGGTGTCGCAGAGCAGACACATCATTTTATCTTTCACAGCAACTACATAATACTGCAATTCCCATTCTTCATTGAATACTCTGTTCTCTTCTTTTAACATTCTTTTCTTAGTTTTTGATATGACTGAGTTACTAGTAAAACTTTTAAAAATGGTATACAGATTTAAAGAGGCGGATTTAGTATTTGCGGACAAATAGGCAGATGGCCACAACTAATACCCCAAAAGACCGCAGGTTCCCCACCCCTGGAATAGACTGAAGGGTGTATGAGTGTTTTGAGGAATGTCCATGTGATGTGTGTGGGATGGGTGCCCAAGTGGTGTGTGTGAATGTATTGAGGGTTGCAAGTGGTGTGTGTGCATGTAGTGAGGGGTTTGTTTGTTGGGATGTTTTGCAGGATACTAAAGAAAGTGACTACAGAGTGAGTGGATGCTAGCAATTTTCCAAAAACCCTTAGAGTCAGGAAATGTCCCTAGCCCATGTAACATCTTTATCAAAAAGGTGGGAGACAAGTGGGACAACCCTGACTACTATATCCAAGAACTATTCAACAACTGCGCAGGACAGTCCCAGACTGATAATGCTTATCAAATTGGCAAAGTTCTTTTAAATAGGATACCCGTGCCAGGAATACCTGTCAATTCTGCGATCTCCAGTGAATGGTGAGTTGCTTTGGGAATGGCACGTGGAATGAAAATAAGCTGTTATTTTTGGTATGAAGGCTCAAATGACAATGATAGTGGAGAGTTTAGTAAGATATGGTGAGAAAACTCACTCAGCCTCACAACAAGAGTGTCTCCATCATACTTGTGATTTAGTCCAGAGAGTAGAGGTAAAAGGAGCATTGTCAGACTTCCAACCTGTAGCTAGTTCAGTGAAGGGACCGCAATTATTTATAATATATATTACTGACTTGGATGAGGAAAGTGAATGTACTATAGTCAAGTTTACAGATGAAACAAAAAATAGATGGGGAAGGCAAGAGTTAAGGATGACATGAAGAGTCTTCAGGGAGATATTAAAAGTTCAAGTGTTTGGGCAGAAACTTGGCAGTTGGAACATAACGTAGGAAAATTTGACATATTCTTCCTTTATGAGGAAGAATAGAGGAGCTGCATATTATTAATGGGGAAAGACTGCAGAAAGGATTTGGGAATCATCGTGCATAAATCACAAAAATAAACTAGCATCCAAAATTCAGGAGGTACGAAGGAGGCAAGTGGACTGCTGGCCTTGATTTCAAAAGGTAATGCAGTATACAGTTAGGGAGGTTTTGCTAAAACTATACAAGTGCTAGTCAAATCAGTTCTGGAATACTGTGAACAGTTTTGATCCCCTTATCTAAGGAACAATACACTGGCATCAGAGGCAATCCAGGGAAGCTTCATCAGGTTGATCTCAGGTATGGAGGAATTTTGTTATGATACGGGGTTGAATAGTTTGGAGTTTAGGAGAATGAGAGGATATTAGGTTCTGAGGGTTTAACAGGGTAGATGCTTTAAGGTTGTTTCCCTTTGTGGAAGAGTCTACAGCCAAATGGCATAATCTCAAATAAGGACTCACTTAGTAAGAGAATGATGCTCCAGTTGGGCCTTCAAGTGTGAACCAAGTGTATTGAAAATGTTTACCTATCAGGCTTCATAGAATATATTGACCGTGTCAGTTTTGTCACAATGAAACTGTAATCATTCTCAATGACAGAATAATTGAGAGACGTTAAGCTTGAAAAGTGTCTTTGGCAAGAGTGGAAAAATGTTTTCAAAAATACCAGTGTTAAAGTTTGTCACTCAGTGTAGATTTGTTCATGAAAACATTAATAAGAAGTAACACTGAGTTTGTTGTAGCCAAGCACAAAGTCTTTCAGTTTTTGACATGAGATCTGAAACAAGTCCAAATTCACTGAGGCAGATTAACTGTAGCTTTCACTGGGCAACGAGATATAAGTGTAAAATTTGCTGACGCTAAAAGAAAAGTTCAATAATTCAGTTTGAATAGAAGTAACAAAATTCTTGCACCCATGTAATTACTAATTAATGTCAAACTGTAACAGAGTTTTAAAAACTACTTATGAAAGCCTAACAAAAAATAAAAATCTTGAAGGCACCTCCAGTTCACAACCATTTTTCTTTTACAAAAATGATATATAAACATATTGAAGAATATCCTGTAAATAACTAGTATATTTTTGGACCTTTGGTTGGAGATCAATGTTCTTTCTTAGCTACATCTTCAGCATGTCGGGTAAACAATGGATATAATTGTTAACCTATCCACATAATCATTAATATTAAATGCTGACAATAATTTTCAAGAACTAGATTCAATCATGTTTTTAAAGGTTAAATGATAGTGTACTAACCCCACTATATTTGACATGCAGGGTCAATCTTCTAGCCTGCATACCATCGGAGAGCAGACACACCCCTAACAATATATATTAATATCCCTTAGATGTTCTGACATATTGACAATAAAGTTGTACAGGAAGTCTAAAATTTCAATGGGCAACTGCCTTACAATTGGAACCTCCAAAAGTCTCCAAATTTCATTTGAAAATTTAGAGGGCTCCAACTTACTTACCTGAATAGTTAATATGTTAGATAAATCAAAAACAGTTCTAATTCCTGAATATAACTGACCTTTGCAAACTAACCTGTCCTAATCCTCCATCCCACCAGTCATCTGATCTCCTCCACCCCCCCATTCTGACATTCCCATTCAAACTTTTGAATCCTTCCTGACCCTCTGATTGCCCCAATCTTCCAACCCTCACCTCTGACCCGCCAATCAAGGCCTCAGTAGCCCTCCAAACCAACCCAAACTGACCTGACCAGGCGGTCTTCCACGCTCCACCATACTCTGCCACCAGACCTACTTATCTCACTTACATTCAGTCATTAATACACTGAAAAGCAATTTAAATTTCTAAAAATTGTTTAATATGTTAATGAATTAATGAACCAGTGCCATAAAAAGTGGGTGTGGTTTGGACTTCCTCAACAATCCTACAGTACAAAATAGGATTCTGAAAACAGGTGTAGTCCACATTTCGGAAGAGGCCCAGTTCAAACGTCTGAACCAGAACTATGGAGCTCCATCATAGTGGATTGTTTTATTCACTTGTGGGATGTGGGCACCACTGGCTGGGCCAGCATTTATTGCCCATCCTCACAAGTCTGTGGTGTGGCACTGTATCTCGAGTCTTTGGAAGTTTGTATGTACCACATCAACAGCCTTGTGCTCATCAAGCCTCTCTGTTATCTCTTCAAAATGCTCCAATTTCTTTTGGCAAATCCTTGCTGACCCTTCTGAATTAACCCATGTTTGTCCATGTGACTAATAATTCTATTTTGAATCATTCCATTGAATGATTCATTTAGTTTCATCCATTTATTGTTTATATTTGGGAAGGTTCACAATGACAGGGCACTTGTTTCTCTATGGAATCATCCTGTTGTAATGTGTGGGAAGTCAGGGTCACTTCCAGTATCCATGGTGACTGTATGCAGGTAGTGTGTTAAGCTGCAACCTGATTGACCATATGGAATTGTTATACAGTATCCATGAGGCTGAGGCTGCATACTTGGTGAGCTGGTCACACCATAACTATGGGCTACACAGGCAGAAAAGAGTTGGGTGACCATCGGGAAGACTAGCAACCATAGGCAGGCAATGCAGGAGTCCCCTGTAACTAATCCCCTCTCAAACAGATATACCATGTTGGATACTGTTGTCACACAGGGCACCTCACACCTTCAATGCATTATCTGGGCCGACATGACACCAATTGATAAAGTTCACTTGAGAATGTACCTTTAAAAAAGTTCTGCGATTTACATATGAAAGAACTGAAACCAACATTCTAAAAGATGAGAGACTTAACAAACAATCCAGGTCTTTTTCCTCACACCTTCAATGCATTATCTGGGCCGACATGACACCAATTGATAAAGTTCACTTGAGAATGTACCTTTAAAAAAGTTCTGCGATTTACATATGAAAGAACTGAAACCAACATTCTAAGAGATGAGAGACTTAACAAACAATCCAGTGCTAACCACTGTGCCACCATGGAGGCTTGTTTCTTCATTGGAACCCTTGACCAGCGGTATACCAGAGGAATCAGTGCTGGGACCCTTGCTATCTGTTATGTACATTAATGACCTAGAAATGAATGTGAGGATATGGGCATCTGGCAGGTAGGACAAAATGGCTGAAGGAGCTGCACAAAAAGGCTTCTGCATTGCTAAATTAGATTGCACTGAACCAGACAGAAACAAGAAACTGCAGACTGAGGTAGATTTGATAAAATACAGAAGTAAAGGTTTAACCCTAACCACAAGGCTGGACAAATACAATTGTAAGAACAGGTTGTTTACAAAAAATCATGATAGGCTGAGACCATATGCATGAATGCTTTATGCTATTTTATTGGTTACTACCAAGCAATCATGCTCCATGCCTGCCTATGAACAATGTATATGAACCCTATGCAAATTCTGTGAGTCATTGGATTCTTTTGGTGGTCTAGGAGTACTCATATTTCTGGGCTGATCAGAGTCTACTGACCCGGCCCTATCAAAGAATAAACGATTGCTTGTGTGATTGACAAAGAGTCATTTACAGGTTTGTTTATTGACCGATTGTGGAACCGAGTTATACCCCCCCCGGGGTTCAAATCTTCATTTGGTGCCGTGACTCAATTCAGCACAGACAGATTGTGGACAGCAGTGTAAGAGCTTGAGTCCTCCACTATTGAGTGTAGAGGAATCAGCCAGCCAGACATAAGTATTTTATCTGTTTGGTTTTCCTCTCATTCAATTTGCGGCTGACTCGACCCCTCGCTGTTCATTGTCAACGTTCAGCCTGAAAAGGATCGGTCTTGGTAAGAGATGGTTGTCAAAGGATTTTTAAAAAAGGGAGTCGGGGACTCTCCTTAAAAATCCAAAAGGGACGGTCAAGTATGTCATTTGGAAAAATGAATTTGTAGTTGTTAAAAGAGAAAAAGAGATTTTGATCTATGAGACAAAATTTGATTTAAAGATATTAGGGTCTACATGAAAAAGGTGGTTCGGGTTCCAAAATGGAAGTCCGATGGGACACCGGTCGATGGTTCAGGTTCCGAAACAGAATGTGGATGAGATGCTGACCTTGTGATAAACAGATTTTACATTATTGTGTGAGAAGACAGAGGTAAAGAAATATCGCAATGTATTGTAATGGTATGATAAACTGAGAGATTATACAAAAGGTATTATACAAAAGGTGGTTCAGGTTCCGAAACAGACGTCCGATGGGACACCAGTTGCTGGCTCAGGTTCCAAAACGGAATACTGACGGGACACTGACTCTGTGATCAATTGGTCATAAAGACAATGACTGAGAAGTTGTGAATTTTATTCATTAAAGGCAGATTGCCAAGAGAACATTTTGTTGGGACTGAGTTACTTGGACTAATAGGAATATAAGGTAAAAGTTGTAGGTCCCAAGGATATATGTATACAGACAACAGCCATGGAATTCCTAGAGGCATGGCACTCATCCACAGATTCAATCAATAAGCACATCAACCTGTACACAATATACCGACCACTGCGACGGACAGCTGGAACTGACAACCGGAAGCGGCAGAGACAAACCACTATAAATGCCGGAGGAAACATCACAGAAGCGCTACACAGGAGGCTCCCAAGCACTGAGGATGTCACCGAGACAGGGGACAAAACGTTCGCAACACAAATTCCCAGCTCGGCGAACAGAACCACAACAACGAGCACCCGAGCTACAAATCTTCTCCCAAACTTTGATATATGTATGTAATTGACGAAAAAGTAAATCAATATAAATTTGGGAAGAAAATCTTGTTTTTAGGGACAAAGTTAAAATCAATTCTAGTTGTATATTTTCCTGCATCGCAGAGTAGCGAAACGGCATTAAAAACCTGTCCTGAATTGAATGGTGAAAGAGGAAAAGGTTAGAGAGTGTGCGTGTCTGTGTTACGGGGGGGGGGCGGGGGCAGTAGAGAGAGAGAGAAAGAGAGAGAGAAGATTCACAATGCTGTTTCTGTTTCCTTTCAGCCTGTAGAAAATTTAATCATTGTCTGGTTTGTATGCATATGTGTTTGAATGTTTGTGCCTTATTTTCTGCAGCTCTACGTGTAAAATAATTGTCTTGATTAAAGTAATTTTGGTTTAGATATTTAAATTGAATTAGAAAATTGTATTTTAAAGATTTAAATTCACTTTAAAAAATGTCTTTGAATATTGTATTGTCACATATGTTGAAATATTCATCTGTTTTAAATTGTTTTGAAAATAAGAAATTATGGGAAATGATTCGACCATTAAGAAAGATTATCCTTTGCAGGCGTTATGTGATAAATATCTGGAAATTGCCCAAAGTTTTAGACAGTTGTCTGGTGACCCAAACAAAATATTAGGTGAGGAACAATGGCCATTGGAGGTCCGAAGAATTTAGACATGGTAAAGTCAGCCCAACAGCAAATTTGGCGAAAAAATATGGGCTCAAAAACTATAGAATTAATTGGACTTTGGCATCAATATTGTCAGGAACTTAAAGATAATTCTTACTAGCCTCTTGGCATGAAAATGCTACTAAATTGGGCATCAAATTGACCAAAGAGGGTATTCTTAAACTGGTTGAAGTTCTTAAAAAGGAATGTGCGCACAAGAAAAGGTTACAATCTGAGAGATCTCTATGTAAATGTAATGACATTACTAAAGAACTGCACAGTTTAAAGGTTGGCCTTAAATTAATGAGGGAGACTTTGAATCCATGGATTGGATTCTACATCATTTCCCATAATTTCTTATTTTCAAAACAATTTAAAACAGATGAATATTTCAACATATGTGACAACACAATATTAAAAGACATTTTTTAAAGTGAATTTAAATCTTTAAAATACAATTTTCTAATTGGACAGCGATACTTCCAAATTCCGTTTAAGTCAAAAGACAATGTAGTTCAGTGGGGATGCTGTTGATAGTCAACTAGGACTCACTGCTGAGGTGACACCATATCTGGGAAATCATCAAAACAGTCGAGTCTGCAAGTGACAAAGCTGTAATGTACAGCAGTTTCAGTGGCAAATTATGAGAAAGATGCAGAGGTGCAAGTAAACAACCTCTGATAAAATTGATGTGAAACTGGGACTTCAGTTCAAAATCCAACAAGTACGAAGGTAAAAACTGCAACCTGACAGTGGGTGATGGCTTAAAATATCCAAAGTTTGATTTGAAGAAATTCTGGGTTACTCAACACTGGATTTTGGAATAGTAGTCTTGCAATATAGAGAGAGTGGATGAGTTAGGAGGCTTTGGGAGGAGCAAAACCGAATGTTACAAAATAAAAAGGAAAAGAAGACAGATCGAGAGGTTCTCATAAATAATTTTTACAGCTGATAAATTTATTAAATATACTGCCCGTCATAGTAGGAAAGGTTTAGTTGACATTGGCAACCATTTGGCAGATGCAGCAGCAAAAGCAGCCTCTAAAGGGGATCTTATGGTTGTGCCCAGAATGATGAGGCAACCTACAAATTCTAACAAAAACCAGTCTACTTCGGATGAATTAATGCTAACCATCCAAGAGGTTGTTAAACTTCACGGGGATGCCCCTGACACTGATAAGCTGTTATGGTCCAAGTTGGGCTGTTTGTATGACCCTGACACTCAACTCTGGACTACTCCCACGGATGAAACTTGTATGTCTGGTGATCTTGTACTATGGGTTATTGAATGTGTTCATTGCACAACTCATTGTGGTGCCAGAGCAGTTAGTGACTTACTTCGGAGCACCTGCCTGCAGTTTGTTGGCTCAGAGGGTTAGTGACCATTGCTTGATCTGTTGGGAGCATAACCACGGCAAGGATGTTCCCTGTGATCAGGGGAATATACCCTTCACCCGGCAGCCATTTTGAGATACTCCAACTGTACTACATTGAGTTGAGTAAATGCCAATGTAATAGATATGTTTTGGTTATTATAGATGTCTTTTCTAAGTGGATTGAAGCCGCCCTACTACTAATGCTACTGCTGAGATTGTGGTGAAGATTTTTCTTAAGGAAATTATTTCTTGCTACGGTATACCTGCGTGCATTAGCTGCCACAATGGGCCGCACTTTGTGGGTATATTAATGAAGAACTCTGTTCCCAGCTTTTTATTCATTGGCAACTGCATTGTGCTTATCGTCCTCAAGCTGTCGGCCTTTTTGCATGTTTTAACCAGACTCTTAAGACTAAACTTGCCAAAGTAATGGCTGAGACTGTCCTCTCCTGGGTTATGCTGCTCACTGTGGTCTTATTCCAGATGTAATCCACTCTGGTGGCAAGACTCGACTGTCTCCAGCTGAGATTCTCTACGGTCGCCCGTTCTGTACTCCTTGGAACGATTCGGCTCCCTCCTCAGTCCACTTCCACCACATAGCTGAAGAAATGATTAGTTATGTTCTTGCTGTAACTAACGTTATACGTGCCTTTCACTCCCAGGTGCGCATGGCCTACGCCGATGTTCCCTCCCTTTCAGCCTTGTCACGGGTGGAGCCTAGTTCGTGTGTGCTCATCAAGAACTGAACTCACAAGGGTCTCCAACCTTGCTGGGATGGTCCCTTCCAGGTTTTACTTACCACCCCTACCACAGTCAAAGTCACTGGTCGCTTGGCTTGGGTCCGCCTACACCATTGTAAATTGATTGCTGCGCCAATCAAAAGGGGGGAGAGGAGGAGAGAATACTGGAATCCTAGGAAACCGAGATCCTGTCCGTTTGGGTTTTTGAATTTTGCTGTTGTTTTAATGATATTCTTATCACAGATACTTGAACTAAGAGGAGAGACATGTAGGGGATTGCCTACTTACTGATCAGCTTGATCATGTATGACATCCTGATTGGGAAAGCCAATAAGTATTGATGTGATCCAGAACGATCCGAGACTATCCATCACCTATGCCAAGGAGATGTTGTCCAGTGTATTGGATCAGGCACCTTCGATGTGTGGAGCGTGACTAAGATTGATTATTACAATGGGCTTTTACATCAGAAAGACCATATAGTCCATTTGGACAGTAGAAATCAGTGAAAATTACTGTGTCGGTACCAAAGCTGTCTTTTTGATTTTACCTGCAGACGTAAGCCTAGTGAGGATAGAAATTATCAACCCCATTACTATGGTAAATGTTTTCAGGAGGCCCGGGAGCACCATCCCTTTTTGCAGGACAGCCCTACTCGACAAACAAGAAGCCTGATAAGGGAAACTTCTCAATCCACAAACGACCTATTTATACAGGCCCACAGGACACTCTTCACCCCAGAGTCAGTAGGATGTTACTTCTCTCTATCAGTCGATGACATACTTGCCCCGTCCCAGTCCCCGATTCCAATCTAATTGTCAGGCTCCCTACTGCCGAACCTCTGAAGAGAAATATCACTTCCAATATCGTATTAGCCCTCCTGCCACCTGTTTGTTGATGTCTTTTGACTCTACTGCAGGGTCGTATGTGAATTGCTTTAATGGAACTAGGTATGGATGTGCAATTGTTCATGTTCCACATAACATCTGCTGCCTATTTGAGACTTATCTCGACCACTTGTGTAAGTCAAAGGGGTCTTATACCTCCTGCCCATGTACACAAACAGCTTGAATTCCATTGGCTAGGGGACAACTGTAATTATACCCATCACCTTGTACGGATCCGAAATGGAACCCTGCCCTTGCACATTTATACGTCTTTTCTGTTCTCAGAATCTGATACTGTTACCAAGACCATGTGCAATAGAGCCAAGGGAGAGCCTAATGGGAACAGAAAGCTGAGGACCATTGTCCACCATACAGTGCGAACACTCAACAGTCACTTTGCCCACTTCTTATGGTGCTCAAACGACGTCTCTTGCAAAATGTTGGCCCTTTAGTCCCATAGACCTGACCAGAACCTGTGCTGTAACGTTTTAGTAACCTATTTTAACAAACCCTCCCTCATATATACCAAACCAGGCTATTATTTCTTCAGCCAAGGTAAAGCTACCGATTTCCTTGTCCTTGATGCCAAAGATGTTCTCCATAAGGTTGCTGTACGAGCCCTTGTCCGGCCAGTGGACAAGTTGATGGAACCTTCATCGAGGAGGACACAGCGGTCGGTCTCAGCCCAACTTTGGCTTCAATCGGAAGGATCCCAACAGACTGGGTATAGAGGACACTCAATAAGCTGGGGAATCCTGAGTACCCTGCGTTTGGGAGGATCGGCGGGGGTAATATGTCAAAAGAACTGCAATTATCTCATCTGCGACATGACTACTCCAAGAAATAAGACCAAAAAGGCTCTGGAACAGATTAAACTGGGATTATCAGATCTGCGTCTTTACTCTATGCAGAATGGATAAGCCTTAGACTATATACTAGCCCAGGAAGGCGGGGTCTGTACAATTGTCCAAGATAAATGCATGATGGGCATTCCGAATCATACTGGCAATTTACTAAGATACAAGATGAGATCCAGGTGTTCCCTGATGGAATGACTCAGAGGACCAGTTGGGGAAACTGGGGACCAGGCTCTTGGTACAATTGGCTTATCAATTTAGCTACGTATATCGGAATCATTCTCCCGTGTCTATTCTTTGGTATTGCTATTGTTAAGTGTTTAATTGCTGAACTTATAAGCTCCCTTAGTGATATAGATTGCCTAGAAGATGCTCCTTTTGCGATCCAATGGCTCACCTGCATGTATTAATGGTGATGATAAATGTGACCAGGTGAGCTCGCGAAGATGGTGGTGCCGCTCTAGACAATGTTGATGGCTGGAACGCCTTGAAGGGCATTCGTTTGGATTAGCCTTCCCTTTTAGTGATTGCAGAGTGATCAAAGGGGGGAATGAGGATGTGGGCATCTGAGGGGTAGGACAAAATGGCTGAAGGAGTTGCACAAAATGGCTTCTGCATTGCTAAATTAGATTGCATTGAACCAGACAGAAACAAGAATCCGCAAGCTGATGTATATTTGATAAAATAACGGTTTAACCCGAATCACAAGGCAGGACAAATACGATTGTAAGAACAGGATGTTTAGAGAAAATTGTGATAGGCTGAGACAGTACGCACGAATGCTTTATGCTATTTTATTAGTTATGATGAAGCAATCATGCTCCATGTCTGCCTATGAACAACGTATATGAACCCTATGCAAACTCTGTGAGTTGTTGGATTCTTTTGGTGGTCTAGAAGTACTCATACTTCTGGGCTGATCAGAGTCTACTGACCCGGCCCTATCAAAGAATAAATGATTGCTTGTGTGATTGACAAAGAGTTGTTTACAGGTTTGTTTATTGACCGATCACGGAACCAAGAGACCCCCAGGGGTTCAGATCTTCAAATGAGGAATGCATAATTAGTAAGTCTGCACATGACATAAAAGTTGGTGGTGTTGTTAATAGTGAGGAGAATGGTTTCAGGGTACAGCCTAATATTTATCAGCAAGTAAATTAGGCAGTGCAATGGTAGATAGAATTTAATCCTGATAAGTGCAAGGTTATGAATTTTGGGTGGAACAATATGGAAAGAACATACCTCATGAATGATAGATCTCACGATAGTACTAAGAAAAGAAGGGACCTTGGTTTACAAGTCCATAGATCCCTGAAGGTGTCAGCACAGGTAGCCAGAGTGGTGAAGAAGGCATATAGGATGCTTGCTTTCATTGGCCAGGGTGGAGAATAGAGGCCAGAAAGTCTTGTTATAACTTAATAAAACATTGGTTATGCCATAGATGGAAGACTGTGTGAGTTTCTGGCCATCAAACCATCAGAAGAATATCATTGCATGGAGATTGACTAGGATGTTGCCTGGGATGGGAAATCTTAGTTATGAGGAAAGACTGGATAAGCTGTGTTTGTTTTCCCTCCTCAGAGGAGACTGAGGGAAAGCTGATTGAGGTCTCCAAAGATTTGTAGCTCGGGTGCCGGTCGCAGTTGTTGTGGGTATGTTTGCTGAGCTGGGAAGTTGGGGGTTGTAAACATTTTATCCCCTTATTAAGGTGGCATCCTCAGTGCTATGGAACCTCCTGTGAAGCGCTGCTGTATAGTGTCAGTTGGAATTTATTTGGCTTCATGCATGACAGTTCATAAACCAATAGCCACACTCAGACAATTCATCAGAAAAAAAGACCCAATACCCATCATGTGCAGTACAAATGTAATGTGCAAGATTCCATTCAGGACTGCACAAAACACTATATAGGACAAACAGACAGACTAGCAATCCACACTCATGAACACCAACTAGCCACTAAACGCCATGACCAGCTATCCCTAGTAGTTATACACACAGATGGCAAGGACCATAAATCTGACTGGGACAGCACAACAATAATAAGACAACCTAAACAGAAGGCAGCCAGAGAACTTCTAGAAGCATGGCACTCATCCATGGACTCCATCAATATACACATTGACCTGAACCCAATATACCGACCACTGCAACAAACAACCAGAACCCCAACTGGAAGCCCCGCTCTGGCTACTTGTGCTGACACCTTCAGGGATCTATGGACTTGTAAACCAAGGTCCCTTCATTTCTTAGTACTATCTAGGAAATGAAACCACATAAATTCCAACCGACACAATACAGCAGCACTTCACAGAAGGCTCCACAGTACTGAGGATGTCACCTAGAAAGAGAACATCTGCAAACCAACGTACCCACAACAACTGAGGTAGGCAAAATTATGAGAAGCATAAATAGAGTAGATCGTGAGAATCTCTTCATGGCATATGTGGCTAAGACCAGAGGGCATAAATTTAAAGGTGAGAAACAAGAGATTTACAGAAACTCTGAGAAAACAATTTTTCACCCATTGGATGGTAGAAATATGGAACCTGTTGCCTGAGAGGTACTCTTGTAACGTTTAAAAAGCACCTTACCACTTAAAATGACAGGGCATAATAGTGCACCCAGAGCAGGTAAATAGTTTGGCGTTTGTCAATTTAGAATAGAGCCCATTTCTATGTATAGCAGTCTGTTTTTGTTTCTAGTCCTTGAAGTTAAACTAGTCTGTAATTGATGGACCTATTCTTTCAACCATCTTTTTTGAAAAGAGTGCAATATTTGTATTCTCCAGTATCTCTGGTACCACCCCTGAGTCCAGGAAAGATTGAAAGATTATAGCCAGTGCCTCTACAATTTTTGGTTTCACTTCCTTCATATTCTTGGATTTACCTCATCCAATTCCATGGCCAGATCTACTTTTAGTTTATCCAATTGTTCCTCCTTACCAATGTTAAACCCTTCTAAGTTGACTGTGTTTCTTCCTCCATAACCATAGACTGGGAAGCATTGGCATCAGAAGTAATGACAAATGAAAAGTCTTCTTTTAATGCCACGGTCATGTTTATTTGCAACTCCCCTTTCTAGTCCATAATCAGTCCTCCTCTTCCCTTTACCATCCTTTTATTATTACATGCTTACGCAAGACTTTGAGATTTCCATCACGGTGGATTTCCCTTGGTACTGCTCACTTGTTAATTTGAAAATTGCTCATTCAGTAACTCCATTACAAGGCCAATCTCCTGGTCTTTAATTTAAAAAACAATTAAACAGTTTATAGACAAGAGCAAAATAAAAGGATTCAAATCACCTCTCTCTCTCCCTGCCCTTGGGAAGTTGGTTTAGGTCAATACATATTCCAATAGACCCACTGGGGATGTTGTTATGGACCAGACCAAACCCCATCAAAATATATTAAGAAGATAACTGAGACCCGAACTGTTTTTTTATCTCTTCTAAAGGTGCAGCGTTCCAAATGCAACTTGATTGATCAAACTTCTTGATTTTAAGCAAAGCCCACTTTATTTTTACACAGCAGTGAAAATACAGATAAAATAAAAAGAAAATAATTGGCTTAACTGTAACTCCATCAAAATGCTGAACAAAATAATGTACATATTAACTACAACAAATATAGTAGCACCCCATAAACACAGGACAAATTCAGTAAAATAGATTGTCTCACTTGCAATTCTAGCAGCAGGAAAAGAACTCCAGCGTTGAGTGTAACAGAGAGAGAGGAATAAGAGTTTTCACATCTGGCTTCAAGACCCCAGAACTTGAAGAAAGCTAAAACTAAAATTCTTTCTTCATTGGGAGCTTGATCTCGTCCATTCAGGCTGCTTCTATTGTTCAACTTTAAAATTAAACTTCAATACAGAAGGGCCCAAGTTGTTTACTTTGTTACCTCTGAGCAGACTGCTTGTTACTTCTGTCTCAACCTTTCTTCAGAAAAGAAAGAACCAAAATACATTTCTGAAAGCCATAGTATCATCACAGTGTAAACAGTAACCATATCAGAATATCATTCAGTTAGTTTTGTCACCAGGAAGTTATGCCCATTTTAGAAAATTCATCAAGTTGTTTCTGAACTTGATTCACTCAGGGATCTGGAATCTCCTGGGTGTGTAGAAACACAATTGTTTCATAACCTTCTTTCGTATGGCGCATTGAGTTTTTCTCATCCTGTGAACAGGAGAAAGTGAGGACTGCAGATGCTGGAGATCAGAGCTGAAAATGTGTTGCTGGAAAAGCGCAGCAGGTCAGGCAGCATCCAAGGAACAGGAGAATCTTGGATGCTGCCTGACCTGCTGCGCTTTTCCAGCAACACATTTTCAGCTCATCCTGTGAACAATTTAGGTAACGCTACATGAAATAACTTATCTTGCTGTGCTGTTCAACATTTTGATCTTCTGAAGAAGGATGAAGGCAGAACATGTACTCTTGCTCAAGATTTCTTGATTATGAATTATGTGTGCATTCCCTGCTATCTGACATCCTTATGTTGCAGAGTTATCTGTAGCATGACTTTAGTCTTAAGAGATATGCCACCTGGGTCATTGAGTTTCATCTCCGTAGGTTGTAACTTGTGTTTTTTCAGCCATGGTTTTCACTCAGATTGGACAGGAACAATTACCTCTCTATCAAGCATAAAATTAATGAAACGTCCATAAACATAATCAGGTTATGTCAAACTCAAATCAATTTGATTACCAATTTCCCTTAGGAATGCATGGGAATGCATTCTAATGTTTCTAACGGCGATAGTTCTAGTACATAGAACTTAGAACATTACATGGAGTACAGGCCCTTTGGCCTTTGATGTTGCACTGACCTGTGGAACCAATCTGATGCCTATCTAACCTACATTACTCCATTTTTATCCATATGTTTATCCAATGACCATTTAAATGCCCTTAAAGTTGGTGAGTCTACTACTGTTGCAGGCAGTGCATTCAATGCTCCTACTGCTCTCTGAGTAAAGAAACTAACGCTGACATCTGTCCTATAACTACATCCCTCAATTTAAACCTATGTCCCCTTGTCCGAGTCAAAACTATCTGAAGAAAAAGGCTCTCACTGTCCACCCTATCTAATCTTCTGATTATCTTATATGTCTCAATTAAGTCACCTCTCAACCTTCTTCTCTTTAACAAAAAACAGCCTCAAGTCCCTCAGCATTTCCTCATAAGACCTTCCCTCCATACCATGCAACATCCTAGTAAATCTCCTCTGAACCCTTTCCAAAGCGTCCACATCCTTCCTATAATGTGGTGGCCGGAACTGTATGTAATACTCCAAGTGCGGCCGCACCAGAGTTTTGTACAGCTGCAACATGACCTTGTGGCTCCAAACCTCAATCCCGCTACCAATAAAAGCTAACACACCATATGCCTTCTTAACAATCCTATTAAACTGGGTGGAAAATTTCAGGGATCAATGTACATGGACACCGAGATCTCTTTGCTCATCTACACGACCAAGAATCTTACCATTAGCCCAGTACTTGCTATTCCTGATGTTCCTTCCAAAGTGAATCACCTCACACGTTTCTGAATTAAACTCCATTTTCTACTTCTCAGCCTGGCTCTACAGCTTATCCAAGTCCCTCTGTAACCTCCAACATCCTTTGGCACTATCCACAACTCCACCGACTTTAATGTCATCTGCAAATTTACTAACCTATCATTCTACGCCTTCATCCAGGTCAATTACGAAAATTACAAACAGCAGTGGCCCCAAAACAGATACTTGTGGTACACCACTAGGAACTGAACTCCAGGATGAACATTTCCTATCAACCACCACCCTCAATCTTCTTTCAGCTAGCCAATTTCTGATCCAATGCACCAAATCACCCTCAATCCCATGCATCCGTATTTTCTGCAATAGTCTACCATGGGGAAGCTTATCAAATGCCTTACTGAAATCCATATACACCACATTAACCAATTACCCTCATCCCCCTGTTTGGCTACCTTCTTAAAGAACTCAATAAGGTTTGTGAGGCACGACCTACCCTTCACAAAATCTTGTTGACTATCCCTAATCAACTTATTCCTTTAGAGATAATTATAAATCCTATCTCTTATAACTTTTTCCAACACTTTACCCACAACCGAAGTAACGGTCACTAGTCTATAATTACCAGGGTTGTCTCTACTTCCCTTTTGAACAAGGGAACAACATTTGCTATCCACCAGTCTTCTGGTACTATTCCTGTAGACAACGACAACATAAAGATTAAAGCCATAGGCTCTGCAATCACCTCCCTGATTGCCCAGAGAATCCTAGGATAAATTCCATCTGGCCCAGGGGATCTATCTATTCTCACACTTTCCAGAATTGCTAACACCTCCTCCTTGTGAACCTCAATCCCATCTAGTCTAGTAGTCTGTATCTCAGTATTCTCCTTGACATCATTGTCTTTTTCCAGTGTGAATACTGACAAAAAGTATTCATTTAGCGCTTCTCCTATCTCTTCGCATTCCACGCATAACTTCCCACTCCTGTCCTTGTTTGGCCCTAATGTTACTCTACTCATTCTTTTAATTCCTGACATACCTATAGAAAGCTTTAGAGTTTTCCTTGATCGTACCTGCCAATGACTTCTCATGTCCCCTCCTGGCTGTTCTTAGCTCTCTCTTTAAGTCTTTCCTGGCTAACATGTAACTCTCAAGCGCCCTAACTGAGCCTTCACATCTCATCCTTACATAAGCCTTCTTCTTCCTCCTGATAAGAGGTTCAATTTATTTCGTAAACCACAGCTCCCTCACGAGACCACTTCCTCCCTGCCTGACAGATACATACTTATCAAGGGCATGCAGTAGCTGTACTTTAAATAAACTCCACATTTCAATTGTGCCCATGCCCTGCAGTTTCCTTTCCCATCCTATGAATCCTAAATCTTGCCTAATCGCATTATAATTGCCTTTACCCTAGCTATAGCTCTTGCCCTGCGGTATATACCTATTCCTTTCCATCACTAAAGTAAACATAACCGAATTGCGGTCACTATCACCAAAGTGCTCGCCGACCTCCAAATCTAAAACCGGCCAGGCTCATTACCCAGTACCAAATCCAATGTGGCCTTGCCCCTTGTTAGCCATTTCAGGATACACTCCTGCACACATTGGACTAATACTCACCCATTTACTCGAACCATAGTATTTCCAGTCAATATTTGGAAAATTAAAGATCCCATAACAACCACCTTGTTATCTCCTCCTATCCAGAATCATCTTTGCTATCCTTTCCTCTACATCTCTGGAACTATTCAGAGGCCTATACAAAACTTCCAAAAGGGTGACCTCTCCTTTCCTATTTCTAACCTCAGCCTATACTACCTCAGTAGATGAGTCCTCAACCATCCTTTCTGCCACCATAATACTGTCCTTGACTAATAATGCCACACCTCCCCCTCTTTTACCACCTTCCCTGTTCTTACTAAAACATCTAAACCCCAGCATGTGCAACAACCATTCCTGTCCCTACTCGATCCATGTCTCTGAAATGTCCACAACATCGAAGCCCATTCTGGATGTTCCTGGCGTTGAGGTAGACACACTTCAAACCACCTTCCTGCTTGCCGGTGCACCCTTGCGACCTTGAAACCTTATTTCTGACCTCACTACTCTCAACCTCCTGGACACTGGGGCTACAATTTAGGTTCCCATCGCCCTGCAGAATTAGCCTACCACATTGACATACATGTATGAGTCAGTTTTTGACATTTTGCTGCCCTGAAATTGTGACTTACTTCTGTACTTTTGAAGTGAATTACATTTTGTAGATGAAGCATTCTTGCGTCATGGTTGAGCATTACTTGTACTTGTAAACTTTTCATGTTCCACAGAACTGACATTGACACTTAGTATCCTCTGTTTGGCCTACACATTGTGTTGGCCTGTTACATGTCTCTTTAGAATGTTTATACTTCAGTGGATAGGTTCTTTTGATATCCTGTGACAGTTTTGTCCTTCTCTCCACATTTGTCTGTGGTTCTTCCTGGTTTCTGCTTCCAGCACAATCTGAATAGTTTTGTCCTCAGTCAGATCTTCAATGAAACGTAACAAAGTTAATGAAGATTCATCAATAATTCCAGGTTCTTACAGTCTGGTTAAAAAGCTCCATAGTTACAATTTTTCACTAATCTTGAAAAATTCATTAATGAAATAATCTATGGATTTTTCTGGGTGATAACATCTTAATTTAAATTCTGTTCTTTCAAGAATTTTATGCATTCACAGATTAAAGTAAACCAAAGCTTATACACTCCTTCAAAAGTATCTGTGTCTATCATGTGTGACAATTTATAATGTTATCAGCTATAGGTCCTATTGGAAACAATAACTTAGTTACTTGTTCATCTTGTGATTTAGTACGTAAGTTTGAAGAAATTCTATATCTTAAGAACTCTTTTTTCCAAGATAGGCAGTCCTGTGTTCCAAATGGTTTATCATTGTTATTAAATCTTCCTAATGTGATTGCATATTCTTCTTACTTCAAAGCTTTTAAATTCTCCAGTCTCTGAATGCTACTGCAATCTCTTCCCCTTGAAGACATCTACTTCTATAAATAGCAATGCTGCAATTGAAATTGAATAGTATTGCAACCGCGTATTATTTTCTTTCTTGTAAAGCTTTCAATTCTGTTAAATAGTAATGCTGTATAACTTAACTGTTTACTGGGAGGGGTGGGGGGGTGTCAGTTTTCTGTATTTTACAGTTGGCAAAATGGAGATTTTCTATATTTCACTCCTTTTTTATGACACCCCAAAATAAAGCCTTGACTGCAAGAAATTGTGACACAAAACATTCTGAGTGATCCAAGGATAATTGTTTGTCCAATGTAAAGCTTGGCTGTGCTGCAATGTTTTTTCTGTCATCTGGTCATCCTATATATTCTTTAGTCAGCAGTTTACACCATTGGCAGAAAACTGTTAACCCCTACACAATCCATTAGAGGTTTTTGGTGCAATGTTAATGTCCCAACCTCCAGGCGAGAAGCTTCAAGTCCCATTCATGACTTGATGTCAAGGAGGATTGTGTCGTAATACAGCCGAGCAACCTGTGAACCCTCCCAATAACCTATGGCAGGGGTAAAGAGCATAAAGGTTTCCTGGTCGGCAAGACCCATGTGGTAGCTGCAGAGCAACAGTATCTCCATGTTAAAAGAGATCACACGCAGGCTCTTCGCATGAGCAAGTGAGATCCTCATTCCATACATATCAATCTGTACACGGCAAGGAACATGCATTTTGTAAAAAAAAATCACTTTGCATACTGAAATGTTTGTCAAGCCACTTAAATAATTCAAAATAGTTAGAGACAAACCTGAATTATAGTCATTCATGCATACTACTAATTGAAAAGGCTATAAATGGAGTGTGTGAACCATAAATGTTACACAATATGAATTATTTACACTGATAGTGTAAAGGACATGTGAGTTGTGTGTGTTAACCTGGTAAAGAATATGTGACTGATGTGAGTTAATGTAGTGCTTATCAACAGGTGAAGGATGCTGAATGATTGTGTGAATGACAAGGAATACTAATTGTATGCTGATGCTTCTTTAAAATTACAGTCAATTCTGAATTTCTTCTTATAGGTTTTATATGAACTTCGTCACAGAGGAGATAATTAACCCAGAAAGGTATGTATGACAGTTGTATTAATTCTTATCAACAAGCAAATAAATAATGTTATAATCCTTTAATCAGAATCAAAGGATTTAAACCACATTCCATCGTATAATGTCATTCAGAAAAATGATTAAACTGAGGTTCAGTCTGCCTATGTAGGTGATTATAGAGATCTCCATTAAATTGTTGAAAGAAGGGCTAGAGATTTCAACAACTATCTTGGTTGAGATTTACTCTTCTGTTGAATCTCAGTTAAAAACACCATCAAGATTCACCAGTATCACAGTTTCCAAAAGCAGTGGCCTTGTGATCAGTGACATTCAAATACCCTTCCACAAGAAACATATTATCATCAATTATACTCAGTGGATCAATCAGCAACAAGCATGCTAGTACGTACACATCTACTACAAACACAATAGTCTGATCAATAAACAGCAAAATTGCCCTCTTTGTCCCTTCCACTACTACTTACTGCATTCTCTTTAACCTGTTCCACTCACTCTTCAACAAGACAGGCAAAATACGCTGCTGAAACATCAGGTCGACCAGTTCCTCAAAGCAACATTCTGAAGATACTGACATCTCTTTCCAGAACACGTTTTATATGGTGTAACTATAAAATCAACTTATCAAATGAAAAGAACTGAACTCCAGAGGTCAAGTGTAAGTGACTGCCCTTGGCATCAAGGCAGGATTTGATTGAGTGTGGCATCAAGGAGCTCGAGGAAAATTGAAGTCAATGGGAAATAGGGGATGTGAATCAGGGAAAACTGTTCACTCACTTGAGTCATAGATTCATAGTGTCATAGAGATGTACATCATGGAAACAATCCTTCAGGCCAACTAGTCCATGCTGACCGGGTATCCTAACCTAATCTAGTCCCATTTACCAGCACTTGGCCCATATCCTCTAGACCCTTCCTATTTATATACTCATTCAAATGCCTTTTAAAATGCTGTAATTGTACCAGCCTGCACCACTTCCACTGGCAGCTCATACGCACAGCACCCTCTGTGTGAAAATGTTGCCTATTAGTTTCCTTTTATATCTTTCCCCTCTCACCCTAAACCTATGCCTTCTAGTTCCGGTCTCCCCCACCTCAGGGAAAAAATTTTGTCTATTTATCATAAACATGCCCCTCATGATTTTATAAACCTCTATAAGGTCACCCCTCAGCCTCCGACACTCCAGGGAAAACAGCCCCAGCCTATTCAGCCTCTCCCTATTGCTCAAATCCTCCAACTCTGGCAACATCATTGTAAATCTTTTCTGAACCCTTTCAAGTTTCACAACATCTTTCCGATAAGAAGGAGACCATAATTGCACACAATATTCCAAAAGTGGCCTAACCAATGTCCTGTACAGCCTCAACATGACCTTCCAACTCCTACACTCAATGCACTGATCAATACAGGCAGACACCTTTTTTACTATCCTATCTACCTGTGACTCTACTTTCAAGGAGCTATGAACCTGCAAACCCATGATCTCCACTTCCTAGAAGGAGAAGGGCAGCAGATGCACAGGTACATCTGCAAGTTCACCTCCAACACACATATCATCCTTGGAGCAGTATCACTGTTTTTTCACAGTCGACAAGGCAAATTACTTTTAAGTAATTATGCTGTGAAATGTGCATGGCATATGGTGAAAGTGATGCAATTATGATCTGCCTTGTAAAGAGATAAATGTTTGACAGAGATTTTTTTTTGTTCAAGATGCACTTTAAGCAAATGAATGTTGATTCCCTTTGATTGCAATACATCAAATAAACTGCAATAAAGCACCTGTTCATTTTATTTTCTTTATCTTATACTCCACTTATAATGGATTTTATCCATTCGAAATCATTCCTGTCCCTTTTTAAATTGCCTTTTTTCTTTTTGTGTCTGTATTGCACGCTGTTTCAGAAGTCTTTACAGTCACCAAATCATAAAAATTATCAATGACAAAAGCCATTCAGATGAGCCTTCAATGACTTCCACAGCAATATCTTATTATTCACTAAATGCCTTCAGGTATTTTGTCTCCATCACTATCCGTAAGGCTATCCCACATGTTGATCATCATTATATTTTATGTCTACAGCCAGATCCACTATATGGTAATGCAATTCTTCCAAGGTACCCCCAATCTTTACACTTTCACCAATTTATTGTCTGAATTAGAAAGTAGTTTCCTAGAAGAGAGTGCTGCTGATCTTACTGCCAGCTAGTACAAACCCAGGAAACACAGAGGTCCCAATATGGAGGTCACAAAGCCCCAAGATAAATCCAATAGTAGATGCCTTGCCTTTGTTCCACATCCCTTATTGCTTTTGATGAATAAAAATCTATAAGTTTAAAACAGCAATTGATCCAGCTTCAGAAGACAGTTCCAAACTTCCATCAACCTTTGAATGAAGAAGTAATTTCCTAATTACACTCTCAAAATGTCTGCTTCTAGTCTAGTCTGCTTCTGTTTCTAGAATTCCAGGCTAGCAGGAATAGGGTGGGAGCAGCATGAAATAGGTCACCTTCCTAACTCTGTACACTATGCAAGCTAAGTTGTTGTGGTTGTGTTCGCCGAGCTGGGAATTTGTGTTGCAGACGTTTTGTCCCCTGTCTAGGTGACATCCTCAGTGCTTGGGAGCCTCCTGTGAAGTGCTTCTGTGATGTTTCCTCTGGCATTTA
>NC_057728.1:24956864-24961595 GCF_004010195.1 Chiloscyllium plagiosum
TTTTGCTCATGCTGGGTATCGGGTCCTTCGTCTTGGTGAGTTGTTGTCTGAGAGTGGCTGTTGGTTTGTAGTTTACAAAATCCCAGTCCGCATCCATGAACACCAACTAGCCACGAAACGACACGACCAGCTATCCTTAGTAGCCACACACTCAGATGACAAGCAACATGAGTTCGACTGGGACAACACTACTATTATAGGACAAGCAAAACAGAGAACAGCCAGGGAATTCCTAGAGGCATGGCACTCTTCCACAGATTCAATCAATAAGCACATCGACCTGGACCCAATATATTGGCCACTGCAGCGGACAGCTGGAACCGACAACCAGAAGCGGCAGATACAAATCAATAAAAATACCGGAGGAAACATCACAGTAGCGCTTCACAGGAGGCTCCCAAGCACTGAGGATGTCACCTAGACAAGGGACGAAACGTCTGCAACACAAATTCCCAGCTCGGCGAACAGAACCACAACAACGAGCACCCGAGCTACAAATCTTCTCCCAAACTTTGAGCAAGCTTAATACTTATCTCAGAATGTATGTAATTCTGTATACATTTACTCTCACCATGTAATCACAAGGTTAAACATTATCAAACTGTCATTAATCATCAATATCTTCAAATGAATTTTAAGCAAAGTTCATTATTAATCAGTTTCTGATAATATATTGTATTTTGCAGGAATATTCCTCTGGCAACTATCTCCTCTCTGATCATTGTTACAATACTCTACTTACTCGTAAATGTGGCATACTACACAGTATTGACAGCAGACGAGGTGTTAGCATCTGGTGCAGTCGCTGTGGTAGGTAACCAAGAACACTCACTATCATCTATTTTTCCTTTACATTTTTTCCTCCTTTTAAATCATTATTGTGAACTTTTCTTATAAATATTTTTATTGACAAAACGATTTTAGGTTTTTTACAAATTTACAAAACTAGTACAAAATGGTATGACTGCTGTACAATATAATAGCAACAACAAAACAAAAAGAAAAACCAAACTACTAATCTACTCCACAAGCTACCAAAACATACAAAAAACAAAAAAACTCTATAAAAACTACAGTTCAATAAATAACCAATAAGAAAGAAGAAAAAGTAAATAAAGGGACAAAATAAAATTAAACCAAGTTAAAACAAGGTAGTTTAAGTTACATTCAATTGAATTACTACACTCAGCACACTCTCATCACAGCTCCCCAACACTGGGAGCAGTAGTGAGTAGACCCGTATTTTGGGGCCCCCAAACCGACAGGCACAGTCCCCACGGCCAGACAAAGGCCCTGGATAATATAGCCGATATATCTACATCAATATAATTCAAAAAGGGCCACCATGTTCTTTCGAACAATTGCGTGTTCTGGTGCACCATCATCATATGGAAGTCCAGGGGGATGTGTTCCATAACTATCTTATGCCAACTTGACAGCCCTGGGGGATTTTCCGATACCCAGTTCATTAAAATGTTCTTCCTCGTGCAGAAAGAAAGAGTATTAAACAGTTTTTTTCGCATGTACATCCAGGGAGGGAAGATTTGGAAAACCCAAAAGGAGGGACACAGGATCCAACCCAATCTCAGTTCCCAAAACCTTTGCCAAAGCACTCGCTACATCATCCCAATACCTGCGGATCTTGTGGCATGTCCATAAACAATGGGTAAGAGAACCAACCTCCGTTTTACATGTGGGGCACATTGGGGACACTCCTGTCTTAAACTTCAGAAGCGGTTCTGGTGCCAGCCTGGCCCAATGGAGTATCTTCAATTGAATAGCCTGAGCCCTATTACAAATAGAGATGTTCCTAACATTTTCCCAAATGTCCTCCCACATCTCTGAGGAGATTTCCACCCCTAATTCTTGAGTCCAGGTTTTATATAGTCATTCCATGTCTTTCAACACATTACTACCTAGTAAGTGGTAGAGAGTGCTAATAGAGGGGGCACCCGCTGATTGGAGCACTCTCCTCTCCATGTCTGATTTGTAAGGATTAACCATCAATGTGATTTTTTTTGTATGAAGTCTCTAACTTGGAAATATCACAAGAGATCCTTCCTAGGTAGCCCGAACTTCTGACCCGGCTGTTCAAAGGACATCATGACCTCCCCATCGAATAGGTCTCCCAAACAAGAGATTCCTCTCGACTCCAAAAGCTTAAAGCCAGAGTCCATTAAACTTGGTTGAAATTCCAGCATTCCCACTATAGGAGTGAAAGGGGAGGTCTTTTTGTAAATTGCCCTCATCCAGCCGCATCATCCTCCAAGATTTGACTGTGTTTAGGACAATCGGACTTTTACAGTGATCCGTAAAAGTTCTCACCTTATCCATAACCAACAGGTTAATAAGGGGGCATTTTGCCTGAGAGGCTTTGATATCCAACCAGATTGATCACAGATCATGAGAAGCCCAATCAGCCACATGGAATAACAAGGAACTCAGTTGGAACTTCCTAAAGTCCAGAAAATCTAGAACCGCCCCCCCGCCCCCTTTCTTGCAAAAGTTGCAATTTATCCAACTTAATAAGAGGCCACCTTTGATGCCAAATAAAATGATCTGAGCCAGCTATAAAGCTTGCCTTGGCAACATCAAAGGGAACATTCTCATGGGATATAATAAGCCAGGAAGAACATTCATCTTGACCAGAGCTATTCTGCCCAACCAAGATATTGGAAGATCGTCCTGTTATATTGGGATCCATCTGAATGACTTCCACCAGCAGCTCGATCACCAGTGTAAATAATAGTGGTGAAAGAGGGCACCCTTGACGACTGCCTCTGCCAACACTAAAACTATGATCTTATACCATTAGTGAGCACTGCTGCTTTTGGGGCACTATACAGCACTGCCACCCATTTGGTAAAAATCTCTCCAAGACCAAATCGTTCCATGATATAAAAAATGTATGGCCAGTCCACTCAATCAAACCCTTTCTTTGTGTCTAGGGAAACTACCAAACCCGATACTTGAACCATATTTAATACTCTTCTAATATTATTGGTAGACCTATGACCCTTAATTAACCGCGTCTGGTTCTCCTTTCCAATAAACAGCAATACCCTCTCCAGCCATAATGCCAGCATTTTGAAATCCACATTCAATAACAATATAGGACTGTATGAAGTACAATCTTCTGGGGCTTTTCCTTTCTTAAGGATGAGACAGATATTTGTTTCTCTCAAAGAGGATGGGAGGCTACCCTGACTGAATGAATAATTGAACATGTCTAAGAGTGGCTGGGCCAGTTAGTCTATAAACTCCTTATAGAAATCCATCTGGCCCGGGCGCTTTACCCCTCTGGAGCAGCCTCACCGCCTCCTGCACTTCCTGAATTGTCAAGGGGGCACTCAAAAAGGACACCTGCTCCGAGGTTACACCTGAAAGGTCCAAATTCTTTAAAAAATACTCTATCTTCCTAATTCTATCCTCACAGCCCTCTGATTGATACAGCTCAAAATAGAACTTTCTAAATGCTGCATTAATCTTTTTGGCATCGCGAGTTGAAGTACCAGCACTCTCTCTAATAGATGTAATAAATTGGAGACCATTCTTCTTTCTGGCCAAGTACGCTAAATACCTACCCGGCTTATCACCATACTCAAATATCTCTGTTTCACAAATAAGATCTCCCTATTGTGAATTTTGAACTCAGCTTGCTTGAGTACGTACTTATCAGAAATAAAGAAGCATTCCCATGTTAGATAGATGTATGAACACCGCTCTGTTCACTCATCCTGCTACCTTATACCCCAGTTATATTGAGTCCTCCTTTTCAGAGGCCTAGGCCGTGTGTATGACCTGAGCCATAAGGCTGACTCACATCTGTGTCAAAAGGTGTGGCACTGGAAAAGCACAGCAGGTCAGGCAGCATCCGAGAAACAGGAGAATCGACGATTCAGGCATAAAGCCTTCATCACGAATTTGGGGCGGAGGGGGGGAGGCAGAGAAATAAGTAGGAGGGAGAGTGGGGGGGGTGTGCTGGTGCAAAGGTAGCTGGGAAGGTGATAGGTGGATGCAGGTGGGGGGTAATGGTGATAGGTCAGAGCAGAGGGTGGAGCAGAGAGGTTGGAAAGAAGATGGACAAGTGGGACAGGGCAAAAGGGCAGTGCCGAGTTGGAGGGTTGGATCTGGAATGAGGTGATGGGAGGGGAGGTGAGGAAAATGGTGTAATCGACTCATACCTGTCACATGAAAGCCTGATAGGCCTGGTTTTTCCCTGGTATTTCCCTGGTATATGAGGCACCAATGTTCTGTTAGGCCTCATGTGCCAAAGGGAGCAAGAATATCCAAACTGGTTACTGGCCAGTAACACACACACACACACACACACATACACACACCACACACACATACACACACAGACACATACACACACACACACACACACCAAAGTTAATTTAATTTGCAGAATTCTCATCAGAGTAAACTTTCAGCTCTCATTTCTCTAATGTGACAAACAGCATAAAAATGTGCATAAACTGAAAAAGCATTAATAAAAATTAGAATTTGAGGCAATATTTCTTCTACATAATTGCCTCTATCTTTATATCCTTTTCCACATCATTTTATAGAACATAGAACATAGAAAAATACAGCGCAGTACAGGCCTTTGGCCCTTGATGTTGCGCAGATCCAAGCCCACCTAACCTACACTAGCCCACTATCCTCCATATTCTGGATCAGTGGTGCTGGAAGAGCACAGCAATTCAGGCAGCATCCGAGGACAGG
>NC_057728.1:24964349-24999005 GCF_004010195.1 Chiloscyllium plagiosum
CCATGTCTCCGTAATAGTCACAACATCGAAGTCCCAGGTACCACCCCACGCTGCAAGTTCACCTACCTTATTTCGTATACTTCTTGCATTGAAGTATACACACTTCAAGCCACTTTCCTGTTTACAGGCACCCTCCTTTGAGATTGATGCCATGTTCCTAACCTCCCTACACTCCAGGTCCTGCACCCTAAAGCTTCAGTCTAGGTTCCCATGCCCCTGCAGAGTTAGTTTAAACCCCCCCAAAGAGCACTAGCAAACCTCCTCCCAAGGCTACTGGTGCCCCTCAGGTTCAGGTGTAGACCATCCTGTTTATAGAGGTCCCACCTTCCCCTGAAAGAACCCCAGTTATCCAGATACCTGAATCCCTCCCTCCTGCACCATCCCTACAGCCACGCATTTAACTGTTCTCTCTCCCTATTCCTCGACTCTCTATCATGTGGCACGGGTAACAAACCAGAGACAACAACTCTGTTTGTTCTAACTCTGAGCTTCCAACCTAGCTCCCTGAAAGCCTGCCTAACATCCTCAGCCCTCTTCCTACCTATGTCGTTGGTGCCAATGTGGACCACGACTTCGGGCTGCACCCCCTCCCCATTCAGGACCCGGAAAACACGATCAGAGACGTGTTATCTTCTTTCTCTGGACTTTGCATGTCCTATTCTCCCCTTCCTCACTTTTAATGAAAGGTTCTTCACCGTTCTCAACACCACACTTCAGAGCTCTGTTCCTAAACCCAACTTACATTAATGCAAGTTTTTGAAAGAAGCTGGATAAGCCAGATGGGAATGTCATTGCTCCCACATGTCAGCCCTAATAGAGTCCTACAACATTCAAATACTTCTGCCTCTGGACAAGCCAATTGTTCATAACTGTACAATACTGCCCTACTAGTCATTGGTCAACATTGCAGTAAAACTGTATGGAGGGGAACCTGTGTTTCCAACTAATGATTTTGAGTTTTGCTTTAATTAGACCTTTGGCGAGAGGACTTTGGAAAGCTTTACCCCAGTGATTCAAGTTCTTGTGTCACTGTCATGCCTTGGGGCAATAACTGGAGGTCTATTTGCAGTTTCCAGGTATGGCTCAGCATATGGAAAGTATGTGTAATATTATGAAGTGCCTCCTTGAAACCAGAAACTGAAGAAAAAAGCACTAAAACTAGTTGCTTCATTGTACCAACATGTCGAGTTTCCTCATTTCTCAGCTTGCTATTTGGTTTAAGAAATAAATTCCTCCCCTTTCTCCATCAAAAATTGATAAATACTTCGAGTAGCAGACTAAGTAGAACGAAGAATCAATTATGCTGCAGTTTGAAATGAACCTGAAATCGGTTTCATGTGCACAATCAATTGACAATCAAAGAAGAATAACTACAGCTCTGACTCCCAAACAAAATCCAAGCTGAGCCAAACACCTTGAATACATTGGTATGTGTTGTACAATTTTAGTCCAGAGCAAGGCATATTTTGAAAGCCATGGTGCTGTCAATTGAATCACCTAGATATTGCATAAAGGGTATTTTTGCAATGAGAAGAACGTTCCTTCCATTTTCCTCTAACATTAAAGATTAGTTACTGATGAGATAGGAAGTCTGACACTGCATCAAAGCATACTTGCTAAAAGCCCTCGCTAGCAGCTAGACTCAGAACAGCCTGCAACAACTACACATCACATCTTGTAAAACTGCAATCAAACATCACTGCAGATAATAACATAAAATTTAGCATCTACAAGAGGCCAGTTTAAGCTAGTGTGTTATATTGGCTACTCAATATGATTTGCTATTATTGGATATGTCATTCATTGAAATTGAGTTTCAAATTCTACATTCTGTAACAGAATTGCTTCTAATATTTGAAAGGAACAGATCCATTGTTATATTTAGTTATAGTACTCATGTCTATTCTAGTAGCTGAATGGGTTCTTCAAGGATTCGTTGAGAAGAGGTGTAGATTCAATGACAGCATGTTGCATTGGCAATATGTGTTATATGGGACAAGTACCTAAATTAACAAAGCACCTAGTCATGGGACAAAACTGCTTTCAGTGAACAAAAACAAAAATCCAGGAGCAAGTTGTAAGATGGATTTATGTCAAAAAGGGAAGTTATTGGTGGAAGGAACATCTCTGAGAACCCTTATGAAGAGAATTAGAAAAGTCTTTGCCTGTTGAAATTCTGTAGCCAAATTAAAGTGATTGCATTGGGTTTGTGCTACTGTTTTAACTTAAACCTGATTTATATTATGTAGCCTAAATTGTAATCTGCTAATATGTATTCTTTCATTACCACATACTAAGTTAATAGAAGAAGGCTCTGGGCAGTGTTACTTCTGCATTGCAAGCTCATATTCAAGTTTATTAGGATAAACGACTCATTAGGGGCAGTTATAACACTGAACTTAAGAGAACTATCTGAGCTAGTGTCTAAGACAACAATTCTTTTCCACACTGAGCTGTGCAGATCAGGAACTGACCCTGAGATGAATGGGTGGAGACAGCGTGTCCAAAATCATTGATAATACCTGCTATTTTCTGTCTTGCAAAAGGGTATTCTTCGTGGCTTCAAGGGAAAATCAATGGCCAACTCTCTTCTCAATGATCCACATTCGACACCACACTCCTCTTCCAGCTGTACTTTTAATGGTGAGTACAGATCACAGTTACTTCCCAGCAGAACTGGCCACAGTCTAAAGCATGTGTCAAACAAAACATTCTGCACCAAATACCATTGTTTTTCAGTTCCATCTTGTGCTGTGGTGGAAGTCAGATCACTTGAATTGGCTTTGAATATTCTGAACTACTTTTAATTTGCTGTTGTTCAGCCACAGACGTTAGACATTGAATGCAGGACCTCACGTGGGAAATGCACTCCTACTGTGCTGCCATTATTTTTCAAACCATATTTTTTATTTCATTCAATGGAAGCTTTATTTTCCTCAATGATACTTAACTCTCAATGAAACTTATGTCTGTGCAAAGTTGGTTGCTGACCTTATATCAAGGAAGAGTTTCCCAACATGTGTTACACACTTCTGGACACCATCCTCATAACCCACACTGTAACTACAGATTGAAGTACTTACTGTAATTTCCTCCTGTGTTTGTAAACCATTCCTTCCTCTCTATCCAACCCACTAAGTATTTTCATTGGTGTTCTGCAATGCCTTCTCAAAAATATGTGAATCCATGCACGCAGACAAGTGCTTATTTCTTGATGGGCATCTTAGAGATCTTCACCACCAAACCTCCAGACATGTGCTGCCCTCAGTATGTCATGCATTGTGTGCTGGCTGTGCCATGTTATTATTCAACTTAACGGGTGTTCCATCATACCACAAGTGCAGTTTCATTAATGACCTCCCTTCCATCATAAGGTCAGAATTGGGATGTTCACTGATGTCTGCACAATATTCAGTGCCAGTTGTGACACCTCAGATACTGAAACAGTCTGCATCTATATACAAGATATGGACAACATCCAAGCTCAAGTTGACAGGTGGTAAATGACATTCCTACCACAAAGTGCTAGGCAATGACCACCTCAAACAAGAGATATCTTATCACTGAGATAATCTAATCAACAGAACTATTATTGCTGAATCACCCACTCTTAACAACTGGGTGCTAAAGTATGCATAGTCTTACCAGACCGTTAGGCTGTTCTCTCCTTAGAGAGAGATGACTGCCAGTGGTATAACCTGAGGGTCACTAAACCTCAGGTGAGGAGTTATGGAAGAGAATTCTTCATGATAACATCAGCCAGTACAGGATTGAACCCACACTGTTAGCATCAGTCTGATTTGCAAACCAGCCATCCAGCTGACTGAACTACCCATTAGATGAAAATGAAATGTGATTCCCACTTAACAAAAACATGAAATTCTACATCAATGTCTTATTCACATAAAAGTAATAATTCCTTTATTAGGAAGTATAATGGTCTTCCCCATCTAAGCAATAAAAGCTCACTATTATTGCAGTGTTTATTTGGTCTTCTGCATTAACTTCAAGTTCCCATCACATTAAACATCTCTGGGGGTAGAACTACGGGGCCAACTATTAGGCTGATATAACTCCCTTGTAATTATCAATTGTTTTTCAGATACCACTATCTTAGATACCTTTTAATCGAATCTCATCCCAAGAACGTGATTTCTTTTAGATTTTCTCAAAGTCTGCAGTTTTATTTCTAAGATTCGTGGATCTGGGCATCATTGGCAAGGCGAGAATTTAACGCTAGTTTCTAAATGTCTTTTAGGATTGTCTAGTTCTCAGTGATGGTAGTGCTCCATAATGTTATGGAGAGTTGGTTATACACTTTCATAGGAGATCTGGAATTTATATTGTGCACTCATTACTTGTTAATTTGAGATCCAAATCTGATACTATCCAAGTTGTTCTGATATGAATATAGGAGGCTTCAGAAGACATACCACAGAATCCCTATAGTGTGGAAAGAGGCCATTCAGCCCATCGAGTCTGCACTGACCATCCAAAGAGTATCCCACCCAGACCCAACTCCCCATCCTATCCCTGTAAATTAGCATTTACCATTGGTAATCCACCTAGCCTGCACATCTTTGGACCGCGGGAAGAAGCTGGAGCACGGTGGCACAGTGGTTAGCACTGCTGCCTCACAGTGCCAGAGACCCGGGTTCAATTCCCGCCTCAGGCGACTGACTGTGTGGAGTTTGCATGTTCTCCCCGTGTCTGCGTGGGTTTCCTCCGGGTGCTCCGGTTTCCTCCCACAGTCCAAAGATGTGCAGGGTCAGGTGAATTGGCCATACTAAATTGCCCGTAGTGTTAGATAAGGGGTAAATGTAGGGGTATGGGTGGGTTTCGCTTCGGCGGGTCGGTGTGGACTTGTTGGGCCGAAGGGCCTGTTTCCACACTGTAATCTAATCTAATCTAATCTAATCTAATCTAATCTAATCTAATCACCCAGAGGAAACCCACACAGACACATACAAGCACCCAAGGCTAGAATTCAACTTGGGTCCCCAGTGCTGCGAGGCAGCAGTGCTAACCACTGAGTCACCATGCCATCCAATTCCTGATAATTTCCATCCAAAACCGATTGACTTAAATTATCCTTGATGCTATTCACGGTGAAATGCAACTTTGATGTCAAAGACAGTCACTTTCTTCTTAACGCCGGAGTTCAGTTCTTTGTCCAACTTTGAACTGAAGCATTGATGACAGCTGGAGCCAACTGGTCCAAACTAAGTATAAATGAGCAAAGTATTGTAATTTTGCTGCAACTTGATACACTGTTGATAATAGCTTCTAACAGTTGTGAAAGAATCCTGGAATGGTTACAGCATAGAAAGAGGCCAATCAGATTAATGTGTGTGTACCAGCTCTGAGCAACTTACCTAGACCCACTTTGCCATCTTTCCCCCATGTTGTTATTGAGTCATAGAATCAGAGTCATAGAGATGTGCAGCACAGAAACAGACCCTTCGGTCCAACTCGTCCAAGCCGTCCAGATAGCCCAATCCAATCTAGTTCCACCTGACAGCACCCAGCCCATATCCCTCCAAACCCGTCCTATTCATATACCCATCCAAATGCCTTTTAAATGTTGCAATTGTATCAGCCTTCACCACTTCCTCTGGCAGCTCATTCCATACACGTACCACCCTCTGCGTGAAAACGTTGCCCCTCAGGTCTCTTTTATACCTTTCCCCTTTCACCCTAAACCTATGCCCTCTAGTTCTGGATTCCCCGAACCCAGGAAAAAGACTTTGTTTATTTATCCTATCCATGCCCCTCATAATTTTGTAAATCTCTATAAGGTCACCTCTCAGCCTCCAACGCTCCAGGGAAAACAGCCCCAGCCTGTTCAGCCTTTCCCTATAGCTTAAATCCTCCAACCCTGGCAACATCCTTGTAAATCTTTTCTGAACCCTTTCAAGTTTCTAACATCTTTCTGATAGGAAGGAGACCAGAATTGCACGCAATAATGTAACAGCGACCCAATCAATGTCCTGTACAGCCACAACATGACCTCCTAACTCCTGTACTCAATACTCTGACTGATAAAGGAAAGCATACCAAACGCCTTCTTCACTATCCTACCTACCTGTGACTCCACTTTCAAGGAGCTATGAACCTGCACTCCAAGGTCTCTGTTCAGCAACACTCCCTAGAACCTTACCATTAAGTGTATAAGTCCTGTTAAGATTTGCTTTCCCAAATTGCAGCACCTTGCATTTATCTGAAATAAACTCCATTTGCCACTTCTCAGCCCATTGGCCCATCTGATCAAGATCCTGTTGTAATCTGAGGTAACCTTCTTCGCTGTCCACTACCACTCCAATTTTAGTGTCATCTGTAAACTTATTCTCGGAGGAATCTTGGAGGAACTGTTTTGGCAAAGTCACAGCACAGAATCAGATAAGTGAATAGTTTTAAGTGTGGCCTACAGAAAGTCTGCAGTAGAGTGAGTATATGTTTTTTGAGATATGTCTCTTGATTAAACTTAAAATATAAGCCATAACTATTAACTTAACCTCGAGCAGTGTTTTGTAGAGGAATAAGACAGTGTTATTTTCTGGGTCTGTAGATTGCGAAGGAGCAAAAATGGCCTTTAGCAGAGTGATATGTACTTCTTGTCAGATGTGAGAGTTTAAGGAGAGTTAACGGGTTACTGTGGATTATATCTGCAATAAATGCTGTTGGTTGCGAATCCTATCAGATCGAATGGATCGATTGGAGAGTCAAAGAGTCAAATAGCACAGAAATAAACCTTTCAGTCCAGCGCGTCCAATAATTATCCAACTTTATTTTAAAGTATTCCAGATTTTGCTGCATATAAAGATTTTCCTCATGTCACTGTTGCTTCTTTTACCAATCACCCTAAGCATTGTCCTCTGGCCATTAATTATTCCACCAATGGGAGAAGTTTCTTCCTATCTATTCTGTCCAGATTCTTCATAATTTGGAACACCTCCAAAATAATTTCTCTTAATTATCTCTTCTTCAATGAGAACAGGCTCAGCTTATCCAATCTATACACTCATCCAATGATCCTCATTTCTAGATTCCTATGAATCTATCCTGGACTTTCTCTAAAGCCTTCACATTCTTCCTAAAATGTGGTTCCCAAAGCTGGACACATACTTGGGTTTATATGTCCTACTATTTGCATTAAAATATCTAATACATTTTGTCGAATGTTAATAAACTATTTATTTGTCTTCCTCAGTATCCGCTGATCATTTTGATGATTTTCATTGGTGATCTCTATGGTTTGCTGAATTTAAATAGCTTTCCTCGCTGGTTGTTTATGGGGTTTGTAACCCTTGGACTTATCCGACACCGTTACAAACAGCCAGATATACATCGTCCATTCAAGGTAGAGTATAATAGATTATTCATTAACCAAAAGGCAACACAGTACCAAGGTACTGGGTCTGGTAACAAGTTCCCCTTTTTTCATTCTGTTTCACTGGCTTGCCTCTTGAAAGCCCTGATCTCCACTAAGGTCAGGGTGAAGATCGGTTTCTGATCTTTGTGTAATTTCTAGCCCATTAAGGTACCACATGAGATTTTCTAGTAATGAAGCACCATTCCTGTTGTTTTAGGGGTGGAATTTCCTCCTTCCCTCTACCATCTTCCTTCTTGACAGGAGCTGCTAGGTACAATATGCTGCATTTGGATTTCCAGAAGGTATTTGACAAGATGCCACATTCATTGTGTAAAGTAGGAGCTCATGGAAGAGGGGGGTAATATATTAGTATGGAAAGAAGACTGGGTGGTGAGCAGAAAACAATAAGCATGATTTTTTTTAATCGCAGGATGTGACAAGGTGAGTTCAAAAGATGTCTATATTGGGACTTCAGCTTTTCACAATTTATATCCATGACATAGATGAGGGTAATGCAGGCATGGAAGATAAATTTACCACTGACACATGGGTAAGAAGGTCTGTTGTGAAGCAGAGCTTGTAAACAAAAACAGAAATTGTTGGAAAAGCTCAGCAGGTCCAGCAGCATCTGTGAAGAGGAATCAGAGTTAACATTTCAGGTCCGACGACCCTTCCTCAGAACTGATGGTAGCTAGGAAAATGTCGGTTTTTATGCAGAGGATAAGGTGGGGGGAGGAGGTAAGGAGCAAACAATAGGTGGGGATAGAGCTCAAAGAGAAAGAAAAACAGTTGGACAGACAAAAGAGTGGATAACAGTCTGGCTAGGAGGGTGAATAGCTGTTAATGGGAACTGTCGGTGGCTAATAATGGGTTGTGTATAAGATAATAAGGCCTAGTGTGTTGAGGTGGGGGGTGAGGACCTAGGAGAGTTCAAGCCCCAAACTTATTGAACTCAATATTGAGTTCAGAAGGCTGCAGGGTCCCCAAGTGGAAAAAGATGTGTTGTTTTTCCAGCTTACGCTGAGCTTCGCTGGAGCACTGCAGCAAGCCTGAGCCGGAGATGTTGGCCTGGGAACCGGGTGGCGTGTTGAACTGGCAGGTGGTTAAAGACATTGTAGATGGATATAAATAGTTGAGTGAACTGGAAAGATTCTGATAGATGGAGTATAACATGGAAATGCAAAGTTGTTCAGTTTGGCAAGAAGGAGAAAGCGAACACAGTATTATTTATGTGGAGAATGACAGCAGAAATCTGAGCTGCAGAGGGATCTATGCAGTAGTGCATTAGTTTCAAAATGTTAGTATGCAGGTGTAGCAAGAAAACTAATTGAATTTTCTCCTTTATTGAGAGAAATTCAGCATAAAAGTAAGGATGTTATACTTCAGTTATACAGGGCTTTGGTGAGTCTTATATAAGGATATCAATACATTAGAGATGGGTCAGAGGAAATTTACTAGATTGGTAACCCAGAATGAATAGTTTATCTTATGAGGATAGTTTGGATAGGTAGGGTCATTGAATATTTTAAAGAGGAAAGTAAGCATTTTCTTTCAGGAAAGGGAATTAAAAATTTCTTGAGGGTAAATTTGGAATCTGGATTTCAAGTAACAAACAGATCAGCCATGAGCCTATTCAGTGGTGCAGCAGGCCTGAGGAGCTGAAGGATCTACTTCTCCCCTACGTTGTATGTTTGTATTCATGAGCCCTGAAGCAGGTCAGATGCAGCGAGCTGAGTGGATGATCCATCTCAGTCTCCTTCAATGCTTCCCAATATCACTGATGCCAGTCTTCAGACAATTTGATTCAAAAAAACAGTTGGAGACAATGGACACCATAAAGATTATGGGCCTTGACAACATTCTGATAATAGTACTGAAGACCTGTGCCCCAGAACGTCCCACTTCCCTAGTCTAACTGTTCCAGTTCAGCTACAACACTGGTATCTACCCTAACAATGAGGAAAATTGCCCAGGTGTGTCCTGTGCAAAAAGCAGGACAAAATTAACCTGACCAATTATTGCTCCATCAGTCTACTCTCTCTCATCAATAAAGTGATGGAAGGTGTCATCAACAGTACTGTCAAACAGCACCTGCTCAGCAATAACCTGCTCAGTGACACCCAATTTAGGATCCACCAGGGCCACTCAGCTCCTGACCTCATTACAGCCTTGGTTCAAACATGGACAAAATAGCTGAATTACAGATGTGAGGTGAGAGTGACAGCTCTTGACATCATGGCCACATTCAACTGAGTGTGGTATCCAGGAGCTCTAGCAAAACTGGAACCAATGAGCATCAGAGGGGAAACTCTCCGAGGTTGGAAACATACCTGACACATAGGAAGATGGTTGTAGTTGTTGGAGGTCAGTCATCTCAGCTCCAGGACATCTATGCAGGAGTTCTTCAGAGTATTGTCCAAGGACCAACCATCCTTAGCTACTTCATCAATAACTGTCCCTCCATCATAAGATCATAAGTGGGGATGTTTGCCAATGACTGCACAATGTTTAGGACCATTTGTGACTCCTCAAATACCGAAGCAGTCCATGTTCAAATGGAACAAGATCTGGATAATATCCAGGCTTGGGTTGACAAGTGGCAAGTAACATTCATGTTACAAAGATGCCAGTCAATGAGCATCTCCATCCAAAGACAATCTAACCACTGTCCCTTGACATTCAGTCATGTTACTGTCACTGAATCTGACACTATCAACATCTTTGGGCTTACCATTGACCAGAATCTCAACTGCACTTGCCATATAAATGTAACAGCGACAAGAGTAGGTCAGAGGTGAAGAATACTTCAGCGAATTGTTCAGCTCCTGATTCCCCAAAGCCTGTCCACCATCTTTCAGGCATGAGTCAGGAGTGTGATGAATACTTCCCACTTTTCTGGATAGCCACAGGTCCAAGAACACACAATTGGCTTGACATATCAAGGACAAAGCAGCCCACTTGATTTGCACCATAACCACAAGCATCCATTCTCTCCAACACCATTGCTCAGTAGCAGTAGTGTGTACCATTTATGACATGTACTGCAGAAATTCACCAAATATCCTTAGACAACACCTTCCTAATCCATGATCACTTCCATCAGGAAGGACAAGGACAGCATATAGATGGGAACACCATCACCTACAGGTTCCCCTCTAAGCCACTCACCATCCTGACTTGGAAACATATCGTCATTCCTTTGCTGCTACTGGGTCAAAATCCTAGAATTCCCTTCCTAAAAGCATTGGAGGTCAACCTACAGTACCTGAAATGCAGCAGGTCAAAAAGGAAGCTCACCACTACCTTCTCAAGGGCAACTAGGGATTGACAATAAATGCTGGCCAGCCAGTGACACCCACATTCCAAGAGTGAATAACAAAAAAGCAGAACTCTTGCCATCTGGAACTTCATCCCAAAAAATATCTTCATGCTTCTTTTGATTCCAGTGCATTTTGCTCCCAGATTTTGCTTCCTTTGAACGCTGCAAATATTCACTCAGTCACCTCCATCTAACCAGCATATTCCTATGCTTTGAGAAGACGGTAACCATTCGTTTCAAATAGCATACACGTTCCTTTGCTGTACCATCTGCAGTTTGCCATCTAAAGCTTCATCCCAAATAGAAGTTTCACCACTTTTCTAACAAACCAAACAGTGGGTGAAAACAGCTGAGGCACAAAATGTATTTCCCATTAAATTCAAGCAGCAGATTTTAAATAATGCTATCTTTGTCCTTCCTGTGCTAACCCATTGGCTTCCATGGGCACAATTTTCTAATTCAGAAACTGAACTAGTTTCACAAAATTGAATGAAGTCAGTCCTCCTCTATATCAGCATATTCAGTATGTCCCTGATATAGTGTGCACTGTCACAGTCTTTACTATCTCACATGATAAAGGCTTATATTATTTAACAAAAAGGAAATAGTCAAGATAGAGTATAGTATATAAAATGTACATTTTATTATTTTATATTTATTATATAATAAAATGTACATTTTATTATTTTATATTTATTCTTAAATTACAAAACATTGGCTTGTTATGAAGCTTTTAAATGACACTGCTGTTAAAATTGACTGAAAGTGAGCTGATCAAAAATGTTTTTAACTCCCTTAGGTTCCAATAATCATTCCTGGAATCTTTACTGTAATGTGCCTGTTTCTTGTAGTCATGTCCCTTTACTCTGACCCTATCAACACCGGGATTGGCTGTGCTTTAACACTGTCTGGTGTACCTGTCTATTACCTAATAGTAAGTCGACCTCATGGACCAGCCTGGTGGAGAAAAACACTTTGTAAGTACAGATGTAAAGTAATAACTGTAAATTCATACCTCCTCATCTGGCTATTTTCGTACACTCCTGAATGACCTCCCATGTTTTGTACTCTGTAAGCTTAAGGTATTCCAAATCCATGTTGCCTTTTGTCCTAATGCATACAAATAGCCCATTCAACCTTCACTTTTGTGCTTACTGTCTTAAGTTGACTCAGTTAAACAATGCATCAATTTTAAAATTCTCATCTTTGTTTCTGAAGACATCTATCAACTCAGTCCTCCCTTTCTCCGAACTTTCCTTCAGTTCCATAACTATCCAGGATATTTACACTCCTTTAATTCTGCCCTTTTCATCATTCGATCATTAGTGCTGCACTTTCTGCCATCGAGGCGGTAAATTCTGCAATTCTATCCTTACACCTTTTCATTTATGTAGCTCACTTTCTTCCTTTAAAATACTCCCTCAGGCCTACGTTGTTGTCTAATCTTTGATTACCTACTCTAACATACTGTTATGTGGTTCTGTGTCACATTTTGCATTATAATGCTCCTCTGGAGTGCCCTGGGATTTTATGATGTTAATGTGAGATATAAATACAAGTTTTTGCTGTGAGATAGAATTAAAATAAAAGAACCAAAGGACCTGATAAACACAGTGTTATGAGAAATTAATCTTAATAAACTTTAGTGTAAAATGGAGAGAAATTAGCTGAAGTGTTGCATCATATAACTGGAATTGAAGAATTGACTCAGAATGTCAATGTAGTCAATTTGCAAAGCTTGCAAATTTCCAATGATTTACTCCAACTGATAGACAATTAGGCATAATAACCTTTACTGTTGCCTCTCCAGTACAGGTCTCTTATTTGGCAAGACTCAAGGTTGGGTTAAGCATATCATGAAACTCATCTTTACCTTGAAGAAATTGCAACATCCCGTGCTTTAAAAAATTAAGCATTAAATGGGACAATTCAATAATGCTGCATCTGGAATATACTTAATATCAGACCAAGGTTTGATGCACATATGCATGTGACAAGGGCAAATTCAAGTTGTTGAAACTGTACTTTGGGTGAGGCTGCAAAAGAAACCCAATTATACTATCATGAGAAGACATTTCTGTTTTCTACTAAAACAATATTTAATTTCTGAAATCAAAAGCAAGTTCATAGTTCTTTGAAAGTGGAGTCACAGGTAAAAAGGATAGTGAAGAAGGAATTTGGAATGCATGTATAGGAGTATAGGAGGTGAGATGTCATGTTGCAGCTCAACAGGATATTGGTTAGGCCACTTTTGGAATACTGTGTGCAATTCTGGTCTCCTTGCTACAGAAAGGGTTCAGAAAAGATTTACAAGGATGTTGCCAGGGTTGGAGGGTTTGAGCTATAGAGAGAGGCGGAATAGGCTTGGGCTATTTTCTTGGTGGCGTGTGTATGGAACAAGCTGCTAGAGGAAGTGGTAGAGGCTGGTACAATGACAACATTTAAAAGTCATGTGGTTCTTTATATGAATAGGAAGCGTTCAGAGGGATATAGGCCAAATGTTGGCAAATGCGCCTAGATTAATTTAGGATATCTGGTCGGCATGGACGAGTTGAACCGAGAGGTCTGTCTCCGTGTTGTACACTTTATGACTCTACTGTGGATGCTGGAGAGCTGAAGTACAAACAATAAGAGCAGATCTGGCAGTATCCTAAGTTAATATTTTGAGTCCAATATAATTTTTCTATTTTGTCATCTATTTAGTTTTCATGTGCTCAATATATATATATTTCAACAGCTCCTTTTCGATGTTTTATCTCATACTGAGAGGTTTCTTTTTCTCTCTTAACCTCCAATAATTTCACCAAGGCTGTTTAGAATTTCTAACGGACAAACTGTTCAATCTATTCAGGATAGAACTTTTCATTGTAATTACTAAAAAAATGAAAATTCAAATAGGGCTAATTTCCTTCATCCTTGATTTATCAAATATTTCTGCAGCAATACTCATGTAACAAAAATTCTCCTTAAATAAGCATGTTTAATTTTGGCAATTTTGTTTCAAATCTTCCACCAAATAATACTTGCACTCCTGACATGATATTATTCCAGTTTATAGATTGGCTGTTGAATATTAACAAGTGAGTTGGAGAATCTGAACAGGTTTGGTTGCTGCCTTTCTCCAGAAACTTCTATTTTTGATTCAGATCTCCAGCACCCACAACTCTGTGTTTTATTTTTGAGTTGTACATCGTCTCATTCTAGCAAGAAATCACAATTGTTTTTTGGTTTTACGATCTTTACAAAACATGGAAGGGAGATCAAAAACAGAGCGATTAATTTTATTTGGTATATCCAGTCCAGGTTAAAAATTCAATACAATAAATTGTAAAAAAGGTTGGAGAGATAATGACTGCAGAGAACATTAGACAAAATGTGGTTGACTGTTGACTACTCTCTGGACAAGTCAGGATGGGCAACGCCCACATCCCATGAATGAACAAACAAAAATCTCTTCTGTTCATGTATTCCAAAGAAACTTGACACGATTTAAAAATGCCAGTAACAAAATCATTTAAAACAGTTTATACCACAGTTTATATTTCCTGACCACTTTAACAGCATTAACATAAGCATCAAAATTTTGCCAATGAAAATATTGTCCTTCATCTTGTTCAGGATACATTCTATTTCCACTTTTCAGTTAAGTCGTACAAAATGCCTTGAATGTGGCAAATGCAAGAATTTAGATATGCCATGCCTTAGCCCTGACATTTCTTCAGTGCATTAGATTAATCTAATTTTCTCAGAAAGTGGGAAGCACTCACACTACCACATTTATTATTCATTCTTATTGTCAGAGATGTGTGACTGTAGAAGACTGGAGGTTGGCTAACATGGTGCCAAGGTAATAAGGAAGGTGGTAAAAAAGAAACAAGGAACTATAGACTGGTGAGTCTGACATCAGAGGTGGGCAAGTTTTTAGATTAGATTACTTACAGTGTGGAAACAGGCCGTTCGGCCCAACAAGTCCACACCAACCCGCCGAAGCGCAACACACCCATACACCTACATTTATCCCTTCACCTAATACTACGGGCAATTTAGCATGGCCAATTCACCTACCCTGCACATCTTTAGACTGTGGGAGGAAACCCACGCAGACACGGGGAGAATGTGCAAACTCCACATAGTCAGTCACCTGAGGTGGGAATTGAACCCAGGTCTCTGGCACTGTGAGGCAGCAGTGCTAACCACTGTGCCACCGTGCCGCCCCAAGTTGTTGGAGGGAAACCTGAGGGACAGGGTTTACATGTGTTTGGAAAGGCAAGGACTGATTAGGGATAGTCAACATGGCTTTGTGTATGGGAAACCGTGTCTCACTAACTTGATTATGTTTTTTGAAGAAGTAATGAAGAGGATTGATGAGGGCAGAGCAGAGGACATGATCAGTATGGACTTTAGTAAGGCGTTCAATAAGGTTCCTTGTGGGAGACTAGTTAGTAAGGTTAGATCACATGGAAAAGAGGGAGAACTAGACATTTAGATACAGAACTGGCTTGAAGGTAGAAGACATAGGGTGGCGCTGGAAAGTTGCTTTCCAGACTGGAGGACTGTGACCATAATGTGCCACAAGGATTGGTGCTGGCACTGCTTTTCATCATTCATATAAATTATTTTGAAATGAACATAGGCAGTATGTTTACTAAGTTTGCAGATGACACCAAAATTGGAGGTGTAGTGGACAGCGAAGAAGGTTACCTCAGAGTATAACAGCACCTTGATCAGATGGGTCAATGGGCCAAGGAGTGGCAGATGGAATTTAATTTAGATAAATGTGAGGTGCTACATTTTGGAAAAGCAAATCAGGGCAGGACTTATATATTCAATGCTAAGTCCTGGGGAGTGTTGTTTAACAAAGAGACCTTGGGTACAGGTTCATAGTTCCTTGAAAGTGGAGTCGCAGGTAGATAAGGTAATGAAGAAGGCATTTGGTATGCTTGCCTTTATTGATTAATGCATTGAATATAAGATTTAGGAGGTCATGTTGCAGCTGTACAGGACATTGGTGAGGCTACTTTTGAAATATTGTATGCTATTATGGTCTCCCTGCTATAAGAAAGATGTTGTGAAACTTGAAAAATTTACAGAAAAGATTTACAAGGATATTGCCAGGGTTGGAGGGTTTGAGCTTTCGGGAAGGGCTGAATAGACTGGGGCTATTTTTCCCTGGAGTGTCAGAGGCTGAGGAGTGACCTTATAGAGTTTTATAATATCATGAGGGGCATGGATAGGGTGAATAGTCAAGGCCTTTTTCCTGGGGTGAGGTGTCCAAACTAGACATCATAGGTTTAAGGAGAGAGGAGAAAAACTTAAAAGGGATTAAGGGGCAACTTTTCCATGCAGAGGATGGTGCATGTATGGATTGAACTGCCAGACGGAGTGGTGGAGGCTGGTAAAATAACAACAATGAAAAGGCATCTGGATGGGTATATGAATAGGAAGGGTTGAGAGGGATATGGGCCAAATGCTGGTAAATGAGACGAGATTAATTTAGGCTATCTGGTCGGCATGGATGAGTTGAACTGAAGGGTATGTTTCCGTGCTATGACTCAATGACTCTATAACTGTGTGTCTTGAGCAGCCATTTCAAAGTATATTAGAATTAGACGGTATTTAATGGGTTTGGGTGAAGGTGATTTCATCAGGTTCTTATTACCGAACTAATTTGTTTTCTTCACGCAATCTTGCAACTGTCGATGTAATTTATTTACAATATGCACTTCTTGTCAGATGGGGGAGTTTAAGGAGAGTTAACCTGAGCTACAAACCTTCACAAACCTTGCAGTTTAAGGAGAGTTTACATGTTACTGTGGATTATATCTGCAATAAACACTGATGGTTGCAAATCCTATCAGAACAAATGGATCGGTTGGAGAGACAGTGAGAGGCAATGAAGAATTTGCAACAGCAACAGTATATGATGGATGGCAGTTATAGGAAAGGGGAAAAGTCACAGATACAGTCACATAGATGGGTTAAATCCAGGAAAGGTAAGAGAGGTAGGCAGCCAGGGCAGGAGTCTTCTGTGGCTATCCCCATTTTAAACAAGTACGCTGTTTTGGAAAATGTAGGGAGTGATGGATTCTCAGGAGAACGTAGCATGAACAGTCAGGTTTCTGGTATTGAGACTGGCTTTAATGCAACGAGGGGTACGTCAGGTTCCAAGAGATCAACTGTGTTAGGGGACTCTCTAGTCCGAGGTACAGACAGACATTTCTGTGGCCAGCAGCGAAAAATCAGAATGGTGTGTTGCTTCCCTGGTGCCAGGATCAAGGATATCTCAGAGAGGTGCAGAATATTCTCATGGGGGAGAGGGGCCAGCAGGAGGTCATTGTATACATTGGAACCAATGACATAGGAAGGGAAAAGGTTGAGATTCTGAAGGGAGATTACAGAGAGTTAGGCAGGAATTTAAAAAGGAGGTCCTCGAGGGTAGTAATATCTGGATTACTCCCGGTGCTTGAGCTAGTGAGGGCAGGAATAGGAGGATAGAGCAGATGAATGCATGGCTGAGCAGCTGGTGTATCGGAGAAGGATTCACATTTTTGGATCAATGAAATCTCTTTTGGGGTAGAAGTGGCCTGTACAAGAAGGACGGATTGCACCTAAATTGGAAGGGGACTAATATACTGGCAGGGAAATTTGCTAGAACTGCTTGGGAGGATTTAAACTAGTAAGGTGGGGGGGGTGGGACCCAGGGAGATAGTGAAGAAAGCGATCAATCTGAGACTGGTACAGTTGAGAACAGAAACAAGTCAAACAGTCAGGGAAGGAGGGACAAGGTAGGACAAATAAATTAAACTGCATTTATTTCAATGCAAGAGGCCTAACAGGGAAGGCAGATGAACTCAGGGCATGGTTAGGAATATGGGAATGGGATATCATAGCAATTACAGAAACATGGCTCAGGGATGGGCAGGACTGGCAGCTTAATGTTCCAGGATACAAATGCTACAGGAAGGAAGAAAGGGAGGCAAGAGAGGAGGGAGAGTTGCGTTTTTGATAAGGGATAGCAGTACAGCTGTGCTGAGGGAGGATATTCCCGGAAATACATCCAGGGAAGTTATTTGGGTGGAACTGAGAAATAAGAAAGGGATGATCACCTTATTAGGATTGTATTATAGACCGCCTAAAAGTCAGAGGGAAATTGAGAAACAAATTTGTAAGGAGGTCTCAGCTATCTGTAAGAATAATAGGGTGGTTATGGTAGGGAATTTTAACTTTCCAAACATAGACTGGGACTGCCATTGTGTTAAGGGTTTAGATGGAGAGGAATTTGTTAAGTGTGTACAAGAAATTTTTCTGATTCAGTAAGTGAAGAGAAGATGCAAAACTTGACCGACTCTTGGGAAACAAGGCATGGCAGTGACTGAAGTGTCAATGTGGGAGCACTTTGGGGCCAGCGACCATAATTCTATTAGATTTAAAATGATGGAAAAGGATTGACCAGATCTAAAAGTTGAAGTTCTAAATTGGAGAAAGGCTAATTTTGACGGTATTAGGCAAGAACTTTCAAAATCAGATTGGGGCAAACGTTCGCAGGTAAAGGGACGGCTGGAAAATGGGAAGCCTTCAGAAATGAGATAACAAGACCGGTTTCCTCCCACAGTCCAAAAGTGTGCAGGTTAGGTGAATTGGCCATGCTAAATTGCCCGTAGTGGTAGGTGAAGTGGCAAATGTAGGGGAATGGCTCTGGGTGGGTTGCTCTTCAGAGGATCGGCATGAACTTGTTGGACTGAAGGGCCTGTTTCCACACTGTAAGTAATCTAAATCTAAATATGTCAGGTATAGACAAGAAAGATCAAGTGAATCCTTAGAAGAGTATAAAGGCAGTAAGAGTGTTCTTAAGAGGGAAATCAGGAGGGCAAAAAGGCAAACAGAATTAAGGAGAATCCAAAGGGTGTTTACTTACAAATACATTAAGGACAAAAGGGTAACTAGGGAGAGAGTAGGGCCCCTCAACGATCAGTAAGGCGGCCTCTGTGTGGAGCCACAGAAAATAGGGGAGACACTAAATGAGTATTTTGCATTAGTATTTATGATGGAAAAGGACATGGAAGATATAGAATGTAGGGAAATAGATGGTGATATCATGAAAAATGTTCAGATTACAGAAGGGGAAGTGATGGATGTCTTGAAATGCATACAAGTGGATAAATGCCCAGGACCTGATCAGGTGTACCCGAGAACTCTGTGGGAAGCTAGGGAAGTGAATGCTGGGCCTCTTGCTGAGATATTTGCATCATTGATAGTCACAGGTGAGGTGCCAGAAGACTGGAGGTTAGCTAATGTGCTGCCACTGTTTAAGAAGGGTGGTAAGGACAAGCCAGGGAACTATAGACCAATGAGCCTGACGGTGGGCAAGTTGTTGGAGGGCATCCTGAGGGACAGGATGTACATGTATTTGGAAAGGCAAGGATTGATTGACTGATAGTCAATATGGTTTTGTGCGTGGGAAATCATGTCTCACAAACTTGATAGAAGTTTTTGAAGAAGTAACAAAGAAGATTGATGAGGGCAGAGCGGTAGATGTCATCTATATGGACTTCAGTAAGGCGTTCATCAAGGTTCCCCATGGGAGACTGATTAGCAAGGTTAGATCTCACAGAATACAGGGAGAACTAGCCATTTGGATACAGAACTGGCTCAACGGTAGAAGACAGAGGTGGTGGTGGAGGGTTGTTTTTCAGACTGGAGGCCAGTGACCAGTGGAGTGCCACAAGGATCGGTGGCACTTTTCGTCATTTATATAAATGATTTGGGTGTGAGCATAAGAGGAATGCTGAGTAAGTTTGCAGATGACACCAAACTTGCAGGTGTAGTGGACAGCAAAGAAGGTTACCTCAGATTACAACAGGATCTTGATCAGATGGGCTATTGAGCTGAGAACTGGCAGCTGGAGTTGAATTCAGATAAATGTGAGGTGCTGCATTTTGAGAAAGCAAATCTTATCAGAACTTATACACTTAATGGTAAGGTCCTAGGGAGTGGTGCTAAACAAAGAGACCTTGAGTGCAGGTTCATAGCTCCTTGAGAGTGGAGTCGCAGATAGATAGGATAGTTTGGTATGTTTTCCTTTATCGGTCAGAGTATTGAGTACAGGAGTTGGGAGGTCATGTTGTGGCTGTACAGGACATTGGTTAGACCACTGTTGGAATATTGCATGCAATTCTGGTCTCCTTCCTATTGGAAAGATGTTGTGAAACTTGAAAGGGTTCAGAAAAGATTTACAAGGATGTTGCCAGGGTTGGAGGATTTGAGCTATTGGGAGAGGTTGAATGGGCTAGAGCTGTTTTCCCTGAAGTGATGGAGGCTGAGGGGTGACCTTCTAGAGATTTACAAAATCATGAGGGGCATGGATAGGATAAATAGACAAAATCTTTTTCCTGGGGTTAGGGAGTCCAGAACTAGAGGGCATAGGTTTAGGGTGAGAGGGGAAAGATATAAAAGAGACCCAAGGGGCAACATTTTCATGCAGTGGGTGGTACATGTATGGAATGAGCTGCCAGAGGAAGTGGTGGAGGCTGGTACAATTGCAACATTTAAAAGACATTTGGATGGGTATATGAATAGGAAGGGTTTGGAGGGATATGGGCTGGGTGCTGGTAGGTGGGTCTAGATTGGGTTGGGATATCTAGTCGGCATGGACGGGTTGGACCAAAGGGTCGGTTTCCGTGCTGTACACCTCTGTGACTCCAAATCATTACACTACCACACATCCACAATCTATCAGATTATCATTTAAAGAAGCAATTGGGCTCATTGATACTCCACTTAATGGAAAGAACCATCATTAACTTCAATATTCTGATATGTTTATTTGATGAAAATTTCTTTCAATATGCTTTAATCTATTTGACTTTTACAGGTTCTAGTTCTTCAATATTAGACTGTATCTACTTGCTTTTCAGATATTTTCACTCTCAAACTGCAGATTTTAATGGAAGTGGTTCAACAGGAGATTGTGACTTTCTGAGAATCAGTAACAGAGAGCACTCAAATCTTTCTGCACATTTATCGCTGCAAGAGACTCTCAACAAAGCATGCCATCTGAGGGATAGGATATGATCATTATGTGAGAAATGCACTCTTGCTAATTCTGTTACATTAAATAGTTCTGTGTTAACTTCGCTAGCTCAATTCTTTCGTGACTAATTGCTTGAATTATACAACAGGAAGGTGGGTGCTAAGTAAATTAGACTTAGTTGTCAGAGATGGAGGACTTATTATTACATAGCAACAAACTGGGGAGAAAGTATTAAATAAAGAAAAGTATACACATTAAAAAGAGAAGGAAGTAATAGTTGTCAGTTTTCTTAATATTTTCATGCAGAATGGATTACTGTGAAATGCAATGATTGTTGGTACATATGCAAACTGATCAACTGATTAAAAACATTTGGTGGCCCAAACATTGAGGCTCCAATTTACATAAATTAAGTACAGAGAAGAGACCATTCTTTCCATCATATCCATGCCAACCCTCTGCAATAGCAACACTCCTCGTTCCATTCCCTGCAATTTCCCTGGAAGCCTGCAAATATTTTCAAATAATTATCCAGTTTGCTCTCAATCTCAATTCCTCAATTGAATTTTCCTCCACCAGAATGTTCCTCTACCAGACTCTCGGGCAATGCATCCCAGATCCAAATTATTCACTCTGTAATAACGCTTTTGTATTGCTGTAAACAGCCATGTTTTGTTGAGGCTTTCATCTTGTAATTATGAAGACAATTGAGAAGAGGACTAATTTAAGGGGAAACTAACTTCTATATGTATGAGAAGGAAATGCTGATTGGTTAACAAATGGACTCTGATTGGTAGAGGAGTTACCATGCAGAATGTGCCAGCTATGATGACACTATCTGTCAGTTTTAAACCAGGCAGGTTAACTCTGATTGGGTAAGACATTACCCTGAGAGATCGCTAAGCAAATTGCTGGCACGTATTTGTTGAGTTGATATGGGTATACTGCATTCTTGTTTTTATTCATTAATGGGATGTGGGCTTCATTGACTGGGCCAGTATTTATTGCCCAGCTCTAGTTGTTCTTGAGAGGTAATAGCGAGCTGCTTTCTTGAACTCCTGCAGTTCATTTGATACAGGTACAACTGCCATGCTGTTACAGAGGGAATTCCAGGATTTCAACTTAGCAATACTGAAGGAAGAGCAGTATATTTGCAAGTCAGGATGGTGGGTGGCTTGAAAGGAAAATTGCAGCGGTAGTGTTTTGTATTTGCTGCTCTTGTCCTTTTGCATTGAAGTAGTTATAGTTTTGCAAGTTGATCTCTAAGGGATCTTGGTGAATTTCTGCAGTGTCTCTTGTTGATGGTGGACATTGCTGCTGCTGCTGAGGATTTGTAGTGGAGGGACTGAATCTGCATGTAGGTTTGCTCGCTGAGCTGGAAGGTTCATGTTCAAATGTTTCGTCACCATACTAGGTACCATCTTCAGTGAGCCTCCGGTTGAAGTATTGTTTTTTTTAAATTAGATTACTTACAGTGTGGAAATAGGCCCTTTGGCCCAACAAGTCCACACCGACCCGCCCGAAGCGCAACCCACCCAGACCCATTCCCCTACATTTACCCCTTCACCTAACACTACGGGCAATTTAGCATGGCCAATTCACTTAACCTGCACATGTTTGGAGTGTGGGAGGAAACCAGAGCACCCGGAGGAAACCCATGCAGACACGGGGAGAATGTGCAAACTCCACACAGTCAGTTGCCTGAGGCGGGAATTGAACCCAGGTCTCTAGCGCTGTGAGGCAGCAGTGCTAACCACTGTGCCACCATGCTGTTCCTGGTGATGATTCCTGCTTTCTATTTATGTGTTTGCGTTGGTGATGTCATTTCCTATTGTGAAGTCATTTCCTGTTCTTTATCTCAGGGAGTGGTAAATCAGGTCCAAGTCAATGTGTTTGTTGATAGAGTTCTGGTTGGAATGCCGTGCTTCTAGGTGTCTCTGTTGGCTTGTCCTAGGATGGATGTGTTGTCCTAGTCGAAGTGGTGTCTTTCCTCGTCTGTATGTAAGGATATTAATGAAAGAGGGTCATGCCGTTTTGTGGGTAGTTGGTGTTCATGTAGTCTGGTAGCTAGTTTTTTTCCTGTTTGTCCAATGTAGTGTTTGTTACAGTCCTTGCACGGTATTTTGTAAATGACATTAGTTTTGCTTGTTGTCTGTATAGGATCTTTCAAGTTTATTAGCTGCTGTTTTAATGTGTTGGTGGGTTTGTGGGCTACCATGATGCCAAGGGGTCTGAGTAGTCTGGCAGTCACCACAGGAAATGACATCACCAACCCAAAGAAACTCAAATGTATAAATAGAAAGCAGGAATCATCAGCAATGCTTTATCCGGAGGCTCACTGAAGTTGTTACCTAGTAGGTTGACGAAACATCTGAACATGACCTTTCCAGCTCAGCGAGCAAGCCTACATCCAGAACCTCAACCTGAGCTACAAATCTTAGAGGGACTGAATGTCTGCGAATGTGGTGCCAATCTTGACACTTGATGGTGTTAACTTTCTTCAGAACTGCATGAATCGAAAAAAAATGGTGAGTACTCCAACAAAATCCTGACTTGTGCCTTGTAAAGGATGGACAGGTTTTGGGAAGTTGGAAGGTGAATTATTCACTGCAGAGTTCCTAGCATTTGACCTGTTCTTGTAACCATTGTATTTATCTGGCTAGACCAGTTCAGTTTTTTGTCAAGATTAGACTGCTGCTGGAAAAGCACAGCAGCTCAGGCAGCATCCGAGGAAAATCGATATTTTGGGCGAAAGCCTTTCATCAGGACTGAAGGCAGGGAGCCTCCAGGGTGGAGAGATAAATGGGAGGGGAGTGGGGCTGGGGAAAAGGTAGCAAAGAGTCAGAGAAGATGACCTGGGGATTGAAGAGAAAGACACTCACAGATTCTTATGGAGAAAGGAGGAGAACTTCAAGGTAGGCATCCTTGCAAGAGGATTCGAAATAAGGTTAAAATCAACTAGGCAAAAGTGAGGACTGCAGATGCTGGAAATCAGAGTCAAGATTAGAGTGCTGCTGGAAAAGCATAACCTGTCAGGCAGCATCCAAGGAGCAGGAAAATCAATGTTTCGGGCAAAAGCCCTCAGCCCTACCCCCCTCCCCCCCTCCCATTTATCTCTCCACGCTGGAGGCTCCCTGTCTTCAGTCCTGATGAAGTGCTTTTACCTGAAACGGCGATTTTCCTGCTCCTCGAATGCTGCCTGACAGGTTGTGCTTTTCCAGCAGCACTCTAATCTTGACTCTGATTTCCAGCATCTGCAGTCCTCACTTTTGCCCAGTTCAGTTTTTTGGTCAATGGTAATTCGCAGGATTTTGATAGCAGAGAATCCAGAGATGGTTATGCCACTGAATATTAAGGGATAATTCTTCAGTTCTCTTTTATTGGAAATGATGATGTTCCTGCCAATAGAGGGTCCATAACTAAGGGGCATTGATTTAAAGTCAAGGGCAATAGGTTAAGAAGGGATTTTTGCACCAGATGGGTGATGGATATCTGGAAATTACTGCCTGAAAGTGTGAAAGAGGCAGGAATCATCACAACAATTCAGTGTTTGAATGATTACTTGCTATGCTATGGCATAAAAGGCAACAGGCCAAGTTTTGGAAAACAGACTAAAGAAGACAGGTGTTGATGATGAATACTCACGATGGGCTGAAGGGCCTTTTTCTTGCTGCAGCCCTATAACAAGATAGATATTTCTGATGTGTGTTCCATGTTTATTAAGACTTAAGTGTCAGCCCAGGCCTGGGTATTGTCCAGATATTGTTGCGTTTTAGCATGGGCTGCTTCAGTGGCTGAGGAGTCATAAATGGTGCTGAACATTGTGCACTCATTGGTGAACATCCCCACTTCTGACCTTTATAATGAAGGGAAGGTCATTGATGAAGCAGCTGAAGATGGTTGGGCCTAGTACACTATCCTGAGAAACTCCTGTAGGATTGTCCTGGAGCTGAGATGAACCATCTCCAATAATTTCAACCATCTTCCTTTGTGCCAGGAACAACTCCAATCAGTGGAGAGCTTTCCCCCAGTACCCTTTGACACCAGTTTAACAAAACTCTTTGATGAGACAGTTAATCAAATGCAGCCATGATCCCAAGGTCCGTCAATCATACCTCACCTCTGGAATTCAACACTTCTATTCATGTTTGAACCAAGATTTTCATAAGGTTCAGGAGCTGAATGACACTGACAGAACCCAGACTGAGCTGCTACAGTAGATGTAAGACAACCGGCATTTGCCACAAACAAGATGCTGATGTCAAGTCAATCAGACATTCTGTCTATTACACAAATGAGTAATGTGATATGAATTTTGGTGCCAGTGCTGTACCAGGTACATAGGTAATACATCTCAAACACTAATACATCATATTAAACAGCTTACCCCTTTGATTGTTCACAACAAGGAAATGACTGTACACAAACAGCCTGGATATGGAATCCTGTAACACATTATCCAACATTGTATATGATAGCACAATTGGCAAACATTTGGTGGATAATGTTTAATTACACTGACAATCAATTCAAAAAATTAATCAAAGCCTTACAATTAACTGTCAATCATATTTAACCAGTGCATACTCCATAGCATCACCTCTACCAGTCAGGAGTTCACTTGCCAAACAGTCAACACTCTCATTCAGTATAAACATTGGCCTTCCCCTTGAACTGAAATCCTTGCAAATTATCCTGATGAGTGCAAGATGAAAGGGCTTGGCAAAATTGTGTCTTCTTTCAGCAATAAAAATGCTGTTCTTTCATGTCCATGGGTCAGATTTAACGAGATGCTAGAATTTCCACACCAAACCCTCCTGGTGAAAGTGTCAAGGGTGAATTCATTCCCACTTCAGTGGCTCACTACATGACTCAGAGCTATTGCTTGTCTTGACGTGGAACAGCTGCCACAATTTGGGCAGGATGGCCTGCTGTTAACTAATCAAATGGCTAACCTCCAGCTGCTTCTCAACTCCACAGGATTCTCAGAAATTAATTACCATAACCCCATGGCCAGCAGCAGTTCCTTTGATTCCTTGATCAACTGTCTTCAATTGCTTAGTTTCTCAGGCAAAGTCTCCTAGTTCATATAACTTCTTGTGTTTTCTTAATTATTTCTAGCTTCTGTTATTTTTCTCCAAATTCATTGCTAACCAGATTTAGAACGTCCCTCAAAGTTGTACGAGACTCTTATTTTATAGGCCCATAGACTCCCATGAGTCCCAGTTTACCTCACACTTCCAATGACCTGGATGGTCTTTTAATTGTTTAAACAAATCAGTGGGCTGAGTCAACATTGGGCAGCTAGGCCTGCTGGGAAATGGAATTCTCAACTTCTGCATGCAAACACATTCTGACCCCATTCTGCCTTTTGCTATTTAAATATCTATAGAAAGCTTTTTTGTGCAATTTTCATTTCAAGACTTTTCCTATAATCGACTTTTTGCTTCTCTATTTTTCATTTCCTATCAGAATCTTTAATATATGCAGCCTGGTTCCCAATTGCATAATCCACCCGAGATATGTTATACTCACCATAATCTAATTCACCTTACTCTACATCGTTTTAATCATTCAGGGAACTCCGAATCTTTTATCCTATATTCACTCATCAGGAAAATGTACCTCAAATGTACCTGAATTATCTTCTGTTTTAAAAAAATTGTTTAGTTACAATTTTACCAGCTGCTCTTTAATTCTCATTAACCTAGACGGGATCCATTCTTACTTCATTGAAGTTGGTCCTCCCCCAATTAATTAATTTTACTCTGGATTGTTTCTTGCTCTTTTCAAAGCCAATCTGAACCTTATGAAGCTGTGATCACTGCCCCTAAATGTTCCCCTGCTGATGATTTGATCAGAAATATACCAATGTAGAAATTTTCCTGAATGGATTTATTAAACTCATGACCCTCTTTGCCAGTTACATAAACACCAGCCCAGTCTATAATAGCACAGCTAATGTTTCCCATTACAATTACTCTATACCTATTACACTTTTGTAATGTCCTCCCAAATTTGTACAACTATACTTTTCTCATATTTGGCAGATAGTAGAATACTTACATTAATATAAGGTACCTACATTGTTTCTTTGCTCTAATAAAATATATTCTGTCTATGACCACTCAAAGATATCCTCCTTCTACGCACCTTCCCACCTTTCTTTATTTCCCTATTTCCTGAGCATCTTATATCTAGGCCATTTCATTCTCAGTTCTGTGCTCTTTGTGCCTTGTCTCTATTTCCACATAGCTATCTTCAACTGCAGATGTAAGCCTCACCACTCTTACTTAAAATATTCCATTCTTTCACATACTTGCATAATAATCCTAACTTAGATCTTATGGTATTCAGTCTTACCCTGACCCAATCTAGTAAGTTACTATTTCTTATTCCAATACTATCTGTCTCTATGAATCATGTAGAGGTATTCCTCGAGAATGTGACCTCCTGTTCATACACCTCTGAGTTAGTTTAAACTTACTCCAATAGCAATAGCAAATTGCATCATGCCTGACCTCTTCAGGTCACATCCAAAACATGTCCCAGTGTCCCAGGCATCTAAAGTTCTCTCACCTCTACAAACTCTCCAACCACTTATTGATTTGCTGTGTCATATTTCAAAACTCGCTTTCAAGTGGTACTGGGAGTATTTATAAATCTCTAAATCTGGGAAACCATTTTTAAAGTGTCTTATTTTGTTTGAAATAGACCTTACTGTACATGTTTAAGCTTGATATGTATGGCAGATATCAACAAATGTTAGAATAACTACTTAAGTTTGTTGTCACAAGCTAGAAAGTGCCAACAAAGTGGTCAATAAAGATTCATACAGGCAAACTGGAATGTTAATTTTGCATTTTCACAAAATAAAACTGTATATTACTAAGATGTTTCCTCGCATCTTTGAGTCAATTCAAGACTGGTATGTACAAGTAATTCCCAGGATATTTTGGGATACAAAAGTGTTCATCAAATAAACCTGACCTTATGAACCACTTCAAAATTAAAACACTTCCAATAGTTGTATACATGTAATTCAGAAACACATAAGTGTGCTTGTGTTCATGCTGGTGATGGAGGAGCTGTGAATTGACAGGAAGAGGGACTCATTTATTTCAATACCACAGCTTCAAAATTGTGTGCATCCTCAAAATGATGACAACTCAGAAACAAACCGCAATGTAGACTGATGGCCAATAGCAGCATTGAGAATTCAGAGGCCAAATTACAATTTTGTTAACTATTACTGACAGAGCAGAATGTTGCAGCAGAATTTATGGAATGCTTCTTCATTTTTGCTTTGGATATGAATTGGGATTTAGTGTTGTTAAATGCTGGCTATTTAGTATCACAATTTGACACAAGTAGACTTCTCAACTTACCTCAGTGCACAATACTCATTTTTTCTTTGCTCAGTTTCTCACTAATATTCTCCTTCCTCTCCCCTTGAGGTCCAGCTGGTGTTTGTTTCATAAGGCATTTGACATGTAAGGGTATCTTAGAAGCTTTGGAATAGCTCTGTCCACTGATATATGAATTACTGTCTCTGGACAGAGCTAGTCAGTTTTTTTTAGATTAGATTAGATTAAATTCCCTACAGTGCGGAAACAGGCCCTTCGGCCCAACCAGTTGTTCTAGCTTTTTTGCTGGTTGTTAGTCAATTCTACAATCTATAGCCATGTAGAACAGACCTGGTTACTACCTCTAAAGAGATAACAATGTTTCCTATCCAGTGTTAATGTAGTTAACCCATCTTAAGTTAATGTACCCTGTTATCTTACTATTATATAATAAGCTACCTCGTTACTCAAGCACATTTCTCTTGTACCAAAGATTTATTAGTGCTTAGTCCTTCACAACTTAATACTGGTAGGCCCTGTAGACTAGGCTTTTAAGACGAGTTGCTGGCAGCAAATCTACCCAAAGAAGATCCCAGAAGAACCGTCTGCCAGCTGCAAGAACTTACAATAAAACACAACTCCACCTTGTTCATTTTCAAACCTTCAAGCCGCACATTTCTCAAGTGCTCTCCTAGCTGTTCTTTCCCCCTCCACTCTCTGTAAACAACAACTCAGCTGAATGCCACTTACTACGGTGGTGAAAGCTGACTGGGAGGAGATGGATGCAATTGTTACAACCTTCATCACTTCCACATACCAAGAACCATAAGATGTTTAACTACCTCACAATGGTGGCCAATGGAAGGAAAAGCTGTAGTGTGAGTACACACATTCCTGGCTGTAGTTATCACCAATTCCATCACTGGGTGGTGCACTACATGCTCAAGCACAAAGTCAGTGCATTGCAGTGCTAGGTCAACCCAAGCAACAGGGTAGTTATTGTTGGATGGAAACTTCAGAGTGTCTCTGCCAACATCTACAATGCCCTTTTCCTCTTTGTAGGACTTTATTCCACTCCAGAGTTCTGAGTCCCAAGGTGACTAAACAGTCCAGTGGTGGAAGTGCACACTCTGCCACAAGTGAGAAAGGTGACATTTGAAGAGGCAAGTACATGGAATGCACAAGTCTTTGCATGCTCTTTGTACTTGGCTATTGGAGATGTTTGAGCTGGATGGCACCTTCAACAGATGCTTTTCCCCCAGTTCAGGTGTCTTTAGGCAAGCGATTCTATTTACAGTTATTGAAAAGCATGTCCAAAACATCGATTCTCCTACTCCTCAGAAGCTGCCTGACCTGCTATGCTTTTCCAGCGCCATACTTTTCGACTCCGATCTCCAGCATCTGCAGTCCTCACTTTCTCCATTTCTTTACAGTTGTCCAGGATTTTAACACTGTAACCTTCCTGGCTAACAGTTGGGCTCATGATCGCAAAACCCTCTGAAGCTAGTGAATCTAACTCGAGAGTTCCCAGAGAAGAATTGTCTATTGGAAATGTAAATGACCCGGTAATTACTGAATACTTTAGCCACTCAGGGATTGTGAGAGCCTCTGACACACATCTCCCAGAAGAGTTCCTCGACCCCAGTGACACCAGAGAAATCCCCAGAATTGTTACAGTGGAACAGAGCGATTTGATTGGCTGGAAGTTTCAATCCTGTCAGGTCACAGTTCATCGTTTATGGATACATTGCCCGAGGGATTGGAAAGGTAGGTAAGAGAACATGGGGCAACTGTTAGTCAGAAGTTTTGTTTATCAAGTTAATTTCAAAAGAACCAAATGTGTAAATCTCTCGGCAAGATCCAGGGGCCGAGCGAACTGAGAAGTTTAAAGCGGAAAAGGAGTGGGACTAACAGCGTACAGATTGCGTGCAAGGCCTTCTGACTTTAATGTGAAAAAACAGCATTAACTGATGGCCTTGTGTCAGTTTATCAGAAACATAAAACAATTTCACTGCAAAAAGGGGAGCCGATTAAAAAAAAAATCGATTTGTGAGATCGGTGCAAAGGTCGTACTTTTGTGCAACTTGGGCATAGTGCACGCAGGGGCCCCACTCGGGGCAGAGTATTCCAGTCATTAGGAGCTAATAATAAATTGCTGATCTTTGCAGAACTGGATTGCAGTGAGGTCCGTGTCCAACTGGAAACGTGAGTACGAAGGATTAGTGCGGAACTGTGTTCGAATCAACAACTTGCAGCACAGACACTAGCTGACGAATGCTGGAACTGCAGTTACACACAATCAGATTTTGTAGGCCAACTTGTACTCATTGCTGCCACACCGTTGTTTCTCTGTGATGAGTTCATGGAGACCTACTCTTGATCGTTAGTATTTTTTAAAAAATATAAATAAGAACGTGAGGTCTTGGAATCCAGCAGTGAAATTCCTCTGGGTTCCCAATGGACATAAGTGTTTTAAATAACTGATTTCTTTTGAAGCAGCAAAAATAACTTCGTCTGCTATCTCTAAAAACTACAGAAATCTGCTGTTTAAAACGTCCTGTCCTTTCCATGTCATGTTTATTTTCCACTTAACCTTTTGTAACATTTTGGATTGTTGTGTTAAGTACGAGTTTTGGGTAGTAAGTTTTCAGGTGACACCAAAATTGGTGCTATGGATAGGGCAGAAGGTTACCTCAAAGTACTAGGGGACCTTGGGCCAGTAGGCCGACGGATGGAGTTTACTTTAGATAAATGTGAGGAGTTGCATTTTGGAAAGGCAAATCAGGCAGGACTTAGACAGTTAAAGGTAAGGTCCTGGGGAGTGTTGCTGAACAAAGAGACCTTGGGGTGCAGGTTCATAGTTCCTTGAAAGTAGAGTCACAGGTTGATGAGATAGTGAAGAAGGTGTTTGATATGCTTACCTATATTGAGTATAGGAGTTGGAAGGTCATGTTGCCACTGTACAGTACATTGGTTAGGCCACTTTGAGAATACTGCACACAATTCTGGTCTCCCTACAGTAGGAAGGAAGTTGTGAAACTTGAAATGGTTGGGAAAAGATTGACAAGGATTTTGCCAGGGTTGGAGGGTTTGAGCTACAGGGAGAGGCTGTATAGACGGGGGCTATTTTCCATGGAGTGTTGAAGTCTGAGGGGTGATCTTGTAGAGATTTATAAAATCATGAGAGGCATGGATAAGGTGAATAGCCAAGTTCTTTTCCCTGGGTTGGAAAGTCCAAACCTAGAGGGTATAGGTTTACAGTGAGAAGGGAAAGATTTAAAGGGATGTAAGGGACAATTTCCTCACACAGAAGGTGGTGCTTGTATGGAATGAGCTGCCAGAGGCAGTGGTAGAGGCTGGTACAATTGCAACATTTATAAGGATCTGAACGGTTATATGAATAGGAAAAGTTTAGAAGGATATGGGCCAAATGCTAGCAAGTGGGATTCTATTAATGTAAGGTATCTGGTTGGCATGGATGAGTTGGACCAAAGCGTCTGTTTCCAGTTTGTACAGCACTGTGACTCTTAAGACTTGGTTAAAATTCAGTGCCATCCTGTATTTTCCCGTCTTTTCTGATCAGTTAAATTATTACTATTCTTCATTCTCACGGGCACCACAGTGACTCAGTGCTTAGCACTGCTGCCTCACAGCACAAGGGACCTGGATTCGATTCCAACCTTGGGTGGCTGTCTGTGTGGAGTTTGCACTTTCTCCCCATGTCTGCAGGGGTTTCCTCCAGGTGCTCCGGTTTCCTCCCACAGTCCAAAGATTTGCACATTTAGGTGGATTGGCCATACTAATTGCCTATACTGTCCGGGGCTGTGCAGGTTAGGTAGGTTAGCCATGGAAAATGCAAGGTTAGAGGGTTAGGGTAGTGGGGTGAGTCTGGGTGAGATGCTTTTCAGAGGGTCCAGGTCAACTCAGTGGGCCGAATGGCCTGTTTCCATAATGCAGGGATTCTATGATTCTCCTTGAGATTTGATATATGAGGCTGCAAAGAGGGTTGTGAGAGGCCAATAGATTTCATACCTTTGCAATGGTAGGATACGATGATGCCATATAGCAACAACTGAAAAGATTTTGGCTCTACTATAATTCCAGTCTTATCAAACTGTCTGAATCTACCCTCTGAATCGATCAGGTAGGCCACAGCACCCACACACAGTAAGTTGCTATGGGCAGAGTTTTCACATTGGGTGCAATAAATGATCTGCACGAAAATTGCTGCCTTTTTTGATTTTCCACTACTTTGTAGATGTTATATTTGTTGATTTTTCTCAAAAAAAAAATGCAGTTGGACAGTGTTATCCTTGCTGTTTTCTCGATTTTGGTAGTTGTAGTTTTGGTAGATGTAGTTTGATTAGTATACTGGAAAGGGGGTTTGTGACAGAAATGAGCATTTTACATCACTGTTAATTCATCACCTGTATGTAATCTCTGTTTTAAATGAATGAAGATATCTTTTAAAAATGTACAGAATCATTTGTTAATTGCATAAGAGTACAGTTGTCAATTAGAATGATAGAGTCACAGAGATGTACAGCATGGAAACAGACCCTTCGGTCCAACCCGTCCACGCTGACCAGATATACCAACCCAATCTAGTCCCACCTGCCAGCACCCGGCCCATATCCCTCCAAACCCTTCCTATTCATATACCCATCCAGATGTCTTTTAAATGTTGCAATTGTACTAACCTCCATCACTTCCTTTGGCAGCTCATTCCATACACATACCACCCTCTGCGTGAAAAAGTTGCCCCTTAGGTCTCTTTTATATCTTTCCTCTCTCACCCTAAACCTATGCCCTCTAGTTCTGGACTCCCTGACCCCAGGGAAAAGACTTTGTCTATTTATCCTATCCATGCCCCTCATGTTTTTGTAAACCTCTATAAGGTCACCCCTCAGCCTCCAACGCTCCAGGGAAAACAGCCCTAGCCTAGTCAACTTCTCCCTAAAGCTCAAATCCTCCAACCCTGGCAACATCCTTGTAAATCTTTTACTGATTCCTTTCAAGTTTCACAACATCTTTCTGATAGGAAGGAGACGAGACTTGCATGTAATATGCCAACATTGGCCTAACCAATGTCCTGTACAGCCGCAACATGACCTCCCAACTGCTATATTTAATACTCTGACTAATAAAGGGAAGCATCCAAACGCCGCCTTCACTATCCTATCTACCTGCGACTCCACTTTCAAGAAGCTATGAACTGCAATCCAAGGTCTCTTTGTTCAGCAAGACTCCCGAAGACCTTACATTAAGTGTACAAATCCTGCTAATATTTGCTTTCTCAAAATGCAGCACCTCACATTTATCTAAGTTAAACTCTATCTGCCACTTCTCAGCCCATTGGGCCATCTGATCAAGATCCTGTTGTAATCCGAGATAACCTTCTCTGCTGGCCACTGCACCTCCAATTTTGGTGTCATGTGCAAACTTACTAACTATACCTCTTATGCTCACAGCCAAATCATTTATATAAATGACAAAAAGTAGTGGACCCAGCACCGATCTTTGTGACACTCCACTGGTCGCTGGCCTCCTTTTGAGCCAGTTCTGTATCCAAATGACTAGTTCTCCCTGTATTCCATGAGATCTAACCTTGTTCACCAGACTCCCACTAGGAACCTTGTCCAATGCCTTACTGAAGTCCATATAGATCACATCCACCGTTCTGCCCTCATCAACCCTCTTTGTTACTTCTACAAAAAACTCAATCAAGTTTGTGAGACACGATTTCTCACATACAAAGCCATGTTGGCTATCCCTAATCAGTCCTTGCCTTTCCAAATACCTATACATCCTGTCTCTCAGGATTCGCTCCAACAACTTGCCCACAACAACCGAGGTCAGGCTCATCGGTCTGTAGTTCCCTGGCTTGTCCTTACCACCTTTCTTAACAGTGGCAGCATGTTAGCCAACCTCCAGTCTTCCACCACCTCACATGTGACTATCGATGATACACATACCTCAGTGAGAGGCCCAGCAATTACTTCCTTAGCTTCCCACAGACTTCTAGGTTACGCCTGATCAGGTACTGGGAATTTATCCACATTTATGCATTTCAAGACATCCAGCACTTCTTCTGTAATATGGACATTTTCAAGATGTCGCCATCTATTTCCCTACATTCTATATCTTCCATGTCCTTTTCCACAGTAAATACTGATGCAAATACTTGTTTAGTATCTCCCCCATCTCCTGCAGCTCCACACAAAGGCTGGCTTGCTGATCCTTGAGGGGCCCTATTCTGTCCCTAGTTACCCTTTTGTCCTTAATGTATTTGTAAAAACCCTTTGGATTGTCCTTAACTCTATTTGCCAAAGCTATCTCATGTCCCCTTTTTGCCCTCCTGATTTTCCTCTTAATTATACTCCTACTTCCTTTATACTCTTCTAAGGATTCACTCGATCTATCCTGTCTATACTTGACATATGCTTCCTTCTTTTTCTTAACCAAACCCACAATTTCTTTAGTCATCCAGCATTTCCTATACCTACCAACCTTTTCTTTCACCTTGACAGGAATATACTTTCTCTGGATTCTTGTTATCTCATTTCTGAAGGCTTCCCATTTTCTAGCT
>NC_057728.1:24999761-25029754 GCF_004010195.1 Chiloscyllium plagiosum
TTTGGAAAGTTAAAATCCTCTACCATAACCACCCTATTATTCTTACAGATATCTGAGATCTCCTTACAAGTTTGTTTCTCAATTTCCCTCTGACTATTAGGGGGTCTATAATACAATCCCCAATAAGGTGACCATCCCTTTCTTATTTCTCAATTCCAACCAAATAACTTCCCTGGATGTATTTCCAGGAATATCCTCCCTCAGTACAACTGTAATGCTATCTCTTATCAAAAATGCCACTCCCCCTCCTCTCTTGCCTCCCTTTCTGTCATTCCTGTAGCATTTGTATCCGGAACATTAAGCTGCCAGTCCTGCCCATCCCTGAGCCATGTTTCTGTAATTGCTATGACATCCCAGTCCCATGTTCCTAACCATGCCCTGAGTTCATCTGCCTTCCCTGTTAGGCCCCTTGCATTGAAATAAATACAGTTTAATTAATCAGTCCTGCCTTCTTCTTTACTTTGTCCCTGCCTGCCCTGACTGTTTGACTTGCCTTTGTTCTCAACTGTACCCGTCTCAGATTGACCTCTTTCTTCACTATCTCCCTGGGTCCCACCTCCCAACCTTACTAGTTTAAATCCTCCCAAGCAGCTCTACCACATCTCCCTTCCAGTATATTAGGCCCCTTCCAATTTAGGTGCAATCCGTCTTTCTTGTACAGTGATTTCTACCCCAAAACAGCTTCCAATGATCCAAAAATGTGAATCCTTCATCTGCTCTATCCTCCTATTCCTGCCCTCACTAGCTCGTAGCACTGGGAGTAATCCAGATATTACTACTCTCGAGGACCTCCTCTTTAAATTCCTGCCTAACTCTCTGTAATCTCCCTTCAGAATCTCAACCTTTTCCCTTCCTATGTCATTGGTTCCAATGTGTACAATGACCTCCTGCTGGCCCCTCTCCCCCTTGAGAATATTCTGCACCTCTCTGAGACATCCTTGATCCTGGCACCAGGGAAGCAACACACCATTCTGATTTTTCGCTGCTGGCCACAGAAACGTCTGTTTGTACCTTCGACTCGAGAGTCCCCTAAGGCTATCAATTGCTCGGAACCTGATGTACCTCTCAATACCTGAAACTTGGTTGTTCGTGCTACGTTCCCCTATGAATCCATCACCCCCTACATTTTCCAAAACAGCATACTTGTTTGAAATTGGGATAGCCACAGAAGACTCCTGCACTAACTGCCTACCTCTCTTACCTTTCCTGGATTTAACCCATCTATGCTCCAGGTTAAATTAATACTTATGGCTTATATTTTAAGAGTAATGAAGAGACATAGCTCAATAAAACATATAATCAAGAAAGAACCCACTCTACTCACTACTGCTGACTTATTGTAAGGCCACACTTAAAACATCCAATTATCTGTTTCTGTGCTGTGACTTCTTCCAGACAGGTTCCTCCAAGATCAGCTGTAAATTTCATTGTTAATTTTCCCAGACGCACTCTGATGTCCAGTGATACATGAATTCAAACAGCAAAGGCAGTAACTGCTAACTGTCAGTTAACAATGTGGGTTTCTTTCTTCCTGTCTCTCTCTCCTGCACTGACCTCACCTTGTGCTCCCTTTTAAAAGTGCTGTTGTTTTGACTTTTTTTTTCCTCTGGAGTTCCAAAACAATGCAATTCTGAAAAAGTTACAATATTTATTAATGTGCTTATAAATTTCTTTGCTCCCAAAGTGCCACCTTAATTTTTATAGCTTCTCGAAACCCACACCTTTACCACCTAGAAAGATAAAGGGAGCAGATATATGGAATCAACATCATCTTCATATTTCCTCCAAGCCTTACACCATCCTGACTTGAAACTGTAGGAGAGCCCTTCTCTGTCATTGGGTCAAGGCCCTGTAATTACCTCCTGACAGCACTGAAGGTGTGTTTACGCTCCGAGGACTGCAGTAGGTCAAGAAGACTGCTCTACCTTTACCTGTTCAAGGGCAGTTAGAAATGAACAATAAATGTTATCCAAGCAAGCATGCCACATCCCGTGAATGAATTGAAGAGGTGAGCGCAATTGTCTGTAACTCCAAATGGAAGATGACATCTCTTAGTGTAGCATATTCTCAGTGATGCATTTAAGTGTCAGCCTCTTTTTTTTGTGCTGCAGTCTCCTCTTTCTTGTTCATAATTCAAGACAAAGATGACTGTGTTCACCCTCTGAGGTATGTGGTTCAGTTGCTAAGGCCAATTTGCAGAAGTTTTGACTGCAAACAGGACAGGGTACCATAGACGATTGAGTTTAGGACAAGTTGCTGACACAAATTTGTTATGTTGTGTTTTCCTTCTACTTTTGATTAGCGTAGCCTTTTTTGGAAACAAGCACTTCTTATATTTGGCGCAGCATATGCAATTCTGCGTGTATGTCCGAATACTTGAAGTGAAAATTGAAACGCCTAAGTGATGTCTTTGCAACTTTTCTTTGATATCAAGTCTCCAGAGTCTCCATGACCTTTTTAAATGAGACACAGTGTTGTAATTGAGCCAACACTAACGCCAAGTCTTCAAGCAGATGGGACTAGATTAGGTTGGGATGTCTGGTCGGCATGGATGAGTTGGACCGAAGGATCTATTTCCGTGCTGTACATCTCTGACTCTGAGGTACACTTGGAGTTCAAGAAGTTAGCGTTGGAAGGGGTTAAAATAAAACAAATCCAATTTAACCAAGACAGACAGGTTCAAAACAAGATATATGTGGAGAAGCACTGACCACAAATCATTCCATATAAAAGCTAGGTTTTGAGCAGTTAGATAAGTAGCAAATCACAACTTTCTCCATTTTAAGCAAAGAGGAAGCTGTGAACCACAGTTAACTTCTGTGGCGGGAGTCTAAGGCAAAAGACCTCCTCTTAAATGAGGCGTAGCCAAAGCAGAATAAGAAGAAACCGATATATGATTGACATGGAATTGTGTGTAAAAATATGATTGTAACCGCTAAAAGGCAGACTCCCTAGGCAAGGATGACTTTTGTCCCTTGAGTCCCTTGTATTGCAGTTATAAAGGCACTGTGTGTGTGTAACAAGAATGCTATCGTCTGACTAAGTGTTCTTTCGACAATTTTTGGAGGTCCCACAGCGATGGCTAACTCTTTGGCTTGAGGCACAGGTCTGGGGATCACGCCTCACTGGTAAACAAATCAGCCGTGGCCTACAAAAGGTAGCAACTTCTATCCCTTTGGTTTGGTTACTGGCGAGGAACAGTTGTGACCTGTGTTCCAGGACTGAGGTAAGCTGATTAGAAGTGACGATATGACCGATTTGGATGTATGATGTCAGTGAATGTTATTCTAAGGTCTTAGAAAAGTTTGATAGAGGCATCAGGGACCCCAGCTGACGAAAATCTGGGATGAAGAAGTGAAAGAAGTCAGGGACCCTAGCTGACAGTTATCTGAGAAGAGATTGGGCAGCTTAGTAAATTGTAATATACACATTAAAGTGTGTGTGTGTGTGTGTCAGAGTGTGAGACACAGCACTCAAAAGAATGGGAATCAACGTCTCTCATGAGGCACATTCTTCGAAGGGAACACTTTACATACATGTATATCCATTGTGGACCTGAATCTGAAACAAAACTTTGTCGACAAATGAGTCAAATGGACACCAAGGACCTGAGAAGCCATTTCTACCTGTTGGCACATTGAATTGTGATAGCATAAAACAATTGGCAGAAACTTTGAGAAAAACAGAAAGGAAAAGGAAACGGAGAGAGAGAGAGACACCAGCTTTTGGTGCTGTGTTCACTGAACTAAGAGTTAACACCTAATGGTCTGTTTTGGATATACTTTCATTCATTGGTAGTTAAATGGTTGAGTGTAATATTTGTATTTTCATTCCCTGGAACTCTAGATCCAGGATTGTTGAATTTAGTTTCCATTTTGGAAATCCATGGTGATTTGAAAATGTAGTCTGTGCCTGTGTCAGTGTGGAACATGCATGGTTAATGTAATGTCCTTTTGAGGAACAATTAGTACTAGTGTTCTGCCTGGAACTTGATTTTTAAAAATTGACTTGTAATGCTTTGTAAAAATTTACCTCTTGGAATTGGAATTGATCGTGTGTGGAATTGCATTTTCTGGCCAGAGTGAACTTTCAAAAACTGTTTTAATATGTACGGTAATAGAACATAGAACATTACAGTGCAATACGGCCCCTTCGGCCTTTGATGTTGTACCGACCTGTGAAACCAATTGAAGCATATCTAACCTACACCATTCCATTTACATCCGTATGTTTATCCAATGACCATTTAAATGCCCTAAGATTGGCCAGTCAACTGCTGTTGTAAACAGTATGTTCCATGCTCCTCCTGCTCTCTGAGTAAAGAAACTAACTGATATTTGTCCTATATCTATCACCCCTCAATTTAAAGCTATGTCCCCTTGTTCTAGCCATCACCATCTGAGGAAAAAGGCTCTCACTGTCCGCTCTATCTAACCTTCTGATTACCTTATGTCTCAATTACGTCACCTCTCAACCTTCTTCTCTCTAATGAAAACGGCTTCAAGTCCCTCAGCCTGTCTTCATAAGACCTTTCCTCCATACCAGGCAACATCCTAGTAAATCACATCTGAATTCTTTCCAAAGCTTCCACATCCTTCCTATAATACGGTGACCAGAACTGTATGCAATAGTCCAAGTGCAGCCGCATGAGAGTTTTGTACAGCTGCAGCATGACCTTCTGGCTCCGAAACTCAATCCCTCTACCAATAAAAGCTAACACACCATATGCCTTCTTAACAACCCTATCAACCTGGGTGGCAACTGTCCGGGATCTATGTACATGGACACCAAGATCTCTCTGCTTATTTACACTACCAAGAATCTTACCATTAGCCCAGTACTCTCTATTCCTGTTGCTCTCTCCAAAGTGAATCGCCTCACACTTATCAGCATTCAAGTCCATTTGCCACTTCTCAGCCCAGCTCTGCAGCTTATCTATGTCACTCTGTAACTTGCAACATTCTTCAGCACTGTACACAATTCCATCAACCTTTAGTGTCATCCGCAAATTTACTAACCCATCCTTCTACGCCCTCATCCAGGTCATTTGTAAAAATGACAAACAGCAGTGGCCCCAAAACAGATCCTTGCAGTACACCACTAGTAACTGAACTCCAGGATAAACACTTCTCATCAACTACCACCCTCTGTCTTCTTTCAGCTAGCCAATTCCTGATGCAAACTGCCAAATCACCATCAATCCCATGCCTCTGTATTTTGTGCAATAGCCTATTGTGGGAAATCTTATCAAACGCCTTACTGAAATCCGTATACACCACATCAACCACTTTTCCCTTATCTACTTGTTTGGTCACCATCTCAAAGAACGCAATAGAAGGTTTGTGAGGTACGACCTACCCTTCATAAAACTGTATTGATTATGCCATATCAACTTATTCCCTTCTAGATGATTATAAATCCTATCTCTTATAACCTTTTCCAACACTTTACCCACAACCAAAACAAGGCTTACTGGTCTATAATTACCAGGGTTGTCTCTACTCCCCTTCTTGAACAAGGGGACAACATTTGTTATCCTCCAGTCTTCTGGCAATATTCCTGCAGACCATGACAACATAAACATCAAAGCCAAAGGCTTTGCAATCTCCTCCCTAGCTTCCCAGAGAATCCTCTGATAAATTTCATTCAGCCCAGGGGACTTGTGTATTTTCACACTTTCCAGAATTGCTAACACCACCTCCTTGTGAAACTCAATCCCATCTAGTATAGTAGCCTGTATCTCAGTATTCTCCCCGGCAGCATTGTCATTTTACAGTGTGAATACTGATGAAAAATATTCATGTAGCGCTACAATTTCCTCATTGTAAAATGTATTTTGTGAAAATTGGAATTTTGGAAATGCAACCCTGTTTGAAAAAAACTCCAGTGAAATGTTCTACAATCTCAGAAAACTGATGAGGATGTGGAAGTTACGTTGAACGATATTTGGGTATTGATGGAGATTTGAGCATGCCCGCCCTTATAAGTGCTGTTGTAAACGAGTTGCAACCATGTATGAAATAAACATTCTGTACCATCTTTATAGGACAGGAAACTGAGTGTCTGCATTAAATCTTGAGTATTCTACAACATTGACATTAATAATTACAGCTCAAGATGGAAAAAAAAAGGAAAGATCTGATTGGATCTTTGTGGCTGATGGAGCTAGATCACCCCACAGACCGCACTGGATCAATGTGGACAGAGGCAAGGGATGTGGCCAGGTTGGGGGAAGAGGCAAGTCAAGACCTTGTTTTAATTGTGGCCAATATTGGTCCCGAGAGTATCCAAATAAGTTGCAGGAGAATGTAGTGTACTTCAGTCTCTCCAATCCCTTTCCTCTTTTGCATCAGTCGCAATAGCAGGAATGAAATTGGCAAACCCAGATAAAGGTCAGCTCCCACTAATCCCTGTAATGATGTATACTTAGGAAACTGTCACGATGATCTTTCAGCCAAGGCAGCAACCGCAGAATGGCCTAGGGCAATGGTACATTTATGTGTTGCCCTTACTGCCCATAAGAATTCTGCCCCATCCCTTGAGGAAATTATTAATTTTCAATCAGAACCCAGCACTGCAGAACAATCTGCCTGGCAGGCTGCAGAACATCACTGACAACTGAATGGCTTCTGGATCTCCCATGATGGCTGCGTGATAGCACCCTTTGCCATGTTACCCTGGCTTGCCCGCGTGTGCCATCATTTTACACAGAGGCAAGGTGGGAGGGGCTGCTGAATAGTATTGTACAACAATCCTGGTAAGCACCAAGCTTCGCGACCATAGCAGAGACATAAGTGCCAGATGTATGGTATGTCAGATGTTTAATGTGGGAAAAAACCCCAGTGTTAAGCCTGCTTCACAGCCCAACCATAAGGCCCTTTGTGTATCTGCAAATGGACTTTATTTAAATGCCTAAATGTGTAGGTTTTAGTTATGTATTCATTATTTTGGATGCATTCTCCAGGTGAATGGAAGCTTACCCTACCTGAATGAATGACGTCATCGTAGTGGCCAAGGTCTGGCTGCCAGACTTTGCACCCCATTTCGGAGTGCCAGAACAAATATCAAGCCGAAATAGACCGCATTTTACAGGACAAATAGTTAAGGAACTGCTTCAAGGACGACAGAGCAAGCATCACCTATCATTCCCATATCATACCTAGTCAACTGGAGCAGTAGAAATACACAATAGAATATTTTTAAAAATGTAACTGACTTATTTGGGGAAACTGGCTTGAGCTGGCCAGGGACATTACCTATCACACTTAAGTTAATGAGATCAAGTCCTAACAGGGTAAAGGGACTGTCCCTCCATGCGATAATAATGGGTAGAGCAATTAAACTGCCAATAAATGGTCCTCTTACCACCAAGCAAATAAACATCAACAGCATGGATGAACCCCTATTCAACTATTGTATGGCATTAACTAAGTCTCTGAAAGCCTTCCTTTCACAGGCAGTTGAAGCCCAAAAGGAAACCACAGAGGAAAGCTGCCACATATATCAGCCAGGAGACTATGGGTTCGTGAAATCGTTCCGCCAAAAGAACTGTTTGGGATTCAGGTGGGAAGGGTTGTACTGAGTACTGTTGGTGACACACACTGCAGTGAGGATGGAAGAATGGCCCATGTGGATCCACGCATCACATGTCAAACCGACTCCGACACCAGAAGGGTCAGACAAGGCAAAGAACACCTAAAGACTGTTATGTCGCAAAAGCGAGAGCGAAGAGCAGAGTTGAAGTTACAGTTGAAACTGGTTCGAAGCAGATAAGCATATATGACAAACAGACTGTTGGCTAGACGTTGTGGTTAGGATTCAGAAGGTTTTGCAGAAAGATGAGAGATCAGAGGGTACTGATTATTATCTGGAATTTCTGGAAAGATCAAGTAAAAAATGTATAAAATTGTGGAAGAGCTATTATAAGAGGTCTCATAGCAGAATTTTGAATTTAGACAAACTTGCATAGAAATGTATCAAATACTAGAATGAGTTATAAAGTAAGTTTTAAGATATATGGGTAATCTTAGAGAAAGAACAAACAACAATTGGGGATGGGGATTAGTGGAAAAAAAATTAGGATAATGGATTGAAATCGCATTTGAAGTTATAATGCATTTTAATGAAAAGGAAATTTAGGTTAAAGTACTTTAACTAATAGCTTTCTCTTGGTGATGTTTGTGTCCTTGTCTTTCCTTGGTGAACTTGATGATCAAGCCACTTCTTGAAGCATCGGGCTGGTACATGGAGAGATAAGTAGAATCTCATAGATCTTTTGATAAGATCATATGGAAGTCAAGAATGCATGACAGTCTTGGGACACCGATGTAAGTGTGCAAAAGTAGTTGTTACCTCAGAAGTAACAAACATGAGTGGGTACTGGTGGGAAAAATAATTACACTGAAGAATGGGCCTTCGACATGTACACCTACTTGACAAATGGATTCCTGTGGCTTGGAAGGTACAAGAACATAGTTTAAATGATAAGACACTGACAGATAATCCATAGAGAAACTGACTTTAAAATGACGATAGTGAGCTGTAATGAAAGGAAGAAAACAAAAACGACATACAGATACCTCATATGGGGGATTTTGAGTCGATATATGATGATAATGAGTCACCTCCAAGCAGAATCGCATTGCTCTGCACTGGACCTTAGTTGAAAAAAATGGCACTTGTGCCCTCTGGTCAGGAATATTGCACCCACAGCCCTGATAACTCCGAAGAAATCACTAACTTGGCTGACCATGTCAGAAAGGAAATGGACAAGTTAAAAGAACCCAGCAATGGCTGGGGACCCTTTAGTTGGCTACATAGCCTTTTTGGAAATTGGGGAAGCTCAATTGTTCAGTGGTGTATTGGGGTACTGTCTTGATCATGACGGTCTCGGTCCTGATAGGGTGAATTAGAACGCTTTGCACCAGTTGTGTAAAAAAGGACTACAACCAGTGCCATGGTCCAGTAGGTGACCACATCAGAGGATAAAGATGTCGAATTCTGAAGACTGGCTCAGATTGACTTCTAAGGTTGCCCTTTCAGGACAAAATGGGGAAGTGTGGAAGGGGTTAAAATAAAACAAAGACAAATTAAACAAGACGACAGGTTCAAGACAAAACAACTTCCTCCACATTAAGCAAAGAGGAAGCTGTGAACCACGTTTAACTTCTGTGATGGGAGTCTAAGGCAAAAGACCTCTTAAGTGAGGCATAACCAAAGCAGAATATGATTGGTCTATTGTGCTGCCAAGGCTTGAAAATCAATATGTAATTGGTCAATAAGAAGAATTGATATATGTTTGACACGGAATTGTGTATGACAACATGATTGTAACCGTGGAAAGACAGACCCTTTTGTAAGGTTGAGTCCCTTGCTAGTAATAAAGATGCTGTGCGTGTTTAACAAGAATACTATTGTCTGTCTAAGTGTTCTTTTGACATCAGTAATTTAGGATTTCAAGTTGTAATCTGAGTGTGCCCAATTCTCAAAACATAATTACTTATGGGAACAAAATACCCTTCTCTACTTGAATTTGAATAATCAAATCTCTTACTTTCCCATGACATGTGGCACACATTCCTTAACTAGTAACTTTGCCCTGTTGCTCAATCTCCTTCCAGGAGATGTTGATGCAGAAGGAATATTCCCACTTTCAAACATTCAAACACTGAGACTGTAGAACATGAGGGAAGACTCTCTGCTCTGGAAGAGGATAAGAGTGACAACATATTGCTAGTCTCAGGTTGGTGACTGAGCACCTACATCTGGCATTCCTGTGAAGACACAAACAACATTCTGCCAACAGCTCCCCTCTCCCAATTTATGTTTATAGTCCCAAAGGACAAGATGAGAAGGAACCTCAGAATGGATTATTTGGGGATTCTGGACGCAGTATTATTGCTGGAGATGTTCTGGTTATGATTACATGGGTAAAGGTGGAAACCAGTCAGGATAGCCCCATTGAGCTGAATGATGGACAGCAGTGCAGAAGAAGTGTCTGTTTTGCTGTCAAATGTGGTGTCTTCAACTGTACTACTGTTGTAGTTCATGGCTGTCTTCTGCCATAACACTGGAGAACCCAACACACTCTAACTGAAGAAATATTGGAGAAGAACCTCGGGTCAGAGCTAAGCAGGCAACATCTTGGCATAACCTTTTTTTTGGTGAAAAAGAGAAAGGTGGGCAGGCAGAGGAAACGAATAGATGGTCTCAATCTCTGTACCAAAGTGGCTGTGAACACTGAATAAGTGTTGGAGCTAGGAATTGAAGAGGCAAATTGAACTTTTTGAAGACTTCAATGAACTTAATATACTCAATGTCAAATTTGACAGTGTGATTAGTTAATCATCTTTTCATTGTGAAATTAGGTAATCATTTTATTTATGATGTAGTTTAACATCTTTACTTTTAGCTCTTGGATTGGCAACCAGAATGATTCTAGAAGTGTTTGAGTGATTTGATTGTTTTGATTCATGTTTTATAGATTCACAAATCTACATCCCCATAGATTAGCCAGTGTTGAAACTTATTGGTTCCAGCCAATTAAAATGTGATGAGAAAGGTGACATGATGGGTTGAAAACTCTGATAAGACATATACATATACATTTTTCTTGATTGATGTTGAATGGAATTTGAAATTTTTGGGCCCCCACAGCAGGATTGACTTTTGGCTAAAATTGTCTATCATGGTGAAAGCTGATGTGTAATCTCCAAATTAAGTTGCCTTTTTCAGGACAAAAAAAGCCTTTTCAAACAAAAAAATCTTCTGCCATGACACCAAAGATGCTCCCTCCAATTCTAAACGTGTCGAACCTTATTTAAATTGATCAGGAGGAACAAAAAATAAATTGATGATTGATCTGACTCTGTTTTCCCCTCCTCAGTGCCTGTACTCACTGGAGAATGCTGTGTAAACGTATTCATCTCTTGGCCCAACCTTGTGCAGCTCAGGGTTTCATCATTGCTCGAAGACTTCTCTATGGTTTGTTAACAGTCCTTTTTACACAACTCTTTCTTTGCTGCTGAATTTATTTCGGTCTTCAATAGATTTGGGTTTTTTTTTTGCAGTTTGTAATTTAGTATCTTTTATTCAAATTTTTAAATTCTAGCTGTAAAATCATTTTTTTTTTATAAAGTCTGTTAAAATTGGGCCAACATTATATTTTGGCATTTGGGGTCAGCATCAAGCCTTGCAATATAAATGGATTAGGTGCAGAATTAAATTCCTTCCTCTCTACCCGTGTGACTGTACCTCTGCTCCAACTTTAGAAGAACACCCTGATTGTCATCATGTGCAGATTCCATTATTCTGTCAATTATCTGAAAGGTCGGTTTGCTGGTTCATTTTGTCTTAAATGACTGTGACTTCAATCCATGCTCTTTCAGATTTATCCAATATAGATTGCAGAAGAAGACAGGAGATTATCATGTATGGGCCAGATGATCCAATAACTACCTCGGCAGATTAACAAATTACCTTTATTTAGCTACTTAAAATACACTGATCAGACTGTAGCTGCTGTATACTGAACTTGAAGAAAAATCTTACATTGATATAGAATCTTTTCATACTTTCAGGACATCTTAAAAATATTTCACATACAATTAATGATTTTGGATGTGCAGTTTCTATTATGTAAGCAAGTATGGGAACCAACTTTTATACACTTTCACAAATAGCAAGTGGCCAGCAATGTGGTGGTCTTGGTTGATGAGGAATGTTGATTAGGATAGATGAGAACTCCTTCATTTTTTTACACAGTGCTGAGAGATTTTTTATATCTGCAGATGTAGCTGCAGTTTAAGGCTCTGGTGAAAAGATGGTGATCTTGAATCACACAATACTCCATGAAAAGGTACAACTGAGATTGTGTGCACAGATCATAAAGTGGCTACACTGGCTGAGTCAAGTTAACAACCAAATAAAGCTGAATTGATCACATCAGTGGGCCAGGAATGTCCACTAGCCCTAGAATGTGGACATCAGTAGGGATGCTGGGCCACCCTTTCCCATCTCCCTGGTCTATGTGTTCCTTCTAGGTACAAAGGGAGCCTTCTGTATGAGAAGGGAATAATGTAACTAAGTCCTTGCAAAAAAAAACAAATTAAGTGCATTCAAAAGAATTGAAATAATAGCTCATTTTTTGCTTTATACAGATGGATTGGTTAAACTTCAGCCAGAGGTCTCTGAAGCAATAGCCAAGAAGAAGGCTGTGGTGGCTTTGGAGAGCACAATCATCACACATGGCATGCCATACCCTCACAACCTGAAGTATGTGGACTCTTTCAGAACACTGGGTGGGGAGAAGTTGGGGAGTTTACAGTTGTAGCATGATCTGCCCTCTCTTCAGAAGGAAATTTTGGATTTGATATCATCAGCCACTGCTAGGGATCAAATCGTTCTTTTTGAAATATATTCCAGCAATGCTGTGACTGCCAGGAATACTAGTAGGAAGAGTTACTCTTACATTTAAAAACAAAAAGGGCCTCTCTACAGTTTTGCAGGATGTACTCCCTAAAGCACCACTAAAGCCCTTGGAAAATTCCAGAAACCCGGTTAACCAGTCACCACAAACTGCCAGGCTTGGTTCTATATGTAAGGGGCTGAATTTAGTTTTCAGAGAGAGCACATTAGCTATCCATTATGGGCCTTGCCTGACATTCTTTTCACAATGAAGTGGAACATGCAGCAGGCAGCTGGTCCACTAAAGCTGGCAGTTAAAATTAACCTGAAGGAATCTACAAAATACAAATCAAAATATTGGTAGATCTTGTGGAAACAAGTGCAGTTGTGCGGTCAGGGGGTGAGGTGGTTACAGAGAAGATCACTGTGAGGTGCAGTTAACATGAGGGCTTAATCAAGACGGACGTACTTCTCTACCTGAAACCTGTTCTTGAATGTATGTGTAGATCATGGGGTAAAGAGGGCAGGTTCAGAGGGAACCTGTGGCCTGTGTTGAAGTTGGCTGGGGTGCTGTTTGAGAGTCATTTGAAAGAAGAGAGAAGGTGGTGGCACAAGTCTCAAACGTGATTCACACCATTTCTAGGAGATGGCCCTGAAAATGCAAAAAATATCAAAAGCCCAATTCCTCAAAGTGGGAGGACAAACGGAATACTTATTTAAAGAAAGATATACTGACATTTGGAAGCAGAACAAAGAAGGTTCATTCAGTAGATCCCAGGTACGAAGGGATTTTCTAAACAGGAGGGGTTAATTAGGTTGGGCTCATACACCTTGGAGTTTAGAAGAATGAAACATTACCTTGTTGAAACATACAAGATTGTTTGTTTGAAGGGGAGGAAGGGGTAGACGTGGGAAGATTATTTCCCTCTGTAGGACCCTCTGATCACAGAGCATATAAGGCATCACCCGATTAAGACAGAAATGAGAAATTTCTTCTCTCAGAGAGTTGTAACACTGGAATTCTTTACCGCAGAAGACTGTTGAGGCTGAATTATTAAGATTATTCAAGGATGGGATAGACATATTTTTAACCAGTAAGGGTTGGCAGGAAAAGGCCAGAAAGTGATGCCGAAGATTATCAGATCAGTCATGATTTCATTGAGTGACAGAACAGATGTGGTGCTGATTAAGCTGCCTTCTGCTCCTATATCTATTATCAATTATTTTGGGTGGATGAAAAATTGGCTGACTTAGGGATACCATTCTAACAAGAGCTAAATAGCTGTGAGCCCTGATTAGGTGTGTCCTGATCGGTATAGTCAACCTCTAGACAGTGGCAGTGCTACATGGGTCTCTCTCTCTCATCTGATATAGAAACACGGTTGAACGAAACACAGCTGCTGCAGATCAAGGGAGGGCTTCCCATCCTCTTGTGGGGTAAGGTGGAGGATACTAGGTCATGAAGACCAAAACGATTATGCGAGACCAATGCTGAAACGAGGAAGATTACTCGTGAAGTCCTGAGATGTGAGAGAACTGTGGGATGCTCAGGATGATGACGTAGTGCTGTGGATGATCAGTGGCAGATTGAGATTTACAGGAGAGTTACAGGGGATAATGTACCTCTGCGCAGTGTGTTGGGATGCCTAGAATGTCCCTGGTAGGTGGTCATGTCTCCGTTTGACAAGGTTCCCCATGGGAGACTGGTTAGCAAGATTAGATCTCATGGAATACAGGGAGAACTAGCCATTTGGATACAGAACTGGCTCCAAGGTAGAAGACAGAGAGTAGTGGTGGAGGGTTGCTTTTCAGACTGGAGGCCTGTGACCAATGGAGTGCCACAAGAATCGGTGCTGGGTGCAATATTTTTTGTAATTTTATATGAATGATTTGGATGGGAACATAGGTATGGTTAATAAGGTTGCAGATGACACCAAAATTGGAGGTGTAGTGGACAGTGAAGAAGGTTACCTCAGATTACAAAAGGATCTTGATCACATGGGCTGAGGAGTGGCAGATGGCGTTTAATTTAGATAGATGCGAGGTGCTGTATTTTGGAAAAGCAAGTCAGAGCAAGACTTATACACTTAATGGTAAAGTCCTGGGGAGTGTTGCTGAATAAAGAGACCTTGGAGTGCAGGTTCATAGCTTCTTGAAAGTGGAGTCGCAGGTAGATAGGATAGTGAAGGCGGCGTTTGGTATGCTTTCCTTTATTGGTCAGAGTACTGATTATAGGAGTTGGGAGGTCATGTTGCGACTGTACAGGACATTGATTAGGCCACTGTTGGAATATTGCATGCAATTCTTGTCTCCTTCCTATCAGAAGGATGTTGTGAAACTTGAAAGGGTTCAGAAAAGATTTACAAGAATGTTGCCAGGGTTGGAGGGTTTGAGCTATAGGAAGAGGCTGAATAGGCTGGGGCTGTTTTCCCTGGAATGTCAGAGGCTGAGGGGTGACCTTGTAGAGGTTTATAAAACCATGAGTGGCATGGATAGGATAAATAGACAAAGTCTTTTCCCTGGGGTATAGGAGTCAGGAACTAGAGAGCATAGGTTTAGGGTGAGAGTAGAAAGATTTAAAAGGGATCTAAAGAGCAACCTTTTTCACACAGAGGGTGGTGCATGTATGGAATTAGCTGCCAGAGGGAGTGGTGGAGGCTAGTACAATTGCAACATTTAAGAGTTATCTGACTGGGTATATGAATAGGAAGGGTTTAGAGGGATATGGGCCAGGTACTGGCAAATGGGACTAGATTGGGTTGAGATATCTGGTCGGCATGGATGAGTTGGACCGAATGGTCTGTTTCTGTGCTGTGCATCTCAATAACTCTGACTCTGTCTGATAAGAGGGTGGACAAAATTATCTGAAGGCAAGCTAAAGGTGTTGATCCGAGGCTGGGAGTGGGAAACTCCATAATGGAGGAGCTAGCCTGCAGAGCCATGGTTGTATCAATAAGAGGTAATCTTGGCATTGATCCTCCAGGATCGCATGATGGGGTGGATGAAGGCCAGGGTTTCCCCAATCCTAAGTGATTCCCCTTGGACAGAAATACCTCAAGACAGAAGGGAGGGCTTCAAATAAGTGCTGAAGGATTGTTCCCTACAGTTTGTTCACAGACCTCTTCCGACAAATATGATCATGTGCCAAGACAGTGCAATGCTTCTAATAGTCATTGTGCTCAGTGGGGAACCGAACTGATCAGGAATGAGTTGCTATGCCCTTAAATGCATCCAAACGTTGCAGGAATTAGCAACAAAATAAACTGCAATTAACATACTTGAAGTGGAATTGAATGTAGAATTTCTAGTGTGTGTTTAATTTGTCCAGTGATTAAACACCAATGCCACCTTTGTGCTTTTAGAATTACTTTGTTTTTCTTTCCTGGCAGTATGCCTCAGTGCAGCCCTAATATCCAGAGCGATTTGGAGGGAACCTGCTGACTGCTAAAGCCTATTCTCTGTGATGAGTTTGGTCTCATGGTTTAAGACCTAGCAATTTTTCACCTGCACAGGTACTTGTGCAGTTTCCTCTGCCTGAACGACTGGAGGTGACTGGGTCACTCGTGGAGAGGAGCTGGAAAGGCAGAGCCCCAATGAATTCAGCCGGATGGTTTCTGGAACACTGCCTCCTTGTTATTACCCGATGGCACCTCCCTGACCCCTTGAGCAGAGGCACTTTGGACGGCTCTGAGCTGCCTCACCTCGCCATTACTTTACTTATGGCTAGTATGATGGAGTTAGAATTCAAGTGCATATTTGACAACCATTACGTGTTCTATTGGATCTGGGTCTATAGGGCAGTTACCCTCCTTTCCATGCAGGATGATATGTTGGGGCCATCACTGCAGACACAGTTTAGTTAGACTCCTCCAGCTGTGGCTCAGGTCTGCACAGGGACTCTGCTAGAATTTCCTTTCTCCAGCTCTACATCTCCATCAGCCCGCCTCCTCAAAGAGAGCATGGATTCTTTGTCCAAAGGTCTGACTGCTATTTCGGCTTCTAATGAGAGAGCCAAAGTAATGCTCTGAGCTCAGGGAATGAATACCTGTCTGCCCTTTTAATGACCTCATAAGGTAACAACAGGGACAATCCCACACCTCATTATTTGACTCACTTGATCCCTTGTAGCCAGCTGTCTTGCTCCAAGTGGAAATGTGACTCATCTGTAGGCCCATCACCAAGAACCTCCCTGTGGATCTTAACAATTCTGCCAATCAGTCAGTAGACACCTTTTGAACTAATGGTATTTCTAAAGGCCAGTGCAAATGTCATTTTTAAGGTTTTCTGATTTGTTTCAGTACTGCTAAAGGAGTTGAGCAGATTGTAAAAAGTCATGGGGCAGTTCCTGCAACAGTCGGCATTGTGAAAGGGAGGATTCACGTTGGACTATCAGACAGTGACCTGCAGTACCTGGCGGAAAGCAAGGAAACCCTCAAATTATCTCGGAGAGATCTACCCTACATCCTCAGCAAGGTAAGGACTGGAAGATCGAAGACAGTTTTTCCATTTGCAATGGAAAAATTAAAATATTTGCACACAACATGATTTGAACTTCGAATGAATCACTAAAGGTGGCTTTTGGAGTAGTCCATTTCAACATTTGACAGAGTTTCATTTTACTTGGTCATTTTACTCTGTTTTCCAGTTCTTCCTGTTCCTTTTGAATGCAGCTTGGTTTTGTGCTGAATTGTGAAATGAACTTTCTTCCTTTTCTGTTGGTCACCCAGGGAACTCTAGCTGCAGATGGTCTTCCTTTCCCCAAGGAATGTGACTATTCTGTGCATAAAACACCTCTTCTTAGATTTCCCATTGTTCATTTATTTGCCGATCTTTGATTGCAATCTGTCTGAGCCAGATTCCATTTCCTATTGAGTTTTTTTTGACAAAATTGATTTTCCCTTGTCCTTTTTGATAGCTGCTTTAAACCTAATAGTAAAATAATCATTTTTTCCCCGGATGTTCTCCATTGAAACATACTCCATTCACCTTTAGTTTATTTCCCAGAGCCAGATCCATCCTTATTGGGCCTAGCAACCTCTCTCCATTTCTCCATTGTTGCAAAATGATCAGTCTGCTTTTCTGACATTTATAGAAATGAACACAAATTCTTTCTGAATAAATATTGAGAACATTGAAGCCATTGTCTTTGATCCTTGCACCAAACTACATTCCTCTCCCTGGCAAGTAGAGATGAAACCAAACTGTTTTCCGTCTTGATTCCATAATTGTCTCTAAGATGAGCTCCTGATCACATACCTGCACATTACAAAAACTACATATTCTGTAACATCATCTGTGCATATCTCAGCCAGTTTCCAGCTGAAATCTTTATGCATGCCATTGTAACATCTAGAAAGTTTCAATACATTCCTGGCCAGTGTCCCACATTCAACCCCCTGTAAATTTGAGGCCATCCAAAATTTCTGCCATTGTCTTTATTTGACCTGAGACTCGTTCCCTGTCACATCTGTACACATTGACCTGAATCCTGATTTACCAAGGTCCTAATGTTAAAATTTTCATTTCAAATGCCTCTATGGTGTCAGCCTCCCTATCCGTAATGTCCTTCAGTCCCGCAATCGTCTAAGTCTGGCCTCTTGGGCATCCCCTAATTCAATTGCTGTGACCATTACTTCAGCTGACTAGCTCATAAATTCTGGAATTTCCTCCCTAAACCTCTTTAAATTTCTGCCTCTCGTTCTTCCTTTGAGTGCTACTTAAAGCCTATATGTTTGAACAAACCTTTGGTCATCTTCCTATAGCTTGATGCCCAGTTTTGAGGCTTCTTGGGGTCTTTTTATTGTATTAAAGATACTAAATCAAGTTTCTAAAACATATTGTTCAAGGAGGTACTCTTCTACACATTTTGAGACTTTTCTCTCCTCCTTTGCCCCTTTGCATTGTTGTTTACTCAGTTGGATAATTGGAATTGCTGTGTTATTCGTTTAACTTTATGAATCTTTATGAAAAACCCTGTTCCTTTATCTCCCTTCTGCTATTTTATTGCCTAATGGCCTATTTGTTTTACAGCAAACAGTGGAGTAGCTTTTTTTTTCTTTAACCAAATCAGTTCTCCTTTTGAACACTCCAGTATACCATTCCTTTCTCTTATACTCCAGAAAGCTGAAGGATAGAATTAGGGCCAAATTTCACACACTTTTCTCAAGCATTAGTTCACAGAGACATATATGAAGAACATGTATTTTGCCAGCACCCACAGTTTTAGTCTGTTCCTTTGTGAGGCATAAGTGAATCACCAGTTAATGCCAATGAGCCACATCATTTACAAAAATACTTGATATCCAATATTGCTTGGAAGACTTGGGGTTTTGAAGAATTGTGGCAAAATGGATTTACTTCAAGATTTGTGGACATACCTGGAGTATTTTCTTTAAAAGAAGTGACTTGTGGACATGGGATTTTTTTTTTAAACAAGACTTCTTGTTTCATCTGGTTCATAGAATCATGTAGTACAAAAGAGGCCCTCAGCCTATCCAGTCTGTACCATCAAACTAAACCTTAGCCTTGAATGTTACAACATTTCAAGTGCTCATTCAAGCCAATGGGCTGAGAAGTGGCAGATGGAGTTCAATTTAGATAAATGCGAGGTGTTGCATTTTGGGAAAGTAAATCTTAGCAGGACTTATACACTTAATAGTAAGGTCCTAGGGAGTGTTGCTGAACAAAGAGACCTTGGATTGCAGGTTCATAGCTCCTTGAAAGTGGAGTCGCAGGTAGATAGGATAGTGAAGAAGGCATTTAGTATGCTTTCCCTTATTGGTCAGAGTATTGAGTACAGGAGTTGGGAGGTCATGTTGCAGCTGTACAGGACATTGGTTAGGCCACTGTTGGAATATGGCATGCAATTCTGGTCTCTTTTTCCTATCAGAAAGATGTTGTGAAACTTGAAAGGGCTCAGAAAAGATTTACAAGGATGTTGCCAGGGTTGGAGGATTTGAGCTATAGGGAGAGGTTGAATAGCTGGGGCTGTTTTCCCTGGAGCATCAGAGACTGAGGGTGACCTTATAGAGATTTATAAAATCATGAGGGGTATGAATAGGATAAATAGACAAAGTCTTTTCTCTGGGGTCGGGGAATCCAGAACTAGAAGGCATAGGTTTAGGGTGAGAGGGGAAAGATATAAAAGAGACCTAAGAGACAACTTTTTCACGCAGAGGGTGGTACGTGTATGGAATGAGCTGACAGAGGCAGTGGTGGAGGCTGGTACAATTGCAACATTTAAAAGGCATCTGGATGGATATATCAATAGGAAGGATTTGGAGGGATATGGACCATATGCTGGCAGGTGGGACTAGATTGGGTTGGGATATCTGGTTGACGTGGACGGGTTGGACCAAAGGGTGTGTTTCTTTGCTGTACATCTCAATGACTCTATAACTACCTTCCCAGGCAGTGCATTCCAGACTCTCACTGTCTTCTGGGTGAAAAGTGTACTTCTCATTTCCCCTCTAAGTCTCTTGCCTTTCACCTTAACATTATGTCCCTCTTGTTATTGACCACTTGACTTAGGGGAATAGCTCTATTCATGCCCATTCCTGACCATACCCGTCATAATCTTTATACACCTCTATCAGGTTCCCCTCAGCCTGGGCAGCATGGTAGCTCAGTGGTTAGCACTGGTTCAATTCCAGCCTTGGGTAACCATCTGCATCTTCCAGGTCTGTGTGGGTTTCTGCCTGGTACTCCAGTTTCCTCCTACAGTTTAAAGATGTGCAGCTTGGGTGGATTGGCTGTGCTGTATTGCCCTGCTTTGTCCATGGATGAGCAGGCTGGGTGGATTAGCTTTGACAAATGTTGGATTACAGGGATATGGAGGGCCTGGGTATAAGGGGGATGCTTTTTGAAATGTTAGTGCAGATTCAATGGGCCAAATGGCCTCTTTCCACACTTTTGGGATTCTATGATTGTCTGCTCCAAAGAAAACCAACCTGAGCTTATCCACCCTCTCTTTATAGCTAAATTTCTCCATTCCAGGTAATATTGTTGAATCTCCCCTGCACCCCCTCCAGTGTAATCACATCCTTTCTATGGTGCAGTGACCAGACTGCACACAGTACTCCAGCTGTGGCCTAACCAAAGTCCTAATCAGCTCCCTGCCTCGACTGATTAAAACGAAGTTTCCCATGCACCTTCTGAGCTACCCTATTAACCTGTTCTGCCATCTTCTGTGATTTGTGGACAAACAGCCTAAAATCCCTCTGAGTTTCCTAGTATCCTGACATCCATTGAGTACTCCCTTGTGCCATTTCTTTTTCAAAAGTGCATCACTGCACACTTAGCAGGATGCAATTCCGTCAGCCGCTGATCGGTCCATCTAGCTAGATGGTTTTCTTTATCACCTCCTGTAACCCAAGACCACCCCTTTACCATCAACTTGGAAAGACAAATCAGGGCAGGACTTAGACACCTAATGGTGAAGTCCTGGGGAGTGTTGCTGAACAAAGAGACCTTGGAGTGCAGGTTCCTACTTCCTTGAAAGTGGACAGAAGGTTTGTTTCTGTGCTGTTCATCCCTATAACTATCTGGTTCAGTTGAGAACAAGCTAAATTGAAAAGGAGTTTGCTGAGAAGAAGCTGCTCAACCAGTCTACCACCGGTCTGAAAGGAAACCTTTTTTTTTGTGTTTGAGGTTTACCTTTTTCTTTCTTTTGAGTGATGAAAGGCACACCTCAACATCGACTCTGACTCTGAAGGTTTGCTGCGAAAATACAACTCTGCGTGATGAATGATTTGACCACGTGCTAGCACATGAGAGCAACAGTTTCTGGAACCTCAATGCTTTATCCTTTAGTTTTAAGAATGACTGGTTGGCCAAAGTGTTTCTTGTTTTCAGTCAACCAATCTCTGGAGAAATCACTCCCTTTCTTCCCCCCCTATGGAGAGAGAGGGTTTTTATGCATGTGGTCGCTTATGTTTTGTGCATCTATATTGCTGACAGTCTACATTAACTAAGTATTGTATCTTTATTATAAGTTTTGTTTTGATAAGACATTCATAATTTAGTTTATTAAGCAACCTGGTTGATAAGATCTTATTTATTTGCTGGTGTTGATAAGATATTTAATTGGTAACTGGAAAAAGTATTTTTCTATTGTGTTGTGACATGTGGAATAGTGGGCCTGAAGTAACAGTTGGAATTAATTAGTGTACATTTAGTTATTTCTTTTACAGTACAATCAGCATTAATATATGCAAATTAAATTTCAGAACAAATTAGATCAAAAGTCACTAATCTAGAATAAAGAATTGCATTGGGAGATGACCTCCTCTAGATTTGTTTCTTTCTATAAAGCAAACACTTGATGACTTGCATCCATTCATATAATTCTGAGTGGCTCACCAATTACCAATTGTAGGTCACTTAGGTATTAGGAAAACACAGGCAAAAGTACTAAAATAATTTTATTAACCAAGATTTCATTAAAATGTGAGTAAATTTTGCCAGACTTGCCAACATGTCAAATGGTGGGGAAAGCCAAACCATTAATTAGTCTGCACGTTTAATTCTAATTCCAGCTTTTGAAGAACCATTTAGCAGGTTTAAATAGATTTTGCAGAATCCTCACCTAAAATCAGCATCAATTTTGGATACTTGAACAACATTTCCCAAGGCAGTGCCTTTGGAAGATTACAGCAAAAGTGGTAGTGGAAAAGTTAGTTTGATTTTTCACAAGATCTGGATTACACAGGAAAATATAATCAGATCAAGGTTCCAATTTTATGTCACAGCTATCTAAAGAATTTATGAATAGTTTGGGAATAAAACAATTTTTTAAAGCTTATCTGCAACCACAAGGAGCTTTGGAAAGATGGTGTGAAGCTTTAAAGACCATAATTAGAGCTCATTGTCAAGTATATCCCAATGATGGATAAAGGAATCTTCTTGATACTGTCAGCCATTTTGGACACACCTCATGAGCCCACAGGATTCAGTCCATTTGAACTGATGAATGAGCATGAAATGAGAAGACCTCTTATTAATTTAAATAGAAATTTATAAACCAAAACGCAGAGATATACTTACTGTGTCATGTTTTCAGGATGTGGAGCTGCTGTTGTTGGACTGGGGTGGACAAAGTCAGAGGTCATGCAACACCAGGTTATAGTCCAACAGGTTTATTTGAAATCACAAGCTTCCAGAGCGCTGCTCCTTCACCTCATGAAGGACCAGTGCCCCGAAAACTTGTGATTTCAAATCAACCTGTTGGACTATAACCTGGTGTCATGAGATTTCTATGTTTTCAGGAACAATTACCCAAAGCAAGTAAATTGGCCAAAAGATATTTGAAAATCATTTAATGACCAATGAAATCCACAGTAGAAAGAAGTGTCAAAGCTCAAAATTTTGTCACTGAAGACAGTGTGTTAGAATCACTACCTGCTTCAAATGAACCAAAGAAACTCAATTATGTAAATTATAAAAAGAGTACACAGGCAGGAAGAAACATCAGTGAGTGTACCATGTTTCTATGTTAAAATAATATGATAGGAGGATAATCAGGAGAGAACTGTTTACAGTGGTGGGAAAAATGAGGAAGTTAAATAAATATATTGGAGCGATTTCAGAATCTTTAAGAATTGAAAATTCTAGTTGACCCTCCATAGTTAGTTTGGATAATATGGAGGTATTTAAAAAGTTAGGTGTAATTTATTGCTGTTTTTCTGAAAATTACTGTATTGAGGTGACTTCTGAAAGCAATTATAGACTCATAAAGCAATTTGTATAAGTAGGCCAGGAAAACCTCTTTGGCCACAGATGTTATTAATGTAAGGGATGTCATATCCACAAAAGAACATTCACTTGACCAGCAAAGTTAGCCTGTGTTCAGGATGAACATCTGTAACCTCGGAAAAAGCTTAATAATATAAAGTGCCATTTGGAATGAAAAATACACAGCAATTTCTCAGTGGTAAGACAAAGCAATCATTGAAGGATTATGCTACTATGATTTTTGTATTTGCTTGTGCTCAGCCAAACATGGGAGAACATTACAACATTAAACAAATTGATCAGTTACAAAGAGTAGATTTGGTTAGAAACTCAGCACAAAGTAAAATTAACTAATTTGCGTGACACTGTGGAGCGAGGCCAAGTAACACCTGAAAAGCAAAACAAAGGGTGGTCTTGGTTTTCTGGTGTCTAAGACAAAACAAGAGATAATGCAGCATTTGGTCAGCAGTGATTCTTTTGGAGTGAAAGAGGTATACAGCACAGAAAAAGACCCTTCAGTCCAACTCGTCCATGCCGACCAGATATCCTAAATAAATCTACACCCATTTGCCAGTATTTGGCCCATTTCCCTCTTAACCCCTTGCTATTCATATATCTATCCAAATTCCTTTTAAATGTTGTAATTGCACCAGCCTTCACCATGTCCTCTGGCAGCTCATACACACACCACCCTCTGGTGTAGAAAAAGTTGCTCCTTAGGTCCCTTTTAAATTGTGCCCTCTCACCTTAAACCTCTGCTGTCTATTTTTGCACTCCCCCCAACCTCTGAGAAAGGACCTTATTTATTTACCCTATCCATGTCCCTCATGATCTCATAAACCTCTACGTTCATCCCTCAGCCCCTGATGTTCCAGAGAAAATAGCCCCAACATATTTGGCCTCTCCCTATAGCTCAAACCCTCCAACCCCAGCAACATCCTTGTAAATTTTTCTGAACTCTTCCAAGTTTCACAACATGAAGTATTCCAAAAATGGTCAAACCATTGTCCTGTACAGCCACAGCATGTCCCCCAACTGCTATACTCAATACACTGACCAATAAATGCAAGCATACCAAATGCCTTCTTCACTATCCTAGCTACCTGTGACTCCACTTTCAAGGAACTATGAACTTGCACTCCAAGATCTCTTTCTTCAGCAATATTCCCAAGGACCTTACTATTAAGTGTATAAGTCCTGCCCTGATTTGCTTTTCCAAAATGTAGCACCTCACATGTATCTAAATTAAACTCCATCTGCCACTCCTCAGCCCATCGATGAAGATCCTGTTGTTTTCTGAGGTAACCGTGTTCCCTGTCCACGACATCTCCAATTTTGGTGTCATCTGCAAAACTACTAACCATACTTCCTTTGTTCACAACCAAATAATTTACATAAATGATAAAGCAGCGGACCCGGCATATTGCTAGTCACAGGCCTCCAATCTGAAAAGCAACCACCATCACTCTGTCTTCTACCTTCGAGCCATTCTATATCCAAATAGCTCCCTGTATTCCATGGGATCTAACCTTGGTAACAAGTTTACCATGAACCTTGACAAATGCCTCGCCGAAGTCCATAGATTACATCCATGCTCTGCCCTTATCAAGCCTCTTCATTACTACTTCAAAACAAAACTCAATCAAGTTAGTGAAACATGATTTCCCAAGCACAAAGTCAAGTTGACTATCCCTAATCAGTCCTTGCCTTTCCAAATACATGTGAAACCTCTCCCTCAGGATTCCCTCCAACAACTTGCTCACTACTGATGTCAGGCTTACTGGTCTAAAATTCCCTGGCTTTTCTTTACCATCTTTCTTAAATAATGGCACCACGTTAGCCAGCCTCCAGTCTTCCAGTACCTCACCTGTGGCTATTGATGATACAAATATCTCAGCAAGGGGCCTAGCAATCGCTTCCCACAGAGCTCTACAGTATACCAGGGGATTCTACAGTATACGGTATATCAGGTCCAGGGGATTTATCCACTTTTATACATTTTAAGGCATTCAGCACCTCCATCTCTGTAACATGAGTACTTTTCAAAGTTTTGCTATTTGTTTCCCCGTATTTTATATCTTCCATATCCTTCTGCACAGTAAACACTGATGCAAAATACTCGTTTGGTATCTCCCCATCTCCTGCGGTTCCACACATAGGCGGCCTTGCCGATCTTTTGAGGGGTCCTACTCTCTCCCTAGTTACTCCTTTGTCCTTAATGTATTTGCAGAATCCCTTTGGATTCTCTTTAACCCTATTTGCCAAAGCTATCTCTTGTCCCCTTTTTGCCCTCCTGATTTCTCTCTTAAGTATACTCCTATTGCCTTTATACTCTTCTAGGGAAGCATTCGATTTCTGCTGTCTTTACCTGACTTAGGCTTCCTTCTTATACTTGACCAAAACCTCAATTTCTCTAGCCATCCAACATTCCCTACATCTTACCAGCCTTGTCATTCACCCTAATAGGAACATATGTCTCTGGACTCTTGTCTCATTTTTGAAGGCTTCCCATTTCCAATTTTACCTATGAACATCTGTCCCCAATCAGCTTTTGAAAGTTCTTGCCTAATACCGTCAAAATTGGCCTTTCTCCAATTTAGATCTTCAACTTTTAGATCCAGTCGATCCTTTTTCATCACTATATTTTAAATCTAATAGAATTATGGTCGCTGGCCCCAAAGTGCTCCCCCACTGACATCTCAGTTATCTGCCCTGCCTTATTTCCCAAGAGTAGGTCACGTTTTGCACCTTCTCTAGTAGGTACATCTCCTTACTGCTTCAGAAAATTTTCTTGTACATACTTATAAAAATTTCTTTTCATCCAAGTCCTTAACAATGGCAATCCCAGCTTATGTTTGGAAAGTTAAAATCCCCTACCAATACCCACTCTATTATTCTTACAGATGACTGAGATCTCCTCAAAAATTGTTTCTCAATTTCCTGCTGACTATTGAGGGGTGGGGTGGGGGTGGAGGGGGAGGAGGGTCTATAATACAATCCCAATAAGGTGATCGTCCCTTTCTTATTTCTCAGTTCCACCCAAATAACTTCCCTGGACATAATCTTTGGAATATCCTCCCTAAATACAGCAGTAATGATATCCCTTATCAAAAAAGCCACTCCCCCTTCTCTTTTGTCCTCTTTCCTTGGGGCAGTATGGTGGCTCAGTGGTTAGCACTGTTGCGTCACAGCACCAGGGATCCGGGTTCAATCCGAGAATGTGGAGTTTGCACATTCTCCCCGTGTCTGCGTGGGTTTCCTCCGGGTGCTCCGGTTTCCTCCCACAGTCCAAAGATGTGCAGGCTAGGTGAATTGGCCATGCTAAATTGCCCGTGGTATTCGGGGAATGGGTCTGGGTGGGTTGCTCTTCGGAGGGTTGGTGTGGACTTGTTGGGGCAAAGGGCCTGTTTCCACTCTGTAGGGAATCTAATCTAATCTATCCTTCCTGTAGCATCTATACCCTGGAACATTAAGCTGCCAGTCCTGTCCATCCCTGATCCATGACTCTGTAATTGCTATGATATCCCAGTCCCATGTTCCCAACCATGTCCTGAGTTCATCTGCCTTATCTGTCAGGCCTCTTACATTGAAATAAATGTAGTTTTAATTTATCAGTCCTACTTCATTCTCTGCTTTGTTCTTGCCTGCCCTGACTATTTGACTTACTCCTTTTCCCAACAGCACCAGTCTCAGATTGATTTCTTTCTTCACTATCTCCCTGGGTCCCATCTCCACCATCCCCACCCCCCCACCTTACTAGTTTAAAACCTCCCAAACAGCTGTAGCAAATCTCTCTGCTTTATTATATTAGTCCTCTTCTAAATCATGTGTAATCCAGCATAATCATAATCCATGGGCAGCATGGTAGCTCAGTGGTTAGCACTGCTGCCTCACAGCGCTAGGGTCCCAGGTTCGATTCCAGCCTTGGGTGACTGTCTGTGTGGGGTTTGCACATCCTCCCCGTGTCTGCGTGGGTTTCCTCCGGGTGCTCCGGTTTCCTCCCACAGTCCAAAGATGTGCAGGTCAGGTGAATTGGCCATGCTAAATTGCCCATAGTGTTAGGTGCATTAGTTTCCACACTGAGGGGAATCTAATCTAATCCAATCCTTCTTATACAGGTCACTTCTACCCAGAAGAGATTCCAGTGATCCAAAAATATGACTTATTCTCCCTTGCACCAGCTCCTCAACCATGCATTCATCTGCTCTTTCCTCCTATTCCTACCCTCACTAGCCCATGACACAGAGAGTAATCCAGATATTCCTACCCTCAAGGACCTACTTTTTAAATTCCTGCCTAACTTCCTGTATGCCCTCCTCAGAATTCCATCCTTTTCCTGTGTTGTTATTTCCTTCTGGACCCTCTTCCCATTGAGAATACTCTGCACCGTCTCCAAGATATCCTTGATCCTGGCTCCAGGGAGGCAATACCCCATTCTGATGTCTTGCTGTCAGCCGCAGAAATGTCTGTCTGTGCCTCTGACTAGAGCAGCCCCTATCACAATCAGTTGCTTGCAACCTGGCGTACCCTTCATTACATTCAAACTAGTCTCTCTACCAGAAACCTGGTTGTCGATATGACATTCCCCAAAGAGTCCATCATCCCCTACATTTTCCAAAACAGCATATTTGTTTGAGATGAGGATAGCTACAGGAGACTCCTGCACTAACTGCTTCCCTCTCCTACCTTTCCTGGAGGTCACCCATCCACCTGACTGTACCTTCCATTTATCTCCCTTCCTACTACTGCCATCCATTACACCCCCTGGTTTCTGTAAATTCTTCATTTCCTCTGTCACTTCAACTGATCCATGCGGTTGGATAGGATTCACAACCAATGACGCTTCCTGTGGACATAATCATCAGTAACATCAAAACTCTCCCTAATCTCCCATATCCAACAGGAAGAGTACATCTCTCTACTAAAGGCCTTCTTTGCACCTTAACAATCTACAGACTCAGAAAATAGCACAGTTTTACTGCTGTAAAAACCCTGCTCCAGGCTAGCTTCGTACCTATGTCTTTTATATTTTTACAGTTTAATCAAGAGACAGATCTCAATAAAAGCATATAATCAAAAAAGAACCTACTCCACTCGCTATTGTAGATTTACCAAAGAGAAGCAGTAAGGTTACATTTTAAAACTAACATTTAACTGCTCCTCTGTTGTGAGCTCCCACACACCGTTTTCTCAGAGGTCCACTGTGAATTTCACTGTTTGTTTATTTTTCATAGAAGGAGCTCCAATGTCCAGAGATACTTGAGACCAAACAGCAAAGGCAGCAGCTGTGCAGGTTACTGCTGGATCAAACAGCAGTGTAGGTTCACTGCTCCATTTGAATCACTTCCCATGTGGTCACTGCCTTTATCCCCCTTTCTCCTTGTTGAAGTGTTGTTGTTTTGATATTTTATCTTCCAAGCTCCAAAACAATACACCAGCTTATAAACCAGTAATTACTGCTCTTAGAATTCAAGGAAATCAGCTCCAACACTGAAAATACTTCAAAAAAGGAGCAGCTCTCACAGCCACAGTTTTTTACCCGTCCTCCATCTTGGTTTACTCAGAATTGCTCCATACTTCAGTATTCTTTTGATTCCTTTGAAAAGTTCATAAACAAGTACAAGAAATTTGAGTGGACAGAGAAGTGTCAGTGTGCCTTAAACAGCTTGAAAGCTGTAATGAGCTTTACCGACAGCAGATAATGCTCAGTCATTTTAAACTGGCTGTTAATGCAAACAAATTGGAGTTGGTGCAGTGTTATCACAGAATAACAAGAAGATGTGAATCTATGTCGGGGTGAGGGTGGTTGGGTCTCTGTAGGGGTATCTAGTGCCAATGGGTGGCAGGTTTGATAGCTATTTATGGTAGTAGGAGTCAATTGAGATTCTGTATTTTTGATAGCCAGGGTGCCTAGGACTTACTAAGAAAGAGTAAGTCACATGCCCATGAGAGGGTGAGTTGGTGGGAGTGCTGAAGTTGTCCAGGTGTTAACACAGATTTTAGTGCTGTAACCATCCTGGCTTACAGTTCTGCTGAGTCGCAGTTCATCATTTATAGACACATTGCTCGAGGTATTGGAAAGGTAGGTGAGAGAACATGGAGGAACTGCTGATGAGGAGATTTGTTTATTAAGCTAATTTAGAAAAGAACCAAATGTGTAAATCTCTCAGCAAGTTTCAGAAGTCAGGTGCTGTCTGAGTGAGTGAATTGGCCAGCTGGATGTGAAAAAGGAGTGGCACTAACAGCATGCAGATGCGTGCGAGGCCTTTTCGTGTGAACAACTAGTATTGATTGCTGGTGTTGCGCAAGCTTATCAGGGATGTAAAACAATTCCACTGCATGAAAGGGAGTCTACAAAACACCAATTTCAAAGGACAGTACAACCTTTGCACCTTTTGCTACTGTTTAACAGGCCATTTTGTATTTATTGCAGCTACCACATTTTTTTTCCCCAGAAACTGCAAATCATTATGACTGTGCTTTTTTTAAAATCAGGGAATGGAGAGTTTGTATCCAATAGTAAGATTCGTCTGGGTTCCCAATGGGTATGAGTTTTAAAATATCTGATTGAAGCAACAAAAGCAACATCATCCCATATCTCTAAAATGTATTTCAACTTAGGTTATAGTTTACTGATGAAAGTGTCTTGTTCTTTGCATGTCCTGTTTAGTTTCTGCTGCCCTTTTCATAGAGTCATAGAGATGTACAGCATGGAAATGGACCCTTCGGTCCAACCCGTCCATTCCGACCAGATATCCCAACCCAATCTAGTCCCACCTGCCAGCACCCGGCCTATATCCCTCCAAACCCTTCCTATTCATATACCCATCCAACTGCCTCTTAAATGTTGCAATTGT